>NC_138374.1:132740285-132827260 GCF_054177405.1 Leptonychotes weddellii
GGGTATTGAGGAGGGCACATTCTGCATGGAGCACTGGGTGTTATGCACAAACAATGAATCATGGAACACTTCATCTAAAACTAATGATGTAATGTATGGGGATTAACATAAGAATAAAAAAAATGCAAAAAAAAAAAAAAGAACTGCTTTTGCTGTATCCCATAAATTTTGGTATGTTGTATTTCCATTTCTGTTTGTCTCAGGATATTTCTTTCCTTCTTGATTTCTTCTTTGAGCCATTATTCATTGTTCAAGAATATATTAATTTCCACATGTTTGTGCATTTTCCAATTTTCCTCCTGTTATTGATTACTAGTTTCATTTATTTCAGTTAGGGAAGATACTTGACACAACTTTAATCTTCTTATATTTGTTAAGACTTGTTTCGTAGCCTAACATATGACCTATCCTAGAGAATGATCTGTATGAATCTAAGAAGAATGCCTGATAGGTCCATTTAGTCCATGATGCTGTTCAAGTCTGCTGTTTCCATATTGATTTTCTGTCTGGATGATTTATCCATTGTTGAAAGTGGGGTATTAAAGTCTTCTACTATTATTGTAACTCTATTGATTTCTCATTTCTGTCCTGTTAATATTTATTTAGTATATTTAAATGCTTGGATATTGGATGCATTTATATTTATGAATTTTATGACCCTTTTATCATTCTTTGAACCTTATTTGTCTCTTCTGACAGTTTTGACTTAAAGTCTACTTTGTCTGACATAAATACAGCCACCCAGGCTCTTTTTTGGTTACCATTTGCATAAAATACCTTTTTCCATCCCTTCATTTTCAACTATGTGAGTCTCTTGTAGGCAACATATAGTTGAGTCTTGTTTATTTATCCACCAGCCACTCTATCTTTTGATTTGAGAATTTAATACATTTACATTTAAAGTCATTATTGACAGTTAAGGAATTACTATCATCATTTTGTTAACTGTTTTCTGACTGTTTTGTAGTTCCTCTGTTCCTTTCTTGCTTGTCTTCGTGATTTGATAATTTTGTAGTTTTCTTTGATTCCTTTATCTTTCTCTCTTGTGTATCTACTACAGATTTTTTTCTTTGTGATTACCATGAGGCTTACATGAAACATCTTTTTATAACAGTCTATTATAGGGGCGCCTGGGTGGCTCAGTTGGTTAAGCAACGGCCTTCGGCTCAGGTCATGGTCCTGGAGTCCCGGGATCGAGTCCCGCATCGGGCTCCCTGCTCGGCAGGGAGCCTGCTTCTCCCTCTGACCCTCCCCCCTCTCATGTGCTCTCTGTCTCTCTCATTCTCTCTGTCTCAAATAAATAAATAAAATCTAAAAAAAAAACCAAAAAACAAAAACAGTCTATTATAAGTTGGTAACAACTTAGTTTTAATATAAGCATACAAAAACTCTATATTTTACTTCTCTCCCTTCCATATTTTTACATAACTGATGTCACAATTTACACCTTTTATATTGTGTATCCATTAATAAGTTATTGTAGCTATAATTATTTTAATGCTTTTGTCTTTTAACCTTTATTCTAGGGATAAAAGTGATTTACACACCAAATTACAATATGACAGTATTCTGAATTTAACTATATACTTTTCTTTACCAGTGAGTTTTATACTTTCATATGTATTCATGTTGCTAATTAGCGTCTTTTTACTCCTACTTTTATTCCTACCAGGTCTAGAGGTAATGAACTTCTTCCACTTTTGCTTGACTGGGAAACTATCTCTCTTTCATTTCTGAAAGACAACCTTGCTAGGTATAGTATTCTTGGTGGACATTTTTTTTTTTTTTTTACTTTCAGCACTTTGACCATATCATCCTACTGTCTCCAAGCTTGCAAAATTTCTTACAAGAAATCCACTGATAGTCTTTGGGGGTTCCCTTCTATGTGATGAGTTGTTTTTCTCTTGCTGCTTTCAATATTCTCTTTTTCTTTGACTTTTGACAATTTAATTATAAAATATCTCAATGAAGACTTCTTGATGTCCAGTCTATTTTGGGTTCTTTTAGCATCATGAAACTGACTGTTCATTTACCTCTGCAGATCTGGGAAGCTTGCTTCCTTTCTTTCTTTTTCTTTCTTCTTTTTTTCTTTCTTTCTCTCTCTCTCTTTCTTTCTTTCTTTCTTTTCTTTCATTGAAGAATAGTTGACACACAATGTTACATTAGTTTCAGGAGTACATAGTTATTCAACATGTCTATATATTATGCTATGCTCACCACAAATGTAGCTACCATCTGTCACGACACAATGCTATTACAATACCATTGACTATATTCCCTATGCTGTACCTTTCATACTTGTGAATTATTCATAACTGGAAGCCTGTACCTCCTACACCTTTTACCCACTTTGCCCATCCCCTCACCGCCTCCCCTCTGGCAACCATCAGTTTGTTCTCTGTATTTATAGATCTGTTTCTACTTTTTTTGTTTGTTTGTTTTGTTTTTTAAATTCCACAAATAAGTGAAATCATATAGTATTTGTCTTTCTCTGACTTATTTCACTCTGACTTATTTCACTATTATCACTCTGACCTCTAGGTCCAACAATGTTGTCATAAATGACACAATCTCATTGTTTTTTAAGGCTGAGTAATATTCCATCAAATATATATTCCACATCTTCTTTATCCATTCATCTATCAATGGACACTAGGATTGCTTCCATATCTTGGCTATTCAAAATAATGTTTCAATAAACATAGGGGTGCATATATATTTTCAAATTAGTGTTTTTATTTTCTTTGGGTAAATAGCCAGTAGTGGAATTACTAGATCATATGGTATTGCTGTTTTCAATTTTTTTTTTTTTTAAGATTTTATTTATTTATTTGAGAGAGAGAGAATGAGAGACAGAGAGCATGAGAGGGAAGAGGGCAGGGGGGAAGCAGACCCCCCACTGAGCAGGGAGCCCGATGTGGGACTCGATCCCGGGACTCCAGGATCATGACCTGAGCCGAAGGCAGTCGCTTAACCAACTGAGCCACCCAGGCGTCCCTGCTGTTTTCAATTTTTTGAGGAAACTCCATTCTGTTTTCCACAGTGGCTGCACCAATTTATATCCCCACCAAGAGTGCACCACGGATCTTTTTTCCCCACATCCTTGCCAACACTTGTTATTTCTCTGATATTAGTTCTTTAAATAAGCTTTCTGTCCCTTTCTCATTCTCTGCTCCTTCTGGGATTCCCATAATGCATAGGTTAGTTCTTTTGCTGGTGTCCCATAAGTCATGTAGGCTTTCTTCTCTTTTCCATTCTTTTTTTCTTTTTGTTCCTCTAATTGGATAATTTCAAATAACTTGCCTTCAAGTTTGTTGATTCTTTCTACTGTATGATTAAGTCTGTTGAAGTCACTGCATTCTTCACCTCCAGAATTTCTGTTTGGTTCTATTTTATGGCTTCCATTTCTTTGCTAAACTTCTCATTTTGTTCATGTATTGATTTACTGATTTCATTTAGTTGTCTGTATTCTCTTGTAGCTCACTGAGCTTCTTTATTATGATGATGATTATGAGTTCTTTGTTAGACGTTTATGGCTCTCCATTTCTTTAAGGTTGGTTACTGGAGCTTTATTAGTTTCCTTTGGTGGTATCATGTTTGCCTAATTCTTAATGAACTATGAGGTCTTGCATTGATGCCTGTGCCTCTAAAAGAGCAGACACCTCTTCCAGTCTTTACAGACTAGTTTTGGCAGGTCTTTTTCTGCTGGATCCCTGGACTGATGAGACTGCCTCCAGAATTGTAGGCAGGCACAGTTGGAGCCAGGTCTTGTGGTCTGCAGTCAAGTCTGCAGTTGGCAGGTCTTTTACCAGGTGTGAAGTTGGGCATGGCTCCAGCGGTCCCTATGCATGCTCCCATCAGATAGCTGGGCTGGTCTTTGAGAATTACAGAGTTTAAAACCAGGCTCTGCCATTTCCCCCCAATCTTTATTGAGGTATAATTGACAAATTTAAAAAAATGTATATATTTAAGATATATGACTTATGTTTTGATATATATACACATCAGAAATACCACAATAAAGCTAATTAACATATCCATCACCTCACATAGTTACTTCTGTGTGTGTATGTGGCAAGACACTTAGGATATACCCTTTAGCAGATCTGAAGTATACAATACAGTATTGTTAACTATATCCACATTACTATACATTAGATCTCCAGAACTCACATCTTACATAATTGAAACTTTATTCCCCTTGACCTATTTCGTCCTCCCCACTCTGTCACATATTAACCATGACATTTGGGCAAGACTTTTACCAAAATTCTCACAATGAGCAAGGCCAGTTTCCATTCTAGGATCCCATGCAACATAACTTAAGAAGAAGCCATTCCACCAATGACCTAGATTTTTGGTGCCTCAGTGTTCTCGTCTGTAAAATGGAAATGTTAATAGTATCTATACTGTGGAAACATTAATAAGAATATATGAGTCAGTACACTTCAAGAGTTTATAATGGTGCTGGTGTTCCTCAGCATTACCATTATTATTACTATAATTATACCATTATATGTTACCTTTATAATTACTATTCTTGAATGCAAGCTTAACCAATTCCCTCAAAGGTCTGTCTGCTCACTCCAGGCTCCCATCTACCATTTATTTCAATCCTACACATATCTAAGTTCATCAGAGTGTCTTAATTCTCTCTCAAGTGTTAACTGCTCCCACCTGGAAATTATTAACACTTACCTTCCTAAATAATTCCAGTAAGTCTCAAGTGCCTCTCCCAGAAAATTTCCCAAGAAAGGAAAGAGAGATCTTCCATACAGTTACAGAGCATGATGACTAACTGGAATCCACCAGTCTCTCCAGGAAACCCTCCCACAGAGGTACATTTACAGTGAAGCTTGTTCCAGTGCCTCTGACTAACATAGTTCCTTCTACCTTCCTCCCACCTCTCCACACTGAATATTCAAATGAGTGTCTCCTCCATCAGCCTCAAAACCTCTTGAAAGTTGGTAGTATTCCCTACCCATCTTTGTATCCCCAATATCTTCAGCTCAGAGAATGAGAGATCATTCACAGAGAATGATCTGTGTGGCTTGAGAAGAATCTATATTCGCTGCTGTTGGATAGAATGTCCTGTATATGCCAGCAGAATTAAATCCATGACAGCAAAATTATAATACATGGTAGAAAATAAGTGCCATCAGTGAGTTCTAGAACAAATGTTATAATATTTTAGGGGAAGAGAGGACTTCCTGTTGGATGGATCACAAAGGCTCCATGGAGAAAATAGCATTTTTCAAGGTCTTGGGGAACTAATACAATTTGGAATTCCAGGAAGTTAGAACCAAGCCAGCAAAGGTATCAAGGCCAGAAAGTGAACATCACATCCTAGAGGGGGAAAAAAAAGTGACAAGGTCTCAAATTTTGGTACCTGTGTGCATCTGAAATAGAACAGAGAGAAAGGCAATTATAATTGGTAAAGTAGAGCAAAAGTAAGAACTAGAGATCTCCCTGTGATCAGAGAAGATAATAGCAGAAGGAGGAAGAAAGAGATATTGAGCTAGGTGCTACAGTTCTCTCTCTTTTTTTTTTTTAAGATTTTATTTATTTATTTGAGAGAGAGCAAAAGTGAGAGAGATCACAGAGGGAGAGGAAGAGAGAGAAGCAGACCTGCCCCTGAGCAGGGAGCCTGAGCAGGGAGCCCAATACGGGGCTCCAACCCAGGACCCTGGGATCATGACCTGAGCCGAAGGCAGATGCTTAACTGACTGAGCCACCCAGGCACCCCTACGTTCTACAATTCTAAAGATGGGAATGAAGAGTGAGCTTGCAAGGTGTTGAGGAATAAGTATGCAGAAAAAAGGAAAAAGGTGAATAAAGAATGTTTTATACAATTTTATAGTGAAAGGCAAAATAAAATAATAGTAGCTCAAGGCTTTATTAGGTTGAAATATAGAATTTTTACACAGAAAGTGGTTTAGTGCAGTGCCTGATTCTGGTATCTGGCTGCTAGAGTTTAAATCTTACTTCAGCTACTTGCTATCAGAGTGATCTTGAAAAACTTATTAAACCTCTCTGTGCCCCATTTCCCTGGTATGTGGGGTAGATGGTTGTGGTGAGGAATAAATGAGCTAAGAAATGTAAAGCAGGGGGCACCTGGGTGGCTCAGTCGTTAAGCGTCTGCCTTCGGCTCAGGTCATGATCCCAGGGTCCTGGGATCGAGCCCCGCGTCGGGCTCCCTGCTCCACGGGAAGCCTGCTTCTCCCTCTCCCACTCCCCCTGCTTGTGTTCCCTCTCTCGCTGTGTCTCTCTCTGTCAAATAAATAAATAAAATCTTAAAAAAAAATGTGAAGCAGTTACAACAGTATCTGCCTCATACTAACCACTCAATGAATGTTAACTAGCTAGAATATAGAAGACTGAACATAATCATATGAGTATAATATATATATGTCCATATATATTCCATATATATTCCATGCATATATATGGAAATACAGGTATCCTCTGCTTTTCAAAAGTTTGCATTACACCATTTTGCTTTTAAGAAAGACCTAAATTAGTACCAATTTTCGCTAACTGAAAGAAATCCAAAGAGGATTTTTGCTTTTATACACACACACACACACACAAAAAAAAAAGGCAAAAAGTGAAAACAGCAATCAGCATTTGTCTTGCAGGAAGCCATTAGAGAGGAAGCACACACCCTGAGCAACAAGAGCAGAAGGGCCAAGCCCCTTCCCCAGGAATTACTCTCAGCATCTCAGCATCTCAGCATCAAGCCACCATAGCTTGGAAATGTGTGTGAGAGCATCTGTGCTTTATGTCAATTTATTTTGTGCATCCATTAGCAAGGTGTGTCCTAAAGTATCAGAAAAGCCAAAGAGAGGTTATTTTTTGCATCTGGGAATATTCAAAAAATTTTCCATGTAAACTGATGGTGATTGCTTCTTCACTTTACATCACTCCAATTTACAGAAGGTTTCAGAGGAATGCTCTCAGGTAGAGGAAACAAAAAGATTGACTATCAAGAAAATTAGGAAAAGCCAAAAGCATTGCACAATTAAGGCTTATACTGCAAAACCACAAATATTTCTGAGTCATACAAAAATATACCTGAAGTTCATTGAGCCCAACATCTCCACCCCATCCACCCCCCGCCCCCGCACAGACACACTCTGTTCCAATCTATAGAGGAGGAAACTTGAGGCTCAGAAAGAACAAGTAATCTGGCCCCAGGTTACTCTGGTCAATAAAAAGACAGGATGAGGACCCAGGCATCTTGATTCCAAATCCAGTGGAAGGAAATTGTTTCATATCTCATGAGACATCTCATGAAAATCTCATAAAAAATAGTGTTAAGGTGACCCAACCTTTTGATCAATCTGATGTGATTTATCAAAAGAATAAGAGGGAGACCCAGAGAATTTAAGGGGTGAAGCTTATTGAGGACCAACTGCACTGAACTGGACCAACTCTCTATCTCAATTCGCCAGCATTTTCATTTCTATTTTGGAAAATGGATTAAAGACATGGTCTCTAGAAATCACCGACAAAGTACCCAAATCTGAAACACAATATTATATAATCATAATCATATCCTAAAATGTACATTTGGAAATAATATCTCAAAGAAAATGAAAAGAAGTTAAAAAAGAAGCCACACAAAAAACTTGCTGTGGAATTACAAAAATAAAAATAAAATATTAGTTAAGCTTTTAATTTTCCACTTTCAAATTTCATCAAATTATATAATTTCAGTGTGTCCTATTTTGTACTAAAGTCTGTTGTCTATGGAAAGCTAGATGAGAATGTCTCAGTCAGAGGTTGAGATAAATCATTCTCAGATATATTAAACAAAATTTGGTAACCCAATAGGTCAGATTATGTTTCTGATTAAACAACTTGCTGGTTAAATATAGGACTTAAACCAGCAACAGATTACCAGTGGTTTGCTATTGTTCGGTTCTTCACAAAGGAGCAATTATTTGAGAAACCAGGAATGGAAAAAAGAAAGGAAGCCTGTTTTTAGAATAATATAAAGGGACTTAATTTGTAGTTTTCAGAGAAAAGAAGAATCAAATCAAAATAAAATTGGTGTTCTGGGTTTGGGGACCTAAACAGCCCAATATAAAAAAAGAAAGGGATTATAGAAATGTGAAACTATCATCATTTCAGTTGCACATTTGAAAAAAAAATAAGGAAAAAAATGTCTAAAATAGAACTCTTATTTGGCCTGCCAACTGAAAATTTATATTTTCATTACGCTTTCAGTCAAAGGTCGATTTGTAAATACTAGGTAGAGGTTTGCTCCATGATTTAAACAGTTTTTTTCCTACAGAGAATCTTCTGGAGAGTATGGGAAGTAAGAAAAAGAATATATTGGGAAATTTTTAAATGACAGCAGAGATTGGGGCCTCTGGGTCTCATCTCTTGCATTCCTAATGGGTGAAGCAAAGTTCTGTATCCAACTTCACCACTCATTACATCTTTTTTTGGTTCATTCACCTAAATCAAGTAAGATGAACAAAGGCTCAAAGAATCATGGTCCTTAGCTAACTATTGTTTATAAATTATTCTGGTCTGAACCATGAAATTTGATACTTCAGTTTTACCAATAAAAATAGAACCCTATAAGAACAATGCCTATATATGTTTAAGGAAACTGTCAAGGCAGAAATATATTTGTATCTTCTAAATGGTATCCTTTAAAAATAAGCTATATGGATGCATCGCCATCCACTAGTTTGTATTCTCTCCAAAAATCAAAGTCTCTAATCAGTCATGTGTTCTTTTTAACGCTAAAA
This sequence comes from Leptonychotes weddellii, assembly GCF_054177405.1. Classification (NCBI taxonomy): domain Eukaryota; kingdom Metazoa; phylum Chordata; class Mammalia; order Carnivora; family Phocidae; genus Leptonychotes; species Leptonychotes weddellii. The sequence continues at coordinate 132,749,051 of NC_138374.1, forward strand.
CTCAGGTTTTGAGGTTATGTTCATAAACCTTGAGACATGACTATAAAATAATTTGCCTGTGTGAGATGTGTTGTGATGTGTTATGGCCAGGAGGAATAGCAATGTGGAGATCCAATATTTTAAACACCAATTTAGCCATTTCAAGATGACATATTTACATGCACTTCTATCTTTTTCCACCTGAGTTTGGATCCAAATGTTAGCAAAAGGAGAAACTCTTTCAAAATGGTGGAGTAAGCATTAGCACTTCCAAAAATCTGCTCCTTCATAAAATCAAAAGAACACTGGGAAAATGGTCAAAACCAACTTTCTCAAAACTCTGGAAATTAACCAAAGGCTTATAACCATCTGAGGAGTGCTTATTGAAAGAAAATAGCTGAAACTAGGTGAGCTTTGTGGAGTTTTTACTTTCTCTAGTCTTATCCCCTTCTGCCCAGCTCTACAATAGCCTTTAATATGAATAGCTTCAGGATGCCTGGATGGCTTTGTTGAAGGAGCATGTGACTCTTGATCTCAGCGTTGTGAGTTTAAGCCCCACGCTGGATGTAGAGATTACTTAAATAAACTTTAAAAAAATAATAATAAAATGAGCAGCCTCAAAACCAGATATAAGACAGAGAGGTTTAGAGCTCCCCAACAAGCCACATCCCCAGAAAACTGTTGCTATTTTACCTGTCTGGTAACTCTCTGAAGAAGGTCGATTCACAGGCCTTTATCTCAGATCTCACTCAGTAAAAAATCCTATCTCTAAGAAAATTGCCAAAAATAATCAATGGCAATGGTTTAAAGTTGCAGTGATGTAAAGCAGTAATATCAGCTGGGGCAAAAAAGAGGCTGGAAAATCTGAGTATGCTACACCCATAGGGGACTTTGAAAAGCCCCACTGTATTTCCGGGGATGTAGAAGGCCACATATGTATATCTGTCAGCATGCTCAGGAAAGATCTGAGAAAGACTTAAGCTCTCACCTCTGGCCAACCTTGAAGTTCTGAGCAAGTAGGAAGGGAAGACTAGGAAGACTTGTAAACTACTGGCCAATGCATTGAATGTGGGCCCCAAGATAAAGTCCTGCCATAAAGGTGGGAGACTTTTTGGCAAAGCACTTTTTAAAAATCTCTCTCTGACCATTAACGGACCACTAAGTTAATATAGCAGAGACTCCAGTGGCCATACATATGAAGAATACAGACTGTAGAATTAGTCAAGAAAAGTCACTAAACAAACAAACAGCAAAAAACAACAAGCCCTTGGAAGAGAGGGGACCCTGATTTCTAGATTGCCACATTGTACAAGTCATCCAGTTTAAAAAATGAAAAGACACATGTATACAACCAGGAAAGTACAGCTCACACAAGTAAAAAAAAAAAAAAAAGCAGTCAATAAAAACTATCCCTGAGAAAAACCATGTGTTGAACTTACTAGTCAAAGACCTTAAATCAGCTATTATAAATATTTTCTAATAACTAAAGAAAACCATACCCAAAGAATTAAAAATATGAAAACAATGTCTTACCAAACAGATAATATAAATAAAGAGGTAGAAGTTATAAAAAAAGAACTAAGTAGAAATTCTGGAGTTAAAAAAGTACAATAACTGAAATCAAAAATTCACTAGGAGAGCTAAACAGAAGATTTGAGCTGGCAGAAGTAAAAACCACTGAAATAAAAATCTAATGAAAATGGATCAGCTGTGATAACGCAGTTTAAGAAACAAAGAAAAGCAACCAAGCTTCAGACCTGTGGGACACTATCAAGTGAATTAGCATACGCATTATGGCAGTCCTGGAAGAAAAGGAGGGAGAAAAGAGCAAAAAGAAAAATGCACAAATAATGCCAAAGAACATGCCAAATTTGATGACAAACAAGAACTCCAAGGAGAATAAATGTAAAATTTCTACACCTGGATCCATTACAGTCAAACTATTGAATGCCCAAGACTTTTAAAACAGAATCTTGAAAGCATCAAGAGAAAAATGACCCACCATAAAAACAGATCTAAATTAAGATTAAATGTTGACTGCTCATCAGATACCATGGATATCAGAAGGCAGTGGGATAACATATTTAATATGCAGAAATGAAGAGAATGCAATCAAGAATTTTATGTCCTGCAAAACTATCCTTCAAAAATGAAGGAAAAAATTAAGACACTGCCAGATTTTTTTAAAACAAAAAATTCATTGCTAGCAGAGGTTCTCTGCCAGAAATACTGATGGGAGTCCTTCGGCTCAAATGAAAGGACTCCTGATAGAAACTCAAATCCATATGAAGAAATCAAAAGTACTGGTAAAAGTAACTACACAAGTATCTATGAAAACAGTATAAATGTATTTCTGTTTTTAACACTTTTCTTTTCCTGATTCAGACAACTGCATAAAGTAAGAATTATAAAAATGTGCTGAGGGACTTATAATCTATAATGATATACTTTGTATAGATAATATAGCAGAACGGAGTGGGCAAGGAGATGGGAAGAAAGCTTTTTTTTTTTTTTTTTTCAAAGATTTTATTTATTTATTTGAGAGAGAGAATGAGAGAGAGAGAGAGCATGAGAGGGGGGAGGGTCAGAGGGAGAAGCAGACTCCCTGCTGAGCAGGGAGCCCGATGAGGGACTCGATCCTGGGAGTCCAGGATCATGACCTGAGCCGAAGGCAGTCGCTTAACCAACTGAGCCACCCAGGCGCCCGGGAAGAAAGCTTTTATAAATTAAAAATATATTTCAGTAGGAGAACTCTGTAGATACTAAAGTTAAGGAAACTGTGAACACAGAGCCAAAAGGCAAAGAGACATAAAATAAGTAAATACTTAAGTCAAAGTCCCGAAGGGAAAACATCTAACTAAAAGGTGGTCCAGGAAGACAGAGCAAGGAATTCAAGAGGAGGTGGGTGGTAATTAAGCTCCACCTCCTGGAGGAGGGAGTATCTACATATTTTACTTGAAATTCTTCTCCAAGAAAGATTGTCTCTTCTCCCCATTTTTTAATTTACTTACTTATACTTATTTACTCATTTATTTATATCAGTATGAACTCATGTATCGCTATTTTGCATTTGAGGTTATAATACAATACTGCAGTATTTAGGTACTCAGATTATTCCAAGTTGACTCTTGTGTTCCTTTGATATGCCCCCTCCTTTTGGTTGTTTGTGCACTTCCTTACTTTCTGGTACCACAAGATGCTCCAGGCTCATTTGTGTTTTCCTTGCCCCAGCCACAGCACCAGCTGATTCTCCAAGGAACCCCAGGGAATGGTATTTGGAAACCAAGATCTGGGTACTGGGTGTGCTTATTGCTACTGGGTCTACTGTACTTTTATAAGTTTAATGTATCTGCATTTTTGCTTTCTTTATAGCTTTAAAAAGACTCTAATCTTTGTCTCAATTCTGGGGCCACTCAAGATCTTACAGCAACCCCAATCTCTTCACAGTTGCTACTGAAAAGGTATCTTTTAAAACCTTTCCATTTTCCCATGAGTATAAATATTAACTTTTCTTCTCAAACATTGTGACTAGCATGCTACCCTTAATATTTCTCTACAAAGGAATTTTGTTTGTACTTAAAATTTTTTTTTCTTAGAAAGGTGGCATATGACAGTCTTCATATATAATTCACTCCTAATTCCTCTCTGAGTCAAACTGCCCTCACTCACTCATCTGGTTTCTCTGAAAAGATGCTCCTTTTCCTTCTAAACTACTAAGAGGCAGCAAACAAAAAGGTTTTATTTTGTCTTGTTGTGTTTTCAGTAAAGATTTCTTTACAGACTCCCCATGCCCACCAACCTGCACACAAATCTCTTATTATTTCTGAAAATGCATAATTAAGAATTCTTTCTTTGACTTAAAGTTCCATCTACTGCTAAAATATAACACAATGCTTCCTAATTAAATGTGGTGGATTGACCACATGGGGAAGGAAGCACAGTGAACAAGAATTTCAACAAACTTTAGCAAGTTAAATTGGATTGAGAATTGTTAACTCATTTAGTAGAGCAAAAGTTTCATTAAAACTAAAGTGCCTGCACAGGGAGAGATGGATGAGAAGTGAGCCACATTGTCCCCATGGGGCCCTTAAGAAGTAGGACTGACAAGCCCCACAGAGCCAAGCAGGCAGGGACGAGACAAAGGGCTCCTCCACAACACAAAAACCCTCAAGATAAATGTTGTTGTTGCGGAAGAAAGCTGAAGAGTGACACTATACATAAAATCAGAACTGGATGTTATGTTTTAAAAAGAAACATAATTGGTTAAGGAAGAGTTCCTATAAATGTGATAGACAAGATAAAAAAAAAAAAACTTTAGGAAAAGTGGGTTATAAATGAAATATAAGGAAATCCTCCAGCAAAGAGAACAAAAAGAAAAAGAAATTGGGAAACATGAGAAATTAGAGGATAAGGGACATCTGGGTGGCTCAGTGGGTTAAGCAGCTGCCTTCGGTTCAGGTCATGATCCCAGGGTTCTGGGATGGAGTCTGGCATCGGGCTCCCTGCTCAGCAGAGAGCCTGCTTCTCCCTCTGCCTGCTACTCCCCCTGCTTGTGCCCTCTCTCTCTCTGAAAAAAAAAAATAATAATCTTTAAAAAAAAGATATTAGAGGATAAATTCTGCAGGCCCAATATCTCACCAGAGTTTAAAAAAAAAAAAAAAAAGAGGAAGAAGAATGAAGGGGAGGAATTTATCAAATAAATAATATAAAAGATTTCCCAGAGTTGAAAGACATGAATCCCAAGTTTGAAAGCATCCCCCAGAATCCAAAAAAGTTAATGAGAACTGTCATGCTAAGGAATTTTATCATGAAATCAGAACAATAGAGATAAAGAACCTCAAAGCTTATAGAGGGAAAACAATACACACAGAGATCCATCTTGCCTCAGATTTCTCAAAAGCTATACTGGAAGTTGGAAGACTATAAATCAATGCCTTCCAAATCTGCAGGAAAATCTTTTTCAACCTAGAAGATTGTACCCAACCAAACTATCTATCAAGTGTAGCAGTAAATAAAAATATTTTAAAGTATGCAAGGGCTCAACAAATTTATGTGTCCTGCACCCTTATTTCCAAAAGTACTGGAGTATGTTCTCCATAATTGCAAGGGAGTAAGCCAGCAAAGAAGACATGCAGAGAATCCAACATAGTAAAGCCATCTAAGACAAAACCTGAACAAAAGCCATGAAGCAGGCTTAGAGAACACCCAGTCCATGTGGGAGAACAGAGGGAGGTGGAAGGGATGTCTGATGTGTTTGAACATCTTGAAAACACAATTGCTTTGCACTTGACAGATCGTTTGGAGAATTTGCATAAAATAGCAGGAGGTAAATAGAAAGCTAAGCAAGTGGGAAAAAATGAGGAAATTAACTCTAAGTTAAACCAAAAAGTTGTGTGTGAAAGAAATCATAATCATAGTACACTGTCTGAAGCAATTGTGGGGTGTATTTATATACCATAATACTGCAAATGCTAATATTGATTTGATGAACTATTGTGCTATAATCATACTGAGAGGTTATTAGAAGGGCAAAGGGAGACAGTAAGGGAAGGTATTAGAAAGCTAAGCCCTTAACCACTATACAGAAAGTTAACAATGCCTAAAACTGACAAATTAATAAATCAAAGACTATATATATATAGAAATACATATATACGAAAATATGGAAATAAATACCAGAAGAAAAAGCTACAAGAATTTAAAGATTTTATTTATTTGTCCGAGAGAGAGAGAAAGAGAGAACAAACAGGGGGAGTGGCAGAGTGAGAGGAAGAAGGCTCCCCACTGAACAAGGAGCCCGATGCGGAACTCGATCCCAGGACTCTGGGATCATGATCTGAGCCGAAGGCAGATGCTTAAAAAGCTACAAGAATAAGAATTTAAAGTGGTTACTTCCAGGGGCGCCTGGGTGGCTCAGTCAGTTAAGCATCCAACTCTTGATTTTGGCTCAGGTCATGATCTCAGGGTCGTGAGATGGAGCCCCATGACAGGCTCTGCTCTGAGCGTGGAGCCCGTCTGGGATTCTCTCTCCCTCTCTCCGTCTGTACCACCACCCCCACCCCAGCGTGCACGAGCACATTCTCTCTCTCTCTCAGATAAATAAATAAAAATGAAGTGGTTACTTCTAGGGAACAGGACTGGGAGGAGGCTGAGTATAGGTGGGGCAGAGGATTGGTATTTTTTAAATAATCCTTTGGGTATCATTTAATTTTCTAAACACATCAAGAAAGGTAAACATTAAATCTGTCAAGTAACATTTTAGTATTAATGAATTTATCAGACACTGTTTTCAAAAAGGCTTTTGTTGGCATGAAATCTGAAGAGAATAAAGTTTCACTAATTTCTATAATCCATACTGTTGGCACTATTTCTAGGACTTGGTCCTGGGCCCAGTCCTACCCTGCCCATCCTTATCTTACTCTATGGTCTCTACCATTTTATCTACACCTAGACCTTTAATTATCCTCAATAATGACCCCTGAATTCTAACTCCAGCTCAGACCTAGAATCTAGCCTGAACTTCGTCACTAACTAGCACTGTGACTTTGAGGCAGTCACCTCTCCTCTCTGGCCCTCGGCTGCCTCATCTGTAAAATGAAATGCTTGGACAAAGTGATTGCTTCGGCCTTCCGCACAGGGGAGGTGGTGACAACAGAGACACGTTTGTGTGGGCCAAGCTGGGGCAGGACCACTCCGGAAATGTTGATCTGGAGTGGGAAGTGGGCTCACGGAGCCTTCTAGCTGGCATTCTGGGATAAACATACATATCCCAACATTCTAGAACCTCCAGCTCCCAGTTTTGTCCGAATGCCTGAGCATTTGAAATTGCTGCCCTCTGCTGCACAGAAAGAACCCTACCAGGAAGGCTACAAAGGCCTCCAGCAACTAGTCAGCCAGGACAAGCCCCCCCGGGGCGCAGCTGACTCACAGGAACTAGCTAGACTGCACTCAGAAACTAAGTGAGAAATCAAGCCATAAAAATCTGCTTAAGCAAATACATTCGGCTCCAGGGCTTCATCCTTACTGTCAAGTCTTGCTTACTCCAGCCCCCCTGACAGCAGGGCAAATTAAGGTAGGACCCTCGGGGGGGCCGAGGGCTGCTGCCATGTTCCAAAGGACTCCAGACAGCTCCAGAAATGAGTCCCCTGGAGTGCCATTGTATGGATACAAGGATGGAAGCGTGAGGTAAAAATAGCTCTTTCCTAGTAGAAGCTGGTCAAGTGAGTACTATGGGTCTTTCATTTGATCGCCATTTGGATACGCTCATCTCTCTGAGAATAGACCACTAAGCAAAGCAGTTGGTCTTACAACTTGATTCTCTGCAGGGGTAGAGTTTTCAACTCCCACCTGCAACCCAAGGCACAAATTGTCGGTTATGTCTTTTTCTTTTCAATCCCCAGAATTGAGTTATCAAGATTCCCATCCCACTTCCCAACAGCTCAATAAATGGGATTGAACGGAATTTAGTGTCCTCAGGGCGCTTTTCTCTGCCGAGACTGACCAGTGCCAAATGCAGCCTGCCAAATGCACTGCGCCTCGGTATGTCTTTTACGAACAGTGGACAGATGTGTGCTGAGAATACAATACAGGGAGGGAGAAAAGTATGAGAAAAAGTTTTCCCCTGAAACAATTATGCTTATCTAAATATAGTCCAATTCGACTGTTGATTAGTTATTCCCAGAACTGCTCTTTGGTATTCCCTGCAACCACACACACACACACACACACACTTTCCTATAAATAAAGAGGAAATGTAGCGTAGGCTCAGGAACACAAACTGACTTGAGGCTGGTGTTGCATAACCTTGTCGTGATTCCCCTTATTTCACACTAACAAGCATGACCCTGGTGACAGCCATCTGGTCCTGATCATCATCTGGTCTCTCTCTTGTGGTGCTTATGACCCTTCCTCTTTTGGGCCTGCAGGCCAAACCAATCTCTTACCAAGTTGCCTTTCACTTCAATTGTTCATTGTGAAGTTCACTGAAAGCAACTGCTCTCCCTTGTTATTAGCTGTTTCCATTCCTCCTCCATCTTGATAGCGTAAGACTTGCAGCACACAACTATTTCATTCCTTTTCTCATTCAAAAGCTATAGTTGGTGGATACAGCATTTTTCAGAATGTTGTTGGGGTCAGGAGGAGGAGGGCCAGGAAGCAGAGCATAGTAAGTAAAAGCACAGATTTTAGAGTCAGACTGACTTGGGGTTTTAATCCCTACCGTGCCATCTACTAAATTATGGAATCATAGGTAAGTTATTTAAACTTTCTCTTTGACCAATGGATTATTTTTAAATGTATTTTAAAACTTCAAAATACATGGGAGAGTAGAATACTTATTTTTCTTCTTGATGTATAACTTCAGAGTGAAATGAACAAATCTTAAGGATTCAGCTTGAATTCTTACAAATATATGCCCATCTGTAACCACCACTTGCCAAAATATAGAGCATTTCCAGCACTCAGTAGGCTCTCTTATACTCTTAACTCAGTAGATATCCCTTCCGTAGATAATACTATTCTGACCTTTTTCACCAGACTCATTTTGTTAATTCTTGATCAATGTATATAAATGGAACAGTATAGTATGTACTCTTTTGTGTCTGACTTTCTTCCAGCATTATTCCTAGGCAATAGGCTTAATTTATGTGTAACTTTTTAAGAACCTGCTAAACTATTTTCCAACATGGCACCACCATTTTATATTGGCTCCAGCAACGTATAAGAGTTCCACATCCTTGCCAACTGTTGGTACGGTCAGTTCTTTTCATTCTAAAAGATGTCATGGTACCCCATTATGGTTTTCATTTCCACTTGCCTAATAACTAATGATGCTCAGCACCTTTTCATGTGCTTATTTGCTATCAATAAATATATCTGCCTTAGTGTAGTAACTGCTCAAGCTTTTTGTCCATTTTTAAAATTAGGTTGTTTTCTTTTTTTTAAAAGATTTGTTTTATTTATTTGACAGAGAGAGACACAGCGAGAGAGGGAACACAAGCAGGGGGAGTAGAAAAGGGAGAAGCAGGCTTCCCGCAGAGCAGAGAGCCTGATGCAGGGCTCGATCCTAGGACCCTGGGATCATGACCTGAGCCGAAGGCAGACGCTTAATGACTGAGCCACCCAAGCGCCCAGGTTGTTTTTTTATTATTGAGTTTTGAGAGTTCTTTATGTATTCTGGAAACAAGTTCTTTACCAGACGTGTGATTTGCAAACTTCTAACAATCTATGGTGTGTTTTCATTCTCTTAACAGTGCTTATCAAAGAACAGAAGTTCTTAGTTTTAATAAATTTTTATTTTTTTCTCCTGTGGATTATGCTTTTGGTGCTATAGTTAAGAAATTTTGGTCTAACCACAGATCACAAGATTTTCTTCTGTTTTCTTCTAGAAGTTTCATAGTTTTGGGTGTTACATTTAGGTCTATGATCCATTTTTTAGTTAATTTTTACACATAGGACAAAGAATAGATAAAAGTTCACCTTTTTACATATGGATATCTAATTGTTCCAGGATCATTTGTTAAAAAGACTGTTCTTTCTCCACTGAAATGCCTCAGCACTTGGTTGAAAATCAATTGACTGTATATGAGGTCTACTTCTAGACCCTATTCTGTCCTATTGACTATTTGTCTACCTTGTCATCATTACCATACTATCTTGATTACTGTAGCTTTACAATAAGTCTTAGAATCAGTCATAAGTTCTCCACCTTTGTCCTTCCTCTTCAAAGTTGTTGAGGCTAGGGGTGTCTGGGTGGCTCAGTTGTTAAGCGTCTGCCTTCGGCTCAGGTCATGATTCCAGGGTCCTGCGATCGAGCCCCACATCGGGCTCCCTGCTTCACAGGAAGCCTGCTTCTCCCTCTCCCACTCCCCCTGCTTGTGTTCCTGCTCTTGCTATCTCTAATAAATAAAAAAAAATCTTTAAAAAAAAAGTTGTTGAGGCTTTACATTTCCATATACACTTTAGAATCTTGTTAATTTCTGCAAAAAAGAAAAAGGGCTGCTGGCATGGACAGTAATTGGGATTAAGTTGAATCTATGAATCAGTTTGGGGAGAATTTACATCTTAACAACACTGAATCTTCTGACTTGTTTCTGTAATTTCACTCAGCAATGTTTGTAGTTTTTAGTATACAGGTCCTTCACATAGTGGTCAGATATATCCATAAATATGTCATGTATTCTGACATTATACATAATATTTTTTAAATTTCAATGTCTGTTGCTAGGATATGGAAATACAATTAGTTATTGTATATTTATATTGTACCCTACAACCTTGCTAAACCAACTTAGTTTTAATAACTTTTGTGTACATCCCATAGAATTTTCTATGCAGATCATGTCATCTGCAAATAAAGATAGGTTTACTTCTTCCTTTCCAATCTGTATGCCTTGTATATCTTTTTCTTGCCTTATTGCACTGGCTAATACTTCCATGCAACATTGAATTAGTAAGGACAAACATACTGTCCTGTTCCTGATTTCGGGGGTAAAGTATAGTCTTTCACCATTAAGTGTGATATTAAGCTGTAGGTTCTACAAACGTGATATTTGTTTATAACATTTATCCCTCTATCCCTAGTACAGTGAACTTTTAATCAAGAAAGAATGTTGGATTTTGTGAAATGCATTTTCTGAATCTGTAATTTGTCTTTTTTAGTCTATTAGTATGATGAATTACATTAACTGATTTTCAAATGTTAAGCCAACCATGCATTTCTAGGATAAACTCCACTTTATTATAAAACATCATTCATTTTACAGATCACTAGATTTGATTTACTAAAACTTTTTAAAGAATTTCACATCTCTTTGTGGTAGACAGCCTCTAAGATGATCAGCCTAATGATCTCTGCCTCCCTTGAGTTAACCAATACAATATTGTAGAAGAGTTGCTATGTCACTTCTGACAAATTAGCTTATAAAAAACACCGTGGCTTCCATCTTGCTTGCTCTCTCTCTTGCTTGGATCACTCATGTTGAGAAAAGCCAGCTTCCATGTCATAAGCTGCCCTATGCAGAGGCCTACATGGTGAATACACTAAGGCCTTTGCCAATAGCCATATGAGTGAGATTAGCATCAGATTCTCTAGCCCTAGTCAAACCTACAGATGATTGCCATCTTGGCTATCGGATTGCAACCTCGGGAGAACCTGAGCCAGAACCATCCAGCTAAGCCATTCCATGGATTACTAATCCCTAGAAACTGTAAGAAAATAAATGTGTAGTATGCAGCAATAAAAAAATAATAATACAGGCACCATTAAATTACACAGAAACAGTTTAATCCTTTCAGGCCTTGTTTTTAAGCTTTGTTAGGTTGGACAGGAACTGCATTTAGTCTAGGCAGGTCCCTTCTTTGTACTCTACCCAACACCCTGTGAATTACGAGGTTTTCCACTCCAGACACTGTTCAATCTTTTCAGACAGTTCTTTCCTCAGCCTCAAGTGTTTTGTTCTTCACCATTTATTTTTATATTGAAGTACAGTTGACATACAATATCCCATTTTTAGGTGCACAATTTAGTGATTCAACAATTCAGACAGAAAAAGACAAATGTTACATGATTTCACTTATATGTGGAAACAAATAGCTTCTTTACACACGTGTATGCAGATCATACTCAACTGAATATTCAAAGGGGTGCTTTTGCAGACCTCTAGCCTTTTCTTCACGCACCTCTCTCTTCTCTAGTATGCTACCCTATGAACTCTAGCCACCTTGGCTTCCCCGAGCTCCATCCTCTCAACTCAGGGAGATAGCCAGGTATTTCCTGGTTCCTCCATGCTGTGGTATGGCCTGAAAATTCTCTACAGGCAGCAACTTGGGACAACCATAGAGCTTACTTCATTTGTGCCGTCTTCCAGGAATCACAGACCTTCACTGCCTGATGTCCAATGTCTTCAGTACCATTGTTTCATTTATTTTATCTGGTTTATCAGTTGTTTCAGATGGGAGGGGCAAATCTAGTCTCTGTTTATTCCGTCTTCATTAGAAATGGAAGTTCCAACGAGTTTCCCTTAAGCTCCAGAGAAAAGGAACCAAAAGGATGTGGGTATATAGAAATTTATTTTAAGGAATCAACTCCTGTAATTGTGAAGACTGGTTAAGTCCAAAATCTGCAGGTTAGTCCAGCAGGCTGGAGACCCAGGGAAGAGCCAATGTTGCAATTCAAGTTCAAAGGCCATCTGCTAACAGAAATCCTTCTTGTCCAGAAGTCAGTCTTTGTTTTACTAAGGTCTTCAACTGATTGAACAAGGCCCACCTACCTAGTGAAGGCCAATCTGCTTTATTCAAAACCCAACAATTTAAATGTTAAACTTACCCAAAAGACCCCCACAGAAACATCCAGAATAATGTTTGGCCAAGTATCTGGGCACCATGGCCCAACCAAGTTGACACACAAAATTAACCATCACAGTAATATTTTGAAAATAAATAATTACAGGGGCTCATGGGTGACTCAGTTGGTTAAGCATCTGCCTTTGGTTCAGGTCATGATCTCAGGGTCTTGGGATTGAGCCCCACATCAGGCTCCCTGCTCAGCGGGGAGTCTGCTTCTCCCTCTGCCCCTCCCCCTCCATAAAATCTTAAAAAACAAATACTTTGTTAGGAACCAAGATTTTCATCTTAAAAAGAGATATAAACATAAAATCAAAGAAGTACGTTATTTTTTTTTTTTAAAGATTTTTTATTTATTTATCTGAGAGAGAGAATGGGAGACAGAGAGCATGAGAGGGAGGAGGGTCAGAGGGAGAAGCAGACTCCCTGCCGAGCAGGGAGCCCGATGCGGGACTCGATCCCGGGACTCCAGGATCATGACCTGAGCCGAAGGCAGTCGCTCAACCAACTGAGCCACCCAGGCGCCCCAGAAGTACGTTATTTTTAAAAATTGGAATTAATCAGTATAAACTCATATATTTTTCCTTTTCAAAACAAACAAGATGTATTTTCTAGCTCAGTCCTCTAAAAAGGCCTAAAACCTCTAGCAATATTCCTAGTGCCCAGATTATGGCATCTAAATACCATACCCTATTACAAGGAACCAAAGTTTTTTGGAGAAATGGCTTCCTTTGGCAAGTTGGACTCCCTTCCAGTGCTGGGCACCACTGAGTACCTCTCTCTGGAAAGGGCTTACAGTCTCATTTGAAGTTTGTAGGAATTATCCACATTCAACTTGCACTAGGTTGAGTCACGGACTCTGGGAACATGGAGAGAAGAGTGTGGGTACCACGGTTCCTAGAAACTGACTCCTGGCACATCCCCTGACTACAGTCGTTATTTATACTCTCATCTCAAAGAGGACTGGATCTTTCTAGAATGTGGTCTCAGCCCTGTGGTCCGAGAGTGCAGACTTAATTACACAAATTTGGATTTATAAATCTAAATTTTCATTGCAAGGATTTCCCCTAAAGTCAAAAAAGTAAATGTGTCACAATAAATGAGTTAATATATTTTATAAAATATCTAAACTGGTATTCAAAAACAAAAAAATCTGTCTAAGGTAGGTCTGGAAATGTTCAAGTTGATCCTGAGACATCTTACCACACCAGAAGGCAAAGAAGCTACAAAGGAATACTAGAGTTATGTCAGGACACAGGAGCCAAATCGGAGGGGTTCACTGGCCAAAACTAATAATGTCTGTAATGGATGGAAACACATCAAACATATTTTTAAAAATCACTGAGTTCATAATAATATTCAGGATTAGGCAGGACTTCACTGGCCACCTTTGAAGAGTGCTGGGGCAGAGCGCTTTATTCTGGAAACTGGTAAAAGGAAACATTCAAGCATTTATCCTGCTTCTGCCATATTAGGTAATCAAACAATTGATGGAAGTGTTTCTTTATAAATAATTCTTGCTAATAAATACAAAAGAAGTGGTAGGAAAATCTCATTTTTCAGCCCCTAATGAAATAATGGATCTTGGAACCAGGCTCAGTAGTTGCTAAGACATTAGATGAAAGGTAGGTGGGGACTTTATGATGGCTGGATCAGGCCTACATTAAGAACGCCAATCAGAGTGCCTGGGTGGCTCAGTCAGTTAAGCATCTACCTTTGGCTCGGGTCATGATCTCAGGGTCCTGGGATCAAGCCCTCTGTCGGGCTCCCCGCTGAGCAGGGAGCCTGCTTCTCCCCCGAGGCTCCCCCTGCTCGTGCTCTCTCTTTCGGATAAATAAAAACTTAAAAAACAAAACAAAACACCAATCAATCTTCATGTCACAAAGACACTTATGTGCCTTCCAGTCAGATTCAATAGAAAATACACAGAACCATCTATAAAGTTTTTAAGGGGGGAAAAAAAATGAACCTGAAACTGATCAAGCCTCAGATACAACTAGTTTTCATGAAATATGGAAGATAGAGGAAGCTGTTAACATGGAAATGAAATCCAAAATCTACAAAACAACACTGGAAGAATTACCAGTTTTTGCCAAAGAAATAAATACATATATTAAAAAAAAAAAAAAGGAGGACCTGCACAAGTTAAAAAACATTTAAGAGACATAACAGTCAAGACAGTAAGTGGACTTTAAAACCTGATTCAAATGAACCAATATTAAAAAGAAATTTATGTCAACTCAGGGACAATTGAACACTTGCTGGATCTTATTTGATGACGTCTTAGTCCATTCAGGCTCCTGTAACAAAAACACCACAGACTGAGTGACTTCTAAACAGAACTTTATTTCTCCCGGTCCTGGAGGCTGGGAAGTCCAAGATCACGGCACTGGCAGATTTGGTGTCTGGTTGAGTGTCCACTTCCTGGTTCACAGATGGATGGTCATCATCTCGTTGTGTCCTCAAATGGTGGAAGCAATAAGGGAGCTCCCTGGGGTCTCTTTTATAAGGACACTGATTCCATTTATGAGGACTCCACCTCCATGACCTCCCAAATACCCCACCTCCTAATATCCCATTAAGGGTTAGTGTTCAACATATGAATGGGGTGGAGGGTGGGGGGGGATGCAAACATTCAGTGCGTGGCAGATGATGTTAAAGAAGCATTAATTATAAAGGTTTTTAAGTTGTGTGTATATATATGCACAAACAAGATTCTATCTTAGATGTATACTGCAGTATTACATCCAACACACAGAATTGATTATAAAATAATTCCATGGGGGCATTGAAGGTGAGAATTAAATGAAACAGGATTGGCCAATGTCAATTGTTAGAACTAACAGGTCATTATTCTATTCTCTACTACTGTGTATATTTTAAATTTTTAAGTAAAAAAGTGAAAAAGAATAGGTCTCTGGGTTCAGATTTTGGGTTCAATTTCCAGCTCAGCTTCTCACTAGTTTATGGGCTAGACAATAAAAGTTCACACCTCATAGGAAAGTAATAAGGATTAAATGAGATGATGTAGACAAACTGCTTCAAGCAGGGCCTGGCACATGGTTAAGGGCCCTAAGGTATGGGCCATAGTTATCTCTACTTGATACTCACTATGTTATGTTCATGAGATTTAATCTCTGTCAAATTTCAATCCTTTTAGAAGTATATAAATTAGGAGAAATTTTAAACTTTAAAAGGAAATCTATCAAGTCTCAGTTCAATCTCCTACACATCACCTATGTTACTCTAGATTTTGCTGTGTAAAATATGTACATTGTGAGTTCTACACATCATTGTGTAAAACAAAACAAAACTTTGCCCACTAGAAGAAAATGAGAAAGAACACTTCCTGAGAAGTAGAATCACTGAGATAGAAATGAGAGCGCATGTGGAAACAGTGAGTCATGAAACTGTAATAATAGACTTTCTGTTCTTACGTTGTCCTTCTAACTTGGTTCAGAACTTTTAAAACACTGTCTATGTAAACATATTTGGTGTCACCACTGACTCACTGAGCTTTTGGCAAGCCTCTTAGGCCTCTCATCTTTAAGAGCGTGTAACGTAATCCTGAATTCATATATTCCGCCAGAGAACTCCTGTTAAGCCTCCTGCAGAAAGGCTTTCTCTCAAAGCGCATTACCTTGAATTCACACAATATATTTGCTTTGTACGTCCCTCCAAATTAAGACATTATCATAAGTCACAACTGAGGATACTCCAAGTAAGGGAGCCAAGGTCAGAGATAACAGCATATAAGACCAAGTTGCCTCCCACTCCAATGGTGCCCTGTCCACATTCCGTTATCTGAAGGTACACCTGTATTCCCCTCCCCCCCAGCTCACCACAGCCAATTTTACCCCCAAGTCCTCTTGCAGCTGCACCTAACTGGTTAATGTGACTACCCTTGGTTTATTTATACTTTGAGCCTTTACAAAAGATATAACTTTTTATCATAAAATTCCAAAGAATGCATCATCCGAAGATTTATGAAATTCAGAGGAAAAACCCACCCGTCATGCCATCACCTTACCACAGTATTTTCCTTTTTATTTCTCATTCAGCCTGAAACTCCTATTTTTAAACCAAATTATTCACTCACTTTCTCTTTTCCCCTACACCACCCTCACTCTAGCTTTAGGAAATGCTATGAATCGGAAGGGATACAATTTAGAAAGAGCCCAATTAGGGTGGTTCTTTCTGCAGTCCGAGGTCTTTGCAAAATGGAATCATCCCCAGAATACGTGTTCCTGGGCCCAGCTGCCTTTCCTGTTTGTGCTGTTCTTCTCAAGTGAAATGTTCTTCACTCTTCGCCTCCCTTGTCTGATTTTTCAAAGCCAGAACACATCCAAACTCCTTTTCCCCTCGTCCTTGACTGCTGATTTCTAAATCAAGTCGTGATTCTCACTCCTAGCTGCACTCTGGAATCATCTAGTGCTTTTTCTAAAATTAGCTACTCAGGCTCTCACCAGACTGAGAATCACCACCTCTACAACTGGAGTGTTGGTTTTAATCTCTCCAAGTGATTCAGAGAATCCGAAGTGTTTAGAAACCATTGTCCTAGCAATTCCAACAGTCCTGGTCAGGTCTTGCTAGCGCCGTCTTCACTCTTACTACCATCAGTACCATTCCCTCGGTATTTCAGAGTAAAGCTCACATAAGACATACCTATTTGGTTTCCAGCTTACCCTACCCCGGGCTTCACGAACACTGGCCTCTCTGTTTTCCCCTAGTGTGTGTTCTCTTTTTTGTAACACTCCTGACCTTTTGGTTGGCCTTCTTAGAGCAGTGGTTCCCAAACTTTGGTGTACATCAGAATCACCTGGAGGGTTCATGTGAACACAAGTTTCTAGGCCTCACCTACAAATGTGTGATGCAGGGATTCTGCAAATGTGCGTTTCTAACAAGTTTCCAGGTGACACTGAGGTACCCAGTCAGGGGAACACACTCAGAAAATCACTGTTACGGGTCTGTTCACTAACCCTACAACTTGGGCATCACCTGGCAACTTTGATGCAGCTAAGTAACCCCTTCTCCCCACAATAACCAAACTCCCTTTAATAATCCGTATCTGAATCACAATATGCATTTGATTTTAAGGCAACTAAATCCAATAGATCAGAGTTAAATTATTTGAGAGCTTACTATGAGCAAAACATGGTTCTGATTAGTAAAAACCTCACTGGTTTTTCATAATACATGTTAGAATTATTAAGGTATCTTTTTCTGTTAGAACATAAACCTCTGACCCTAATTTGAGAAAGGCATAGTAGCTCTACTCTCAAAATGACAGGGTTCTTTGTTGAGAAGTTCTGCTTTACCAAACTCCAGTTCATAGTGATGACCTCTGTTTAACTTCCACTGAAGTTGATTCCTTACATTTTAGTACTAAATTATCTTTGCCTTGTTTAAGTGGGTTCATTTTATCCCCTGAACCAGAATGCAGGCTGTGGAAGGAGAGGGCTCTGTGTGCCCAGAGTGCTGGGCATGTGATCTGCACTCGGCCCTCATTGGCTGACTCACCCCATCACTTCCCAACATGCCTTCCCTAAACTGGGGTTCTCAAGAGGGCCATGAAGTGCAAAAGCATCAGTCTCGGCCAGTAGGAAAACAGACTTCCAAGCCAACAGAATGACTTGTGTTTTAGTCACTCTCTTGGATTATGCCTTTTTCCTTGCCTCATTTTACCTGGATAACTGAGATCTGACCGTACCATGACGAATTATCAAGAGGAAACACTGCAGATAGTAAGCTGGGGTTAGCAATGAGCCCACACTGTTGCCAATAACAGCCCAAATTTTGTGGGAGAGAAGGGCTAGAAATTGGAAAATAAAATTCCTTTTGTTCATCTTCCTGTAAATGTCCCTAGTAATTCCTTTATAGATGTCAAAACTGGATCAATTTCAAGAAGCAAGAGGGAAACTGAGGAACAAAAATCAAATATATGTTCATTTGTGACTATCAGTAAAGTTCCTGACACATTTGCAAGGGTGATTTCAACCAGACTCAAAGAGATTAACTCTCATGTAAATTCTACCACACTGCTGCCAAATGACTCTAATTCATATTTTTATAACCATTTTACCCAATTCTGTATTTTCCGAATTAGAACGATTATTCAACAAGGATTCCTGAAGGTGCATCATGCTGCCACCTGGTAATTTCACAGCCCCGAGGCTACCAGACTCTCCACCCTCACCGGACCCAGTGTCCCTGGGCCGCCACTCTTCTCCAGCAAAGCCACGACCCCCATCCCATGCCGCCCGCCGTCCCCTTCCTGGTTTGGTGCAAGCTTATTTAAAGACGGGGAGAGAGGAAACCGCAGATGAAGGTCCAGAAAAAAGGAAATGAAGCGTACCGTTCAGGTGCTACCACCCTGTGGTTCTGTCCTCACGATCGATGTGGAGCTCGTTCTGATGGAGAACCCAAACCTCACAAGTCTTTTTGAGAAATGGAATGGACAACAACAGCAAAACTGGGCTGTTATTGAAATAAAAAGAGAAAATATGCTAGACACACTACCTACACCTTAGGACAAAAAATAAATTTAGATACAAATATCATATACTTTCTAAAAAGCGATCCTTAAAATCTATACTTTCAGAGAGAAAAGACCCACCTATAACATTCCATCTAGTGACAACTGGTCAGTGAAAGATAAAATTGACTAATTTCTTCTCTAGACATAATCTTTAGAATTTTTCATTTATTCAGAAGTTAAATTTTATGCTTTGGTCAATACTTAAATGCTATATAAAATGCACTTATAAAGCTCAATATTTTCATGCAAACTACATTTTTAACCCTTACTAATGACCAATGATCTATGGCACATATTTTAAGGAACCCTCCCCACCGATTTTTCATCCTCTAGATGAACAAAGAAAACCTGAAGTGGGAGTGATTAACTCGCCGGGGGAAAGGCCAGAACTGTGTTCTTCTGAATTCCTAAGTGCCACCACATATTTGGGTAAGAGAAGAAACCAATGATATGAAACAAGGTTTCTCAACCTCAACAGTACTGACAGTGTGAGCCAGATAATTCTTTGCTGCGGGAGTCTGCCCTCTGCACCGCAGGACGTCTAGGATCATCCCTGGCTTCTCTCGTTACACGTCAGAACCACCATCCCACCATCTCGGTTGCGACATTGCCAAATGCCTCTTGCAGGGGGCATGTCATCTCTGGTTCAGAGCCACTGTTATAAAGTGATAGGAGGATACAATCCAAAGATAGGGATTCCTTCAAAACCTGTGGGGCCACCATCTCCCTGGAGTGCCAATTTGGTTTCTTGTACTATCTCAAAGTTTCTCCCAAGTTTCATATTTCCTAGTGGAATAACTTCCTCAAGGTACAAATGACACTCCAGAGACAAGAAGAAATGTTTATTTTACTGTCCAATTATTTTCTTAAAAAAATTTAATTTTTGATAAAATAAAACAAACTTTTAGTACCATAGAAACCTTTCAACACATACAAGGACATATTATTACTATGTACAACTTCGAAAACAAATGTTTCCAGCTCCAAGTACAGTGATGTTGAACACCCTGACTATACCAAGCTGTAGGAAATTTCCTGGATGGCCAATGTTTTCCTTGGCTTGGAAAAAAATCACACAGTTAAAAAATATAAATAAGACCTTCAATGAGTTGAAAATCATAAAAATGCTTTCTGAAGCTCGGTCATCTGGATCTTGGGGAATATGGAGTAGTTGAGAGTTCAACAAGCAAGGTGAAACCCTGTGGATATTCAAACGTGAGTATTCCAGGAGAGGTCCTGAGGTTCACAGTTGGTCTATCAAAAATAAAAGCTATTCTTACTGTGGTGAACTTGGTTTCTGGTTCATATACCATTCTTCACCAGCTCGTGAACTCCATTCTCATCAATGATTAAAGGTGCATGGAATTCTTTATCTGCCACATAACTTTCTATTCCCTGAAAAAAGGGTTAAAATGAAACATAGTTAGAAAATTAGTGGGCACTAGTCATACAAGACTGGACTTAGTGACTATAATAAAGATTTAAAGCATAGATGCCAAAAAGTTGGATGAGATGTAGAATTTAAAACCTATTTCGTATACTTTTTAAACTGAGCTTAATGACCAATTTATAGAAGCATAAAATAAACAACAAAGAAAGGAAAATTACTCTGATTATAATTTCTAAAGTTAATAAGATGTTAGTCATTCTTCCTATCACCATTACCCAATAGAGTTAACTTTCTAAGCAGTGTGGCTGTCTCTGATGCGGAAATTAAGCAATCTGACAAGAATCTCCAGAAAAAATATTAATTAGAAGAGTAGGAACGCCTAAATCTCCCAGTCTTAAAAGTGAGAGTACCAAGTGTATGAACAAAATAACCCTTTGAGAGGAAAAATTATACTACGTTTTAAAAAGCCAGACAACCCATAAATACAGAGAACAATCTGATGGTGGCCAGAGGGGAGGGGATAAGGGGATGGGCAAAATGGGTGAAGGAAAGTGGTAGGCAGAGACTTCTGGTTCCGGGATGAATAAGTCATGGGGATGAAAGGCACAGCCTAGAGAATATATATAGTCAGTGATCCTGTAATCACGTTGTGTGGTGACAGATGGTAGCTACACTTGTGAGCACAGAATGTGTAGACTTGGGGAATCACTATGTTGCACACCTGAAATTAATACTGTGGGTCAACTATATTTCAATCAAAAAAAAAAAAGAACTAGATGATTTATCTAAAACACAAGGCTGATTTTTTTTGAAAGACCACTGCATTTCGATATGTCAATGAAATGGATAAAATATTAAACATTCTGTTCATGGCAACTAACCCACTTGTGGGACAGATGCCAAGCTGTAACAAGAATTCTCAAAAAAAAAAAAAAAAAAAAAAATTCAGAACAAATGCAACTTCTTTGTTCATTCCCAGGATCAGCAGGGCAGGGCACTGGGAAATGGGCAATTCTACTTAAATATGAAACAGTCTCTGGATTCTACTTTTAAAAGAACAGGGAAAAAACAAATCGAACTTACTTCTCCAGCATAGGAGATAAGAGGAGAGATTTCACACTGAATTGGTACATCATTGGCGTCCTTCAAGCTAAGAAAAAAAAGCAAACATGTTAAAGGTTTTGCTTCTCACATTATTGCCAGAGTGAAAGTACAGACCATCACTTTCCTCTGAGAAGCTTGCAGATAATCAAATTCTCCCAGTTAGACAAACAGAAAAGACTCTATCCTGATGGTCACCAAATTCCCTGAGCATCAAGTAAACATGAATTTGTCGTGGTCCAGAAGACACTATTTGGATCGCTTCTCGGCCTTTTGGCTAAGATCAAGTGCAGAAGACACTATCCGGGGCAAGTGCCAGTAATCACCAGTAGGTATACTGATATACTTATCTGCTAATGTACATCTCATTTTTTATCATTTCCAACTTTTAATGTGATAAGGAAGGGACTATTTATGGAATATAAACTATGGTTCAGGCCCACTGTTAGCTACTTTGAATCCTTCCTTCCTATTTCCTTTCAATCCTTGCCACAACCTTGAGAGTTTAAATACTACTATGGACAAACGTTCTAAAGCTGCACTATCCAAAATACACTGGCCACTAGCCACATGTGGTTACCTAAACTTAAATTAATTAAAATTTTTTAAATGAACTAAAATTTTAAAATTCAGTTCCTCAGTCATAAAAACCACATTTCAAGTGCTCAGTAGCTGCCAACTCAGACAGCAGAGCTGTAGAGTATTTCCTTCCCTACAGGAAGTTCTACTGAACAGTACTGTTCTTTTTTTTTTTAAGATGTTATTCATTTATTTGACAGAGAGACACAGGGAGAGAGGGAACACAAGCAGGGGGAGTGGGAGAAGGAGAAGCAGGCTTCCCACTGAGCAGGGAGCCAGATGTGGGGCTCGATCCCAGGACCCTTCCTCCAGGTCACATTCTAACACATATAGCCACTCAATCCTGAGTTTCTAAAAGTTTCTAAGTTTTTAATATAAAAGTCAATAAATAGTGTTTTTAATATGCTTAAAGGCATTAGATCTGTAGGTTTTTCCACCAGTAGGATACAGAGCACACAAAAACTAGTCTCGGGGCGCCTGGGTGGCTTAGTTAGTTGAGCATTCAACTCTTGATTTCAGCTCAGGTCATGATCTCGGGGTCACGGGATCGAGCCCTGAACTGGGCTCCATGCTGGCTGGGCTTGAGTCCCACTTAAGATTCTCCCTCTCCCTCTGCCCCTCCCCTCCTGCTCATGCCCTCTCTCTTAAAACAAACAAAAAACTAGTCTCTTATAGCCTCAACTTATAGCTGTCCTTTGTTTTACCAAATATGTATCTGAAGCTTTGGTGAACTCAACAAAATCACAGGACTTCTGAGTTTAGCGATGCCCAAACTTCCTCTGAACAGAACCATGTTGTTTGAATTCAGGGTGCTCTACATCCTACTCCCACTTACTTGTCCCACTACTTTCCACTCAAACCAGGCCAGCTGCCCACACTTTGGATTATTCCAAGTCATTCTCAACTATGGTCAAATAAAAATCTGGACTATCCAAATTATAGCCATCCTCCAAGATTTAGCCAGCTCCCCCTTTCTTTGACCATTGTATTTCATACTGATAACTCTCATTTACTTCTATAAAAAAAATTTAATAGACATCTGCTAAGTCACTGCCTCCTAAATCATAGTAAATTATTATTTGTATCATATATTTAACACATAAACACATACTGCCTGATGTTACTTTTATGCATCCTGACCTCCCAGTAGCCTGTAAGAAATGACTCCTTTCTCTTGTGTAAGCTACTCCAGCACCCAGACAGTAGCAGTACTGTAGGTCTATGAGCAGGCCTACAAATGTTTGTTGGCTGAATAAATGAATGAACTATGGGGGGTAGACGGATGACAGACTAATTTGGAGAAAAGACGAATTAAAGATGGGGCACACTTCTGTCTAGGTATGTGTTAGATTCTATCAACAGAGCTCAAGAAATCTGGTCCAGACCCTTTGGGGCAGCTTGGACTCATATTAAACCAAATGGGAAAAATAAGGACCCATTCCACTGATAAGATCTAGACAGCCCAGTCCCACCAGAAGCCCTGAGGGATTTGGTGTGCCAGGATCAGAAGGTGGTTTTGAACCCAAGGAACACATGGCTAACCAAAATATAACTTCTCCAAAAAGATACTGCAAGAAACTAAGAAAGTCACTCTTAATAAACAAGGTTGGATGCCCAGAAGGAGAAAAGACAGAAGTTACCATCACCAAATGCAAAATCTCAGGAGACAGGCAACTTAAACCAGTAACATATTACCCCTCAATTCTTTAGCCAAGCATACTTTCAGTAACTAACTGTTCCATAAATGCTAAGATAAAAAATAAAAATAATGTCACTTGGTCAAAACTCAGCAAGCTTGCTTCCATTCTTTGAGAATTATCTCCCAGCTGTTTCCTCCCCCTTTTATACAAAGTACTTTCTTGTCATCTCTCACTTTTAAGTAATCTTTTTCTACTCTCGTGGGCATTCTTTAGAGATAGAAATAGTCCCTGCTTAAATTCTTAAGTCCGCGATCTCATTTGGGGCCAAATTTTGATTTCAGTTTAATTATTCTGCAAATGGCTAAAACGAAGTAAATGGGGGGGAAAGTACTAAATAAGAGAATGCAAACAAGAACATTTAAAACATTTTGTATCTTTGCTGAGACAGCTGGCTGTTGATTTCACTTGTATAATTAAGAAACCATTTCACTTTTGAGGTTAAAAGCATGGCTCAGTGAGAAGGAAATTTGGGGTCAAAAATCCATTTCTCAAATTCTAAAAGCAACTTGCCTCCATGTATTAAAAATGATGGATGGGACAGAAAATAACAAAGTGGTCTGTGTCCAGGTTCTCACGGCACGAGGGCCCACAGTCACCCAGGGCTCCTCTAAGAAACTACCGGATCTGTGAGTCCACTTCCTTGTCTACAAGACAGGGCCACACACAGGAAACACTGCCACCCACAGGCACTTGTCTCCATGGGGCAAAAGTGAGTGGCATAGGCGGGGGAGGGGGGGGCAGATTAGAGGGACAAAAATGACATCCCTGCTACTCTACTTCTGAGACATCTCCAGATCCTTTGCCTCGTACACATTTCCCAAATTATCTTCAAAACTTAAAATTCCAACTAAACTAGTAACTTCTCAAATGTAGCAAGAACCTCAAGCTGTCTCTTTAGCTGTAAGGATAATGGCTTTTTCAAACTCTGTCAGTACCCAGGTGAGACAGGATATGTGCTACTTCCAGCTAAAAATTATCTGCCATTCAGACAAAAAGCTTCCTTCCTTGGGAGCAAGATAGTAACAGACTAAAATTAACACCGAGAAGGGAGCTGTCAGGATGAGAAAACATTAAGAGAATCATTTTCTCCACATGAGGAGCCATCAGATATGTTAGAGGCAGTCAGCCTTCCTACTGAGAACATACATCCAATCCAGTAAGACACAGCTTCCAAAGGTGAGGTTCCTCTAGCTTCTGCTGCAATCTGAATTTGTTCTCCCTGGCCTGGAGCCTGCCCGACACCCTACCTATCGCTCGTCAAGTTGTCCCTACAGGCTCAAACATCCACAGGTTCTTTAGTAAAGCATGTTCCCCATTTCCAGCATGCACCGAAACTCTGAGTTAGTGGCATCCAGAGAGATACCTGCCACCAAGGAAGCACAGTCCGCCCCCACCAAAGCTGTGGCCATCCACCCCGCCCCCGCAGACCACCAAGAGGCAGAGCGCTAAACTACGATGCCAGTTAGTACCGAGGGAAGCACAGCCCCGACACCATGCACTGCAGGCAGGCTGGGATATTTACTTGAGATTGACATCAGCTGTGATGGTCTCTGACTTTCCATTTGTAGCACTGCTATGTAGGAATAAATAAGCATTAATGGGAATGGAAAACAAATCAAACAATAACAATGAAGTGGAATTGCAAAATATACTTGACCGAAAGGCATGTATTTATGGTAAATTATAAACTTGGCAAAGGAAATCTGAAGGGGCCAAAACGAACTCAATGGCCAACGATGAAGCGTGAGGACAACGTGACGTGCAAAGGAGCAGGCTTGCAGGCGAGTCAGAGCCTGAGAGTGGCTCTGGACGGAGGCCGCTTACCGCAGCTCCTTCCCGGGAAAACACAGGCATGGCCAGGGAGCTCCAAGGCCCAGGGCCCTAATGTGCACCGAGGCATGCAAGCGCCCCTGGGCATGCAGCCAGCCGTTTCGTCCTCAACACAGAAATGACTGGCAGAACGTTTCTGACCTAAGTACATAAATACCACAGGATTTACAAGGGGGTAATTCTCGGTGCTCACAAAACAGAAGCCTGAGCTTAAAAGTGCTTTATCTCAGATTTAAAGAGCTAGAAGGACCTTCTTTTTTTAAGTTTTAAAAATGCCAAAACATGTGTGAAGTCTGAGTACCTGGGAACGTTAAGTGCCATCCCCTTCCCTTGCCGGCATCTCCCTTCTGTGACGGTGAAAGCGTCACAGAAAGAAGAGCGAGGGCCTGTCTCCCGTCCCCAGGAGGCCTGCGGGCAGCGGGTGTGCGGCTGGGGGGGGGAGGCGCGCGGGGGGCCACGCACGCAGAGCTGAGCGACCGCGCCCAGTCCTCTCCCTCTCAGGGCCTGCGCACCTGACGGCCTTTACCCACAACGCACCAACAGGACGGCCTCCTGAGCACCCCTCAGCGGGACTCATACGCTGCTCAGGTGGACGTGTGTCCAAAACAGAGGATTCCTCTCTATGGGGAAGTAAAGCGATCATTCTCTCTGTAATGGGCCAGATGGCCAGATTATTTCACAGCAGGAACTGCCCACATCAGTCTTCTGCTTTTTTTAAAAAGATGTGGGAATATATCAGAGAGAGGGGAGACAGGTCCAAGAAGAAAAGGCCAGGAAGCGTTGTCCCACTGGAGAAGAGACACTGACTTACCGGGGAATGGCTGGGAGGCGAGAGCCATTTTCGTCGATGAAGTGGCCCCCTGCGTTGAGGACCCAGCAGTGATGAAGGGACAGCAAAGCATGCCTCGCAGTAGTAGGATTGTCCTTCCCGTTCTGACTGTCCGCATTCTTTAGCGGGGAAAACTCATCTTCTCGCAGCACTTCATACACCACAAACTTCCTAGAGTGGAACCACACAGAGACCACTCTAGTATGAAGTAAAACTACAAACACGACTCCAACCCTCTCTACAGGGCTAAGCCTCTGGTCCCTAATCTCACAGGCTCTCTCTCAGCTGAGTGCCAAAAGAAATAAAGCTCGTCCCTGGACTAAAGGAAGCTGGAATTCCCTTCTCCAGTGCAAAATAACAAATTATTTTCATCCCAAACTATAAAACACTTCATCTCAAGTCAGAAAGGTCAGAAATCTTAATGCAAATTACATTAGAATCTGTTCTGGGGGAAAAAAAAGGCAAAAAAGGATGATTTAGAAATGCATATGGGAAGATTAATCTTACAGCTAATTTGTCTTCTGCATTTTCATACTGAAACTCATACCTCAACGGCAAATGTGATCTTTGATGGAGAACTATATAATTTAAAACCATGTTCCCTGAAACATTTACTCACAGGTCCGGAAGGCATCCTACACACAAAGTGGGCCAATTCTCTATCTCAACCTTTTTAGTCTCTTAGCCAAAAGAAGTGACAATTTTAACTAAATTTCACAGTTTTGCAGGACAGTCAGTCAGATAACGGACTAACCAACATGAAGGAAACATACTCACAGGCAACTCACACCATACTCCCAGGTTGGTGGTCGCATACTAGAGAATGATAAAGAGTCTAGACAGTACACTCACAATCAGAACACCATACCTGACTACATGCTACCCAGTATCTCCTAAAAACAGAGTCCTGCCTAACAGAGTAAAAAGCAACATTTCAAGACCCGTATCTAACCTTACTCTTGCTACTCAAAACATACTTTGCAAACTGGAAGATGTCAAAGACAAATTTTTCCATCTTTATTCCATTTGGTTTGTCTGGCTTAATTAATTGCCCCTGGGAATCCACATATGGAATCTTCTTTTGAGCCACATGGTGCTGCAACTGAGGTTCATAAATACTAAGTAGGAAAAAAAAGACATAATCACTTTCCAAAATTAAAATGCCAGAAAATCTGATAATCACACCCAAGAACAAAGGCATCAACACCAGTACTAAGATTTTCAAAGTGAAGCACATCTGCTAAGTTTCAGTTCATATTTAAATATTAGACGAAGAGATTTCCCTATTCACCTCCTTGAATTTTTAAAAAACCCAGTAATGATCTCCACATTAAAGAATATACACCACACAGCTCACACCAATGTCTCTCCCATAATTTTCCTGTCTTCCGTAAAATGTTCTGCTCTTTGCCCCAACTTTCCCAACTGAGAGCCCTTGAAGTGTAGAATGGAAAGATGAGGATTAATAAGTTACTATGGATGAATTAAAGGCACAGTTACAGACCGCAGAGTAGAATGGGAAATATTCTGGAACTGGAGTCAATATTCTAAAGCAAATCTAAGTAACTTTTTTAAAAATAGACTGTCATCGTGAATGTCTAAAAGCTATCAAATGAAGAAGCAGATAGTGAGACTGTCCTTCATTTAACAAACCGATAGAATAAAGTAGCTCTTATTCTATTCTTTTATCCTACCATGCTAATTTCCATCCAGGGCTCAAGTTCTTTTTTCTTGACCCTCTAATGCACTAGTTCCTAAATGCTAGTTTGGGAACTGATTAAAATTGTGTGGGCAGCTTTTCAAAAATACAGATGACCTGCATCTACCACCAGAAATTCTGATTCAGTAGATGCAGAGCAGATGTCTACATTTTTTAAAGTTTCCCACTGTGGTAGAGAGACCGTGTTTCATTTCTTACTCTTTGCTTCACCAGAACCTAACATAGTTGGAGGGAAAAGAGGAAGAGAAGAAAAAGAAGAAGCGCTTTGGACTGCAGGCAATGCAGTGAAGAACGGACTTCTACAAATCTGCACCCTATAATGCATCTTCCTAAAAACAACTAAAATGTGAGATAAATTTCCATTTGATAAAGGCGATCCTCAAGGGAGAAGATGAATTCTGTAGAATTTGGCCTGGGGTGTCTTTCTACTTCTCTAGTGACTCAGTTCCTCATTAACGATAAAAGAAAAATTTTAAAAGCCCCCATCTTGCTCATACTTGACAACATCTCTCAGAAACGGTACGGTGAAGAAATGGTTGGCAATGTTCCCTGCATTGAATAGCAGGCGTCCATCCGAGCTTCGTTTCTGAGCCGTCGCCAGGGAAATCTCACTGTATTCCACCACCTGGTAGACTCCATCCACGCGGCAAACCACTCCCACTGGCTCCGTAGGGTTCGTTTTCTCTACGACCTGCCCAAAGAAAGACAGCAGGAGAAGAAATATAATCAAATGCTACACTGGCCATTTCCAAAGGCCACATCTGCAGTTTTGCTTATATTGTCTTTAAGGCAAAGGAACCTTTAACTGTGGACAACCACCTGTCCATCTTTCTATTCTTTGACAGACTACTGTCCAACTGGAAATGAAGTAAATTACCTCCTTCCTATTTATCACCTAATGAAACTATGGAATAGAAATGTCATCATACACACAGAGCCCAGAGGAAATCACACTGGACTGGGAATAATTAAATGAGGAGTCTACCTCCCCCCAAATATGTTTTATTTTAATTAATTTATCCTTAACTACACTCAACTGCTTTGAGAATAAATGAAATGAAATTTCTCTGGGATTCACAAGACAAAGGTAAGGCATTTTGCCTCTCATTTGGTACTGTCCAAATCATTATTTCATTTGAAAATGGTGTTTCTGGTGCCTGGTTGGCTCAGTCAGTTACGCATCTGCCTTCGGCTCGGGTCATGATCTCAGGGTCCTGGGATGGAGCCCCACATCGGGCTCCCTGCTCAGTGGGGAGGCTGCTTCCCCCCCTCCCTCTGCCTGCCGCTCTGCCTACTTGTGCTCTCTCTCTCTGTCAAATAAATAAATAAAATCTTAAAAAAAAAAAAATGAAAGAAAGAAAATGGTGTTTCTTTTGTTTTCATTCATGAATACATCATTTTCCTTGTTTTTCCAGGAGATGGCCAGGAAGTAGGGGGCCTTAGACCAGGCAAGTCACTTCAATCTGGCTCCAATTTCAATCAGAAAAGCCCACCCAATATTTAGCTGTTTTGCATGCTAGACTTTATTTGAAGTAAGAGATTCTATGCTTTAAAAAAAAGTCTGAAAACCAGTCATTTGATATTCTAACAATGGCTCTAAGCTGGTGGAGAAGCTGAGAGAAAGGTGTATATCAAAATCACAGGGAAAAATAGGGGCACCCGGGTGGCTCAGTCGGTCAAGAGGCTGGCTCTTGATTTTGGCTCAGGTCATGACCTCATGGGTTATGAGATCGAGTCCCACGTCGGGTTCCACACTCAGTGTGGAGTCTGCTTGAGATTCTCTGCCTCTCCCTCTCCCCTTTTCCCGGCTCATGGTCTCCACGCCCCCCCCTAAAATAAATAAATAAATAAATCTTTAAAAAAGAAATCACAAGGAAATATAGAGTATGTAATTAAAAAAACCCTCACAAGTGACTCTGATACCCCACCACCCTATCCAACACAGCACCGGCCTAAACTGTTTAGAAGAAAATTACCGAAGAACTGTATGTGATACACTAATATAAAATCAAGTTTCAGATGAGATGAATATCCAACCGAACAATCAAACGATAACAAGTATTTATTTTTTTTTTTAAGATTTTATTTATTTATTAATGAGAGACAGAGAGAGAGAGAGAGAGAGAGGCAGAGGGAGAGGGAGAAGCAGGCTTCCCTTGGAGCAGGGAGCCCGATGCGGGACTCGATCCCAGGACCCTGGGATCATGACCTGAGCCGAAGGCAGACGCTTAACCATCTGAGCCACCCAGGCACCCCGATAACAAGTATTTAAAGATCCTGCTTTGTTTGCCCTGTTCAGTGAGCAATTCAGCATGCTTCAGAGTAGTCTGAAAAATCTGTCCCCAATTTGAAAAGTCTATCCTAAGAAATTACATCAGTAAAGCGAAAACTTTTCTTCAACAACGGATTTTTTAAAATAAACACAGCAGGCAGCAGCCTCCTCCAGACAATAAAGCCACTACCGCCGACTTCAGCTACACAGCAGCGAGAGCTACAGGCCCTGCGTCCAGCGCAGTGAGCCAGGGCTCCTGGGTGCGCGAGGAGGCCGTGTAGCTTCACAGTGTGCCATCCTGAAAGGAGCGCAGCATTCATAAAGAGAAACTTTCTCCCAAGGAAGTGAATTAAACCGGGGGGAAACCCACAATGAAATGATTTAAATCAATCACAGACCTGTTTGCAATGATCAACTCCTCACCACCCCTCACCTCACGTATTCCACAGTGGGGTCTCACTAGACAGGGAATTTGGAATAGATTACACACACACACACACACACACACACACACACACACGCACGGTTTATTTTCCAGTCACTTCCACAGGCCTCTACTCCTGACCAGCCACAGATAACAAACTAAGCATATTCACACTTTACACTGCCCAAGTGTTAATCTGTCAGTGAAAGATTTACTTCTTTTTTTACTTATCTTCCCCGCAGAGGGAGAGAGAATCCCAGGCAGGCTCCACAGCCAGCACAAAGCCCAATGCAGGGCTCGATCTCACGACCCTGAGATCATGACCTGAGCCAAAATCAAGATTCAGATGCTTAACCAACTGAGCCACCCAGGCGCCCCTGAAAGATTTACTTCTATGACAACTAGGAGCCTCCAAATATCATAAAACTCTGGATTACAAAAGAAAGCATTTGTAAACTGTGTAAGCTGGAAGTCAAGTTTATATTACACAGAAAGTTATACAGTATAAAATTAAGAAGTTTGTTTGATTTTCTCCAACTTCAATCCTGAAAAGCTGAGTTCAAAGTAACACTTTAATGTCACTGTTACTGTAACTGCTTTACAAAGTGACCTTTAATTAACAGTGGTTCCTACCCTTTTAGCTTTGTACTTCTGCAAACCCCTGCACTCTCCGCCTTTTCTCAAGGCTCTTGCTCCATAGAAAATACTTAATTCCTTAATTCACAAAGACCAGAGCCTTTGAAAGAAGTAAGACAAATTATTCTACTACCACACTACGAATTTCTCCCTAATTTAGGTGTTCTTAAAAATAATTTTGATATCTTGATTTTGCAATTAAAATTAAAAGGGTGGGAGGACAGATTACATAAATGGTTTCTAACATTTCTGAAAGTCTTTAACGTGTACCATTCTTGCCGTATTTCGGTTCCATCTGACTATGTAGTCGCTCATCGAGTGACTTCTACCCTATATGCCAGATACAGAGCTGAGCAGGAAGCCCGAGACGCCTGGAAAACCCACAGGTGGTGAAGGGTGACTGGTTACACCTGTATCTCCCGTGTGACCAGTAAACTCACAAAAGTTAGCACACAATTTAAAGTTTTTAAGCTGTCAGCAAAAGCATAATCAATCTAAAGAGCTTGGTTTTATAATGTGATATCCTAAAGCTAGGAGCTGGGAAACATGAATTCTAATCCTGCTTCTGTTAATGTGATGAAGGACCTTGAGCCTGGAACTCACTTAGAACTCACTCAGGGTGCTCATTTCTGAGACTGAAGGGGTTGACCAGATGGAATTTGAATGGACTTGAAGCTCAGAGCAGTAAAATTTAAGTTTCTGATTTAGAATGAAGAGTGACACCAAGCGGAGCAAAGTCAGAAATACAGGCTAGTTCATTTTTTTTAAAGCTTAGTAGCTACTTAACAATGTACTGTTTCTATTAAAATTTAATAGCTATTTACAGTATAGAGTATTAGAACAGAGAGAGGTCTTAAATAACCGAACCAACTTTTTTATTTTCAGAGTCCAGAAGAGTCTTATTAGGTCCACCAGCTTAATCTCGCAAAACCTGCACTGGTAAATTGGTAACTCCAGCTTTTATGACTTTGCCATAGATTTACAGATAATTTTAAGAGAAATGACATCTTTATAATAGAAAATTTCCAACCAAGGCTATGGTATGTCTTTTATGGCAGTTCTCCTTTTTAAATCCAAATATTTAAAATTTATATCTAATTTGTTTTTGTCAGAAACCTGTATTGTATGGTTTTTGCTGCTGGCAGAAAGGTCTTACCTTCATGTCAATATTGTAAAATTATTCTCAATTTTCTCAAAATCTTTATGGGTTTTTTTTAATATTTAACTTTGTAATCCATTTGAAATTGATTTTTCTATGAGCTTTGAGGGAGAGACTTTATTTTTAGTCAGTTATCTCATTCATTTCCCCGATTTGAAATGCCATGTTTTTATATAGTGCATTCTTATATATACATGGACTTATTTCTGACAGATCTAGTCTGTTCCATTAATCTGTCATTTATCTTGGTTTTTGTACTACACTCCGAATTATTTTTTATTTACAACCCAGTTTAGTACCTGGTAGACTGTCTCCAACCCTCTTCCTTATCACCTTTTCTCGGCATTGTCCTGACCACCTTTACGTGTTTTTTCTAAACTTTACAATCATTTTGTTAAGTGTCCCCCAAAACAGTCTCATTGGGGCTTTGATCAAAATTGTGTTATACTTTAATTTGGTGAGAACGGATAGTTTTACAGACTTCCAGAAAAGCAGTATTTATATTAGTAAATCTTCCAAAGTGTTTTCATGTTCTCTTTTATTCCTAGATATATTTCGTTAGCTACCATAAAGGCAAGTCTCCTACATCATCATCTATGCAACTAAAAAAACGCTGAAAAGAATCACCTCCCTCTATCTTCCTATCAGTACATTTGTGGTCAAAGTTATCAATCTCCTTCACTGTCCCTGACTGCACATTTCCATCTTAATCGTAAGACTATCATGAGGTGACTTGTCAAACGCCTTGCTGAAGTCTCGATCTGCTGTTCCCTCCATATTTCCCTTACCTCCTACTCCAGCAACTCTGTCATAGGAAGAAAGTGGATTAACCTCACCAAATACAACTTGATACTAATGAATCCATCCCAGGCCTAGTGATAATCATCCACTTTCCCAGGTACTTACAAATCACCCACACATATTTTTTTTTAAGATTTTACTTATTCGAGTGAGAGAGAGACAGAGACAGAGCGCGCGTGTGCGTAGGCGCAAGCAAATTGGGGAAGGGGCAACGGGAGAGGGAGAGAGAGAATCTCAGTCAGGCTTCACGCTGACCGCAGAGCCTGACATGGGGCTTGATCTCATGACCTGAGCCAAAATCAAGAATCGGACACTCAACCAACGGAGCCACCCAGGCGCCCCATCCTCACATATTTTTAAACTCTTACTTGTAATGGACAAGCATACAACAGTATTTCCAGAATCAAATGCTGCCAATTTAAGAGAAAGAGTAGGCGGGGGGTACTTTAGAGAGAAAATGGTTCTAACATATTCAAATCACCCTGATGATTCTAGTTCGTGTCCTGGAATGTATACGCTGACAGAACAAGCTCACTGATGGCCTCACTAAGTTGAGAAAGGCATTACCTTCGCACCGCAGTCCGCTCCTTTCTGAATGCAAAATCCAATGAACCGTGGGTCTGCCACTTTTACTAGGATGTTGTCAACACAATAGACATGAATGCTCCAAATGCCTCTCTGCTCCATGTCCTCCACAATATTCTGGGCTGCAAGAGCCCGATAAAGACCACCATTCCCATCTGGGAAATAAAACAGCCCATTAGTAGTACACCAAACCCATTATGAAGGTAATCAAAACTGGTTTACCGGGGTTAATGTTTCCAAAGGGGCGAAGATCTCTGAAAAGCAGTTCTACATCACAGGGCCAAGAAAAATAAATACCCATAAGGAAGAACTCAGGTGTCAAAAAATAATACTACGTGACTTTGAAAGTAATTTAACATAAGTATCGAGAAAATAACATTATTAATGTAGGACCAGGAAACCCAAAGACCATGTTTTTCTTTTTAACTCAGACTTTTTAACAATTTAGCCTGTAATACATTGTGAAATATAAAGTTCTTTCTCAAGCAATGATTATTTCATAACATTTCAAGTTTTATTAATATTTTTATTATTCAAGTTACCTCTGTGTTTATAGCCCCAACAGGGACAATGTCACCCTTCTCAAAAATAAAAATACACAAGTTTTTTATACCAAATAACTTGTTAGGAAACCAGATTAATATGAAGATCAGATTTAAAATAAGTATAGGTAAAAGCCTCTTCTTTTCCCATCTGTTTTCAGTGCTGCTTTAATGTACTTTGTCCAACACCCTCAGCCACAGCTTAAAAAATTGGACTTCACAAATAGAGCTAAAAATAGTAGTCTTCCACTAATGAAAAAGAATTAAGTAGAAAAAAAGACTTAAGATGAAATAAAAGCCTGTATCTGGAGGCTACCACTGTTAACACTCTTATTTATTTCCTGTCAGCCTTTCCTCCA
This sequence comes from Leptonychotes weddellii, assembly GCF_054177405.1. Classification (NCBI taxonomy): domain Eukaryota; kingdom Metazoa; phylum Chordata; class Mammalia; order Carnivora; family Phocidae; genus Leptonychotes; species Leptonychotes weddellii. The sequence goes on from NC_138374.1 coordinate 132,783,837, forward strand.
AATACTCACGTAGATACGAATCTGTCGACACATTTATTTTTACACCTGGGATCACACGCAGGGTGGCTGCACGCGGTCACACAGTGTGCACACACCACCCGCAACCATACAGGGCAGTGGCCCTCACCATACCGGGCACGCAGCTTCACGCTTCCCAGTCGCTCACTTAGCTACTGACACTACTTCTCTTTGTCATTTAGTATCTCCAATCAATTACAGTTTTATTACAGCTTGAGAACACTACAGATAAACTATAATTTAACCTCTTGTTTATTAAATAGCAAATGGTTTCCAATCTTTCACTGCAAGAAGTAATGTAGCCATGAACACTGCTGATATAAAATACTGGGTAAAGAGAATGAATACTCAGTGTGCCGCTCAGGTTGTTCTCAAGGGCAGACATCCACAAAAAATATAAAAGTGTATCCATTTCACCCATGGGCATTTTCCTTTTTTTAAATCCTTGCCAAACTGCAATAAAATCTTAAATATTAATTTTTTAACATCCAAATCACCATATTAGAAAAAAAATGAAAATGTAATGATTTATGTTACTCCCATTTCTAGTCACCCTTAAATAAGCATGGTTACAAACCTGGAGCCATAGAAACCTTGTTCTTCTCTTCCAAAATAATTTTCCCATCAAAACTCATAGCAGGCAGCATTCCCTGCTGAAAAAAGATTACATTCTCCTTTTTTAAACCAAAGTACTTGTGCTTTGTGAAGAATTCCTTTGTAGATTCCATTGTTCTGCCACTGGTCATTATATACCTTGCAAGAGAAAAGCAGATCTTCTAAGCAACAGTGCTCTGGGAATTAGGGCAAAATTCAATCTTGTCTATTTTCTAAGCAAAAAAAAAATCGAGCACACTGCCTCTTTGTTCTGACTTCCTTCATGCTCTTCCTGGATAAGGTAGCATTAGCTGCTATCCAAGTGCCTTTCTTCCAGTAACTTCATCAGTCCTACATATAAAATAAATCTATGTAACAACATTAAACATACCTCCTGCAACAGAAAGCCTATAACTGGCTTAAACAAACATTTTAGAACTCTGTGAAAACTGTATTCTAAATTTAGAACTCCCATTATAAATAAATAGGGAGAAAAGGGTAAATGAATATATTCTAATGAATATATTATATCATATATATATCTTATGGTTCTTTTTACTCAAGTTTTGAAATGTAATCTGGGCTCTGCTCACCCTCCATTTAAAATCTTAAAAGTGTAATTATATTATCTGTTCTCACAAAAATCCAAACCATGCTAGTGTGGCAAAGGAGTCAAAAACTCTATTTAAAAGCACAATTAGTGACTGCAGTAGTTTTTGTCCTTACTAGAATTTATGCCACATATAAGTAGGGATTTTTGTCCATTTTGGTTGCTGATATATCCCCAGTACCTAGAAGCAGGCATTCAATATATGTTGAATGAATAAAGAAAGAAAAGGGTATAATTTCCCACCATACTAGGTATCTGTTTAACAAGTTATCCCGGGTATTTTGAACTTTGAGTACAAAGAGGTGGCTAGACTGCTCTGCATAACTAGAGCACAGAGATTCTAAGTTGTGAGGAAAAGAGAAGAAAATTCAACGTGATAGTGGGAGCCAGGGCTGTAAGGAGAATACTGGCTGCTTCGAACACAGATGTCCCTCAAACATCCCCAAAGGAATCAAGATGAAAAAAAATAGTTTCTTGCCCGCCAATACCCATGTTGAGAAGAACTAGCGAAGCTGGGAAATTTACAAAAAGCCTATTTTTAAAGGCATCAGAGAGCTATAGAAGCAACATGGATTGGAACTAAAATTCAAGACAGTGGGAATCTTTCAAAGAGGAGCTAAGGATTTACAGCTGCCTTTTCCTGGGGGTATCTGCTGATGTGGGACCTAGGTTAGTGGTAGGGACTCTGGGCTTGGACCAGGCAGAAGGACAGAGAAACCAGCAGAGCTTTTGTGGGTCACGTGGGGCTAAAATAACAAGATTAGGGACTTGAGGGATCTCAAACACAGCTGGTTTCCCCCTCAAACCATAATTTCCAAAGCTGCTCTGGGAAAGAGATTTAAGAGCTATATCAAAAACTTTTAAAACACAAAGCAGAATTTCCCATAATCTCTTGGTGCTCGGGACACCAACACTTGCCAAGGTAGGCCGGCCCCAAGAACACAGCACTCTACTAGAGCCTGGGATTGGAGTGTGGCCCACAGCAGAGAAATCAGTGGGGCTTTCAGCTGGTGTGTATGGGAAGGGTGGGGTACGGGGAGAGCTATATAACCTGGTACTTAAGGATACGAGTTTCTAGACTGTGAGAACTCCCTGAGTGAGAACAGTGACTAAAAATAGACTCCTATCACCTTGTCATGAAATTTCAGATGCCAATGGTAAGAAGAGACCTTAGATGCTTTTGGGGGTCGGTGGGGAGAAGGGAGGGAGAGAGAGAAAGGGAAAGAGGGAGAGAGAGACTGGGAATCAGAACAGCAACGGACCGCTCAACAATGCTAGAAACAACAGAACGATGCCTTCAAATTTCAGACAGAAACGGACTTTCAATCGGAATTTATACACAGACAAACTACCAATCAATATAAAGTTTCTACACTGAGAAAACCCAATGAGTCCCCAAAAGTACTCAGGTAGGGATGTAAAAGCCTGAGGTGAATATATATTGTGCATTAAGACTATCATGATCATTTATCTAGCTATAATACAGATTACTTTTAACATCTATAGTAAAATGCAGCTCCTGGGGAAATCATTAGTAACAGGAAATATGTCTGCTTATGAATAAAGTGTATATGCATTTTGAATATTAAAGACTGACATATGTTTAGACACTCTCCCACAATGAGGCATATCTTACCATGGAATGATGCATTTGTTGCCATGATATTTTTCAGCTAACTGTTGAAGCTTCAGGATACGCTCTGCCTGAATCTGAAAAAGCGTCTTATGAGATGGCAAACCAACATCATACATTCCCTTGGGATATGCAACACCAAGTCTCGTCCCCTGCCCGCCAGCTAGAAGAAGAACTGCCACTTTGTTCTGAGCAATCTGGAAAAGTCCTAGAAAAGAGAATACCTGTATCACAAAACCTCTGCAATTCAACATTTTAGGATTACACATACAAAAAGTAGCAGCAATGAGTCACCCCATCTGCAAAAGGCATGAAGAACAAGAAATCCACATGTAATCACAGATAACTACCTTGTTAATAAAAACATTTTTACTATTAAAAAATTAAATTTATATAAACCCAACCAAACACCAAGCCGTGAATAATATGCTTTAATGAATTAATAATTCTTTTTCTGAAAATGTCAGAAGGCAAAGCCCAACAAGATGTTACAAACGTTTTGCAAGTACCTGACTACTTTACTAGATGCGGCGCGTCAAGAGAAAGGATGAAAGAAGGCACCTGGGCTTGAGGATAAACGATGATATGCTACTACATTACCTCTGGCCTGTAAATCCATCAGTGACACACAGTCAACGAGCATGCAAACAGACTAGACAAGCTACCATCCAGTGAATGAAGAGAGTGAAACCCTCAGGAAAGCAATGCAGTACAGAGGTCGAGAAGCCAGGCTCTGATGTCGGGACACCTGGGTGTGAAAGCCAACTCAGCTGAAAAGGCTTCGGGGATCTGCCCGCAAAAGGGCAGGGCATGAGGGGGCTTTGTGGGGTGATGGAAATGCTCTATTGGGGTGGTAGTTACATGAATGTATAAATATGGCAAAAAGTCATAAAACTAGTGCATTTTCTTATATGTAATTACATGTCAATAGAATGGATTAAAATGCAGGGGTTTTGGGGGGGGGGGTTGTTTTTTTTGCCAAAGGGCCATCCATCCCAGCTCACAAGGATGTGAAACTGAGTCTTTTTGTTGATGATTTATTTCCATTGCCGGGAAGCCCATCTTCATCAGTTGAATACTCAGTAATAATAACCAAACATAATGCTTGAATCAAAATATTTATTCTCTCAATCAAAATAATTCAAGATGGAGTTAAGATCCAAATGCAAACAAGTGAAACTGTAAATATTATTAACAACAGAGGCTCTCAGTTTGGATTTAAAAAAAAAAACACACAAACAATTTTTGCCATAGACCGTTTCTGAGAGCCACCTCATCATGCAACGCTGGACCAGCTCAGCATCACAAGGCAGAGTAGCTTGTGGGGAGAGGCAACATGGAAATTGGGTCTCTGGGAAGCCAGAAAAGCTGGAAAATGCCAGATGAATCAGGCAATGGTTGACAGGATTGTTCTTGTTTTCTGAAATCCTCAGACACTCTGGGAAGGAACCTGGCCGCCGTCCAGAACTGAACGCTAGCCCAGAGGGAGCAGTGGTGGCCAATATCCATTGTTATTATTTTTTACATCCTGAGGTAATGGGGGTTTGTCTAATTTACCCACTTTGTGCCTTATGTTTTGATGGGCTGGGCTCTCCTAAAGCTAATGTACTAGTACATCAAGCACTTAAAAGAAATACTCTAAACCCACTTTAAACTCACAACCTTCTCCAGTCCTAAGTCTACAATCTATCTTCAGGAGTCAGTAAGTGCAGCCCAAGGACATGATCCAGCAACCATCCAGCTATCAAAAAATTTAAAAGCACATTAGATATTTCCATAATTTTCACCTTTGATATGAAGCGAAGCTTAGCTAGCTCCCTGAGATGTAATTTTCTCTTTCTTCCTGCCTAGAACCGGAACTGTCTCTGTGATTTTCACCATAGCATTTCACTGTGCCTTATCAGAGTGTGAAAACAGACCCCCAAACTAGTAACTCTAAGAGGTAGGTATAATTTCTCCCATTTGAGAGATAATGGGCTCAGAGACGTTGCAGGTCCTGCCCAAGGTCCCAGCGCTAGTGAATGGGAACGAGGGTGGGAAACTCACTCCAGGGCCCCGCGCCATGCACTGTGCTGCCTGCCTCTCTTCACACCCGAACACTGGCCAGATCCATTACAGCACCGGAGGTTTCAGCAGTATAAACTTTCCTTCCTTTTCTTTCCTGCCCTTTCTTCTCTTTTCCACTGAATTCGGGAGAGGTTGTGCTAGCTTTTTTTTTTTTAATCTCTCCTATCTACCACCCTACAAGGAAAAGCTGGGTACAGTCCACATTCTCCAAAACTTGCCAAACACTGAAATTTCTAACAGCATTCCGGATCTGCATCCCCCTTCAGCAAGCACCATAACCACCATGTAACAAAGTGAGACGAAATGAAGCATTTTGAAGGGAGCAGGGAACGATAGAAGGCAGTTTTGAAAACTGTTTTACATTTGGTTATTCCCTGAGTTATCACAGAAACTACGGTCTCTAGGGAATGAGTTTAATTCTGCTGTCATCGACCCAAAAAGCATTACTTTAATAAAATACAGGTCCATAATCCCTTACCTAACCCCACGGATCAGAGTTGTTTCAGAAGGCAGAACTCTTCAAAATTTAGAAAACGAATATAGTACACATACGTTATACATTATCTCCAGCAAATCTGAGACAGTACCCTGTAATACCATTAAGTGGGATAAAGTTCACCAACAGTCTTGTGTCTGTCCAAGGTCAGTTTTCCTGAAAAATGGGCTTTGCACTGCTTCAAAACTGCAGATAAATAAGTCTGGTGTCTGAACCCTCACATACCAGAGGTGTAAGAATCACAAATATTTCTAAACGTCTTCAAAAAAAGTCCCAGATAAATATTCTGGACACAGAGGCCTTTGTTTTCTTTGTACTATTTATTTTCTTCATCAAGCACATGTGTTTTAAGTTTTTCATTGTTGTTGGTTTTTTTTAAAGATCTTTTTGAGAGAGAGAGAGAAGAGAGAGCACAAGCAGGGGGAGCTGCAGGCAGAGGGAGATGCAGGCTTCCTGCTGAGCAGAGAGCCCAAAGTGGGACTCGATTCCAGGACCCTGAGATCATGACCTGAGCCAAAGGCAGATGCTTAACCGAACAAGCCACCCAGGCGCCCCAAGTTGTTTCATTGTTAACGTGGCTCTAGTCATCCTTTCTGACATCCTTCTTTTACCTTCAGTCCAAAAGTCAGTGATTTCCCATAGCCACCTTACCCGGAAAAGGGAAGAGCCTGCTCCCAGGGCCAGCTCTGTGTCCCAGCTCCAGGTCACCTGATGGCCACCCAGCACCAACCAGTGCTTTCCACAGGTTCTAACCAGTTATCACAATACCACTGTACAAACTTTTCTCTTCCTTGGATCAGTTCCTCAACCACAGCTTCATTCCAGTTTTCTGAATTTTTCAGTTTTTACAGCTCTCTAACCAGCAGCTCATGGTGGCCTCATCCTGTATGCAAATAAATGTTTCCTAAGCCCCTATCTGCCATACTTTCTTCAATCTTTTTCCCATCTATGGACCAGATGACCCATGCAATCACTACGTCTTACGAGAAGCACGGAGATTACACCTACCAGGTGTCCAATTCCAGGCAGATCTACATTTACACCTCATCTCCCTCTAATCACAACTATCACAATCCACGTGTATTTACAATAAAAAGGTTTCTGCATTGACCTCTTCCTGCTTACGCATCTCACTTATGCACACACAGAGAAAAACATGAGGAAAGAAAGCAGTCCCTAGAGTATCAAGGCCAGCTGAATTTCAAGAATTCAATGCAGCTACAGATGTTAACAATATCAGATTGTGCGTTCACTGGCTGAAGCACTCATCCACCTCATCTGTGTCACTGCAATAAAACTGAATGTTTAAAAAGTGTGTAACACATAAATTAGTATCTGTCTTATAATGACAAATAAAATATTGCTTGAAATTAAGGGGGCCAATAAAATTCGGTAAACTGTTTAGTTATATGGCAAGAATACCTGATTTTAAACTGTATTTGTCGTAACAAATTTTATATGGGCAGCACCGCACCTATCTGAAAAATGTTAACTAATTATAAATGTACTTAACCTGCGTGACAATTAAGAAATTATGAGCTTCTCCTATCCCAAAACTTCTTCTGCAGAAATACAGGGGAAAAAAAAACCAAACCAGGGAAGTACGGCACTTTTATCATCCTTTCCATCCTTCCGCCGGAGGGCAGCTCATAGCTTTCCTACAGAGCGGGCCGAAGAGAGACCAAAGCAGAGGTTTAAGATAAATCAAGCCAGAGTGAGCAGTTTCCAGGGCTGGAGCACATCTCTCTCCTTGGAGAGTCCCGTGTCATACGCCCAACAGCGTCTGATCGTATTTACAAGAAACAAAGACAAGAGTTTACAGTGGCCTGAAATAGGTCAAACGCTTCCTGGATAACTTCCTGCTTGGACTAGTGCCTCTCACACTCTGACCTGGGCGTGTGCCTGAAATGAGGAGGATGACACAGGTGTGTGTGAAGTCCAGCACAGCCAGAACTTTCCATGTAAACTGCCAGCACTCCCAGGACACTGAGTCAGGTAAACCGGCTATTAAACTAGTGGAGATAAAGGAAGACTAGCCAAGAAAATTAGTCAGAAAAGACATTTTAAGTCTTTAACTTTTAACCGTACTGTACAGGTGAAACTATTATTTTACAGATTAACTATTTCCCAAAAATGTCAAGTACAAAAAGCATACTATAAGGGAAATCACTACTTAAACCAGTTTTAGGTACTGGAGGATTATTGTAAATTTCATGAGGTATAATAATAGCATTGTGAGTAGTAAGAAAATATCCATATATGTAGAGATAAATACTGAACTCAGTAAGGGTAAAAATAACATCACGTTTGAGATCTGTCTTAAAGTACTACAGTAAAACAAAAGAAGAGGGATAAGTGAAGCAAAAGTAGCAAAATTTTGATATTTAACAAGGTGATACATATGTGGGATTCATTATACTGTTTTTATCTCTAAATATTTGTTTCAAAATATGCTTGAAATTTTTCGTAACAAATTTGTAAGTAGGCTACAAAATTATGCACAAGCCATAATCCCAGTGTGTGAATCTAAGAAAATACTAGAAAATATTACTAGTGAGTATTTACCTCTGAAACGTGGGATGGCAGAGATTTTTATTTTTTCCTTTGTAGTTTTTAGTTATTTTTCCAATTTTTCTAAAATAAGTATGTGTTACTTTTAAAATAAAACAAATCTATTAAAAATATCACTGTACTAGATTCCACAAAATGTACAGGAGATAATGTTATGAATACATTTTTTTCTAAGCAATCCACTTACTTTTATGTTATATGGTAGAGAAGCACCATTCAGACTGATTCTATAAATGTCTCATAGACAAAAGAACCTAATACTGGATATTAATATGTTATTATAAAATTGGAAGACTGTTTTATGCTTAGTATAAGCATGCATTTCTTTGATAAAGATGGGGTTTTTTTTATTAAGCAAATACATTTTCCCAATGTATCTTTACTAAAATGATATTCTCATAGAAGCTTCTAATTACTTCTCTCTCTAGATCTCAGCTTTGTAAGATAGAAAATTTTCAGTTGCTCCTCTATGTTCCATTTTCTACAACTGGCCAGAACACGTTAAGAATTAAATTAGGGATGCCTAGGTGGCTCAGTTGGTTGAGCATCAGACTCCTGATTTTGGCTCAGGTCATGATCTCAGGGTTGTGGGACAGAGCCCAGCCAACACGCTCCGTGCTGGGGTCAGAGTCTGCTTGAGATTCTCTCTCTCCTTCTCTCTTCCTCCCCACCCTCCTTGCAGGTGCATGCACTAAGGGGAGCCTGGCTAGGGGCGCCTGGGTGGCTCAGTCGGTTAAGCGGCTGCCTTCGGCTCAGGTCATGATCCTGAGGTCCTGGGATCGAGCCCCACGTCCAACTCCCTGCTCCGCAGAGAGGCTGCTTCTCCCTCTCCCTGCCACTCTGCCTACTTGTGCTCTCTCTCTATCTCTCTGTCAAATAAAAAAAATTTAAAAAAAAAACTTAAAAAAAAGGGGGGGAGCCTGGCTGGCTCAGTCAGTAGAGCATACAACTCTTGATCTCAGGGTTGTAAGTTTGAGCCTCACTTTGGGTATAGAGATTACTTAAAAATAAAATCTTAAAAAAAAAAAAAAAGAAAGAAAGAAAACAAGATCTCTCTTCAACAAGGAGCACAGTGCTCACTTATGTATTTATCCTTCAGAAATAATTTTCCACCCTAGGCATGAAAATGTGAAAATGTCCATTTTAGTGTCAACAGCCACCAGACATTCTAAAAATACTGTACAATGCTTTTATTCTCTCCATCTTGAGGACGGGGATGCGGGCGGCACTGTCTGATACAACTGCCAGGATCTTCCTCCTATCTGAAATACAACAATTAGAATCTTCACAATGGCAATCTCTTCCCCTTGATAAGTTACTGCAAAAACTTCATTTTGTTATGAATTTGCACACACATGGAAGTTTCTGGCTAAGTGAATGAAAAGTTACAAAGTCAGGGCACCTGGGTGGCTCAGTCATTAAGCGTCTGCCTTCGGCTCAGGTCATGATCCCAGGGTCCTGGGATCGAGTCCCGCATCGGGCTCCCTGCTCAGCGGGAAGCCTGCTTCTCCTCTCCCACGCCCCCTGCTTGTGTTCCCTCTCTCTCTGTGTCTCTGTCAAATAAATAAATAAAATCCTGAAAAAAAAAAAAAAGTTACAAAGTCTCCTTCTTCATCCCTACTGTTTAAGCCACAAATAAATATTGCTCCCTTGACAATAAGCCAAAGGAAGTTTGTTTTGTACTTTCTTGTAGTATACTTGGTTGAAAGAGTTCCAGATTTCAGTTTAAATGAAAAGTCATAAAGGTAGACTAGTTCCACGGATTCCAACAAAAAGGTTATCATGAAGACTCAAATTACAGGAAGTTTTGACTGTTGCTCATGGTCCCCGTTATACAAGGTCAAAGCTTTGGCTTTCCGTAAGAGTTTGTTGGAAGACTTCATCTGCCTAAAATCACAAGGAGAAATACAGGCAGCAGGGATACCTGAGGGTATGAAGAGCCCTGTGTGACTTTCGCTCTGTTGTAGACTTTTTGAAACCCAGGGATGGAGGGGAGGATTCATGAATCCAAAGTTAACGCTCTCTGCTCAGAAGGATCCATCTGGAAGTTACTCCCTGACAGCTCAATGGCAGAGCCCTATTCTGAGAAGCTGGGTTAGCCTCTCCCAAGCCCTTGAGATCTAAAAGGGCACTTCCTAGAGATCACCCAATTATTTTCGATATTTTTTAATCTCCAAGCCCTAAAACCTGACATAAAGATCAAATACATAAAACATGTCAAACTAGCACTGCTCTTGTAGTGGGAAGATGGAGTTAGAGACAAAGATGTTTAGTATCCATTTCCCCTCCTTACATGAGACAGTCTCCCCAGCAGTGGAACCCCTAGGGTTCCTTGGAACACAGTTTGAAAATTATTAAGTCTGTATGCTCAGAGAAAGACATGGAGATGTATACTGAAGGCTGATAATGGCAATTATCTGTCCTTTTTGTGGGGACAGGGAAAGCCAAAGAATGAAAGACAAAATAAAAATGGCAATACTGTGGTACAAATATAGACTGTAAGATTTTATCTATAACATTATTGCACATCTATAAAAGTAAATATACATATAATCAAGTAATAGGTGTAAATGTGAGCAAATAAAAACATCTGATTCAGTTAAGGGCAACTTCTCTGTAGTGTTTCTGTTATTTTTATATTTTTGCAATTAAGTACCATTTTTTACAAAGGAAAGAAAAGTATTAATCAGATCTGTTCGTCCATGAGGTCCAGATCTGACAAGGACCATGTACAAACACTCAAGGGCCTGACCTTTAGTCACTATTACTTACAGAGAAGTAGTGGGTTATAAAAACCACAGCTCTGAACTCCACCAGAAAAGGTATACATTTGAGCTATTTTGCAATTCTCAAAGGCACTAATTAGAACTGGTTATGGGGACAGATTTTATGATACACTTTAGAAGAAAAAATATGGGGGCAATTCAACACACATTGATCAACCAACTTCTAACTGCAAAACCCTGTTCTAAATGCCCTGTGACACCCACAGACAAGCAGGATATGGGCTGCTCTTCAGGAGTCCACAATTTCATGATGAAGACAGACACAAACAACTCTTAGTTTAAGAAAGAATGGAAGCCAAGCATGGACAAATAACTCCAACTTGGGACACTGAAGAACCCCACATGCCCCACTGCACTGCATAGCACAACTCAGGGAGACTGCCTTTCAAGGTGACCCAGCTAGACAGAGAAGGGACAAAGGCCAGTCCAAGCCAAGGATAAGCATGAGCAATGGCAGGAAAGACATAATGTTCAGAGAAAGGTGAATTATTTGGTCCAGCCAAAATGTATGGGACAGTAGGAGCGGAGGGAAATAGAAAAGACCAGATCGGAAATACAGGTGAGGGAAGGTTTTTTGAGGAAGCCAGCATAAACTCAAACATTTAACTTGTGCTTCAGGGTGGGAAATCTACTAGAAGCATGGAAATGAGCAAGGAAAGAGATTAGAGGCACAGTAAGACTTGAATGAGAAAAACCCTGAATGGGGAACAGAAATGAAAAGAGCATAAAGGCACTGACAGGGGAGACGAGGTAGAAGTTTTAGCAACATAATCTGTCACTTTCTGATCAGTCACCTGGTTTAAGGTAGGAGGAGAATCCAAAAAATCATTACATGATCCAACTACTTTAATACCGCTGGTATATCTCATTACAAACTTTAAAATGAACATTCCATGCTCAGTACCTTCACTTTCCCAGGCCTGCAGCCGATCCTGGTCCCTGGTAGCACTGCCCAACACCTCTCGAGGGACAGGCTCCATTCGTGCATCCATCTTCTCTTGCTGAGAGGATTGGTTAAAATCTTCAATTGCCTTCTGGAAAAAGAAGTTCAGCTCCTCAAAGTTCATGGCCTGGAGCTCTGCATAAAGTTCTACCTGTTGGGCTTCATCCAGCTCATTCCAGAACTGTAGCAGGTGTTCCTGTCCAGCTTTGGACAACCTGAGTTTGAGATCGTTAACATTCATAATGCTCTGGTAGCCAAGCTTTGTGAAAATAGAGGTGTAATCTCTGCACCTGTAAACCTTAAAAAAAAAAAAAAGGAATCAACAGCGGGTCAAAGTCCAACCTCAAAACCTGAGGAGCTTTTCCTACTACAAATAGTACATTTTTTTTAAAAACTTAATGTTAAGGAAATTAACTTCTGCCTTTGCCTCACAAGAGTTGTGAGAGATCCAACTTGTAAAGACATAAACAGACATTTCTCTAAAGACATCCAGATAGCCAAGAGACATGTGAAAAGATGCTCAACATCACTCCTCACCAGAAAAAAGCAAATCAAAATTACAATTATCACCTCATACCTGTCAGAATGACTAAAATAAAAAACACAAGAAACAAGTGTTGGCAAGGATGAGGGGAACCCTCATGCACTGTTGGTGGGAACGCAAGCTGGTGCAGCCACTGTGGAAGAGCGTATGGAGGTTCCTCAAAAAGTTAAAAATAGAACTACCCTATGATCCAATAATTGTACTACTGGGAATTTACAAAAAAAAAAAAAACCCACTAACTCAAAGGGATACATACACCCTTATGGTTACTGCAACATTATTTCCAATATCCAAATTATGGAAGCAGCCCAAGAGTCCATCCACTGAGGAATAAATAAAGATGGGGGGGGTGTGTGTGTACACAATGAAGTATTATTCAACCATAAAAAAGAATGAAATCTTACCATTTACAACAACATGGATAGAGCTAGAGAGTACTATGCTAAGTCAATCAGAGGAAGGCAAATATATGATTTCTCATATGTGGAAATTAAGAAACAAAACAAATAGCAAAAGAAAAAAAGAGCGAGACAAACCAAGAAACAGACTTTTTCTTAACTACAGAGAACAAACTGATGGTTACCAGAGGGGAGGTAGGTGGGGGGGAATGAGTGAAATAGGTGATGGGGACTAGAGAGGACTCTTATCACAATGAGCACTGAGTAATGTACAGAACTGTTGAATCGCTACACTGTACACCTGAAACTAATATAACACCGTAAGTTAAATATACCAGAATTAAAATTTAAAAAAATAAAAATAAATAAAAATTTAAAAATAAACTTGTAGGACAATTAGTATTATTAACTGTAATACTAACTAGCATTATACAGCAGGCACTGCACTAAGAACTTTACCTCCAAGGTCTCATTTAATTTTCACCAACTCTACAACAGAGGTGCTATTATTTTCCTTACTTTACCACTGAGGAGACTGAGGCACAGAGAGGCAACACAACCAGGCCAACTGGCGGAGCTGGGATGTGAGCCCAGCAGGTGGTCCAATTCCAGGGCTCACCATCTGGCCTCCCCACTGCTGCCCCTGTCATACTCCTCTGGCCGTGAGCACTTGACTTCTAAGTAACAACTGTTCTCCTTCTAGTGCTAATGAGGGAAACGATTCTGTTGTATTCAGAATAAAACAAAATCCAAGAAGATAGGAACACCTATAATCATGAAAAATACACTTTATTTCAATAGCAACTTCTACAGAGAAGCAATAAAAACATATCTATTATCTTTACTAAGAATTAAACCCCAAAGGGACAAGCAATTCACATGTAACAATCAACAGATAAGAAATGTAATACAGCAAAGTGTTAAACTGCATACTATTCAAAAATAAGAGAAAGAGGAAATATTGAATCTACTTGTCTACTATAGATAAATGCAAGAGAAGGTAGGCGTTGTCTAGAAAGAGTTCACAAACGAAGCATGATGGAGCTGTGTGTGCCTCACGTATTAACACAGATAAGATCAGAAAACAAGCAGAGCAGACCTGTGTGATGAGAGCAGTTAAGAAAGCTGAAGTTCTACGTAGCATGATGGGAAGAGATGTAGGGTAGGACTCGACCACGAAGAGCCTTGAAAACCAAGCCAAGGAATTTAGACCTAACAGAGTAACAAGAAGCCCACAGCAGATTACTCAACAGGGCCATGTCAGCATGCTTTAGAGAGACGACAGAAAGGGCAATGGCATAAAATAGATGGTAAGGAGGGACTACTAGAAGCAGGAAAACAAGTTCAAAGACAACTGCAGGTATGAAAAGCCAAAGTTCTGAGCCAGATCAGTTGCAAGGGAAATAAGTGTGAAAGGGAGAAATTTGAGGGTCACTGTAAAGAATCATCACCAAGTTCTAACTGCTTAGACATGAAGGACAGGAAAAAAAGTTACCAAAGAAACAGCCTGCTATCTCCTACCATAAGAACAGTGGTAGGTAACAGACATGGTAGTTCGGAGCAATGTTCTGGAGTTCTGTGTGCCTCACCTGTAAAGTGGAATTAATAACAGTATCTACCTCATCAGGACTACTAAACATCAAACACCATTCACAAACTCAGGTTAAGAGAACCTACATCTGTTCCCTGAGGTAGCAATAATAACACCTATCGCTTACATTATCACTCGTGGATGACTCAGTACAATTCTAATTGCTTTACAGATACTTGTTCATGTCATTCTCAAAACAATGCTAAGGTACTATTGCTGGGATTACTTTACAGAGGAAGATACTGCACCACAGAGACAACTTGCCCAAAGTCCCAAACTAGTAAAGTGATAGAGCCTGGATTCAAACCCTAACAACCTGACTCTTGAAGTCACACTCTTAACTGTTACGCTCTACTGCCTCTCAGGAGAAAAGACTGTGGGTGAGTGGGTGTGGGCGTGGGTGTGTGTGTGTAAAAGAAAGGAGCAGCGAGAGCGAGTACATTATTTATACTTTATTCAGAAATACAGACACAACTGATGTTCTTACATCTGACTCACTTTGCAGAAATGAGTTCACAAGCCAACAGAATGGAGAAAGAAAGAAAATGCACAAAACAGGCAGGGGCGGAACTTCACAGGATGAGTAAATACTTCATTTTAAAATGTATTATTACTTTTTATTCAGTAATGGGTATGGTGATCCAAATCAGAAATTGCTCAGAAATAATTTTAACTAATGTCCACTCAAAAATACATTCAGGAAATGTTTTATCAGACAATAGAGACAGGCACATAGCTTCTATAATTTTTTTCTTTAAATAAGATGCCCTCTAAAACTGAAGTGACAGACTGGCTTTAGGATTCTTATAAAATCAACTTCAAATTAGATGAGCACGTAAGATTCAGTGTGCTATATTCCCAACTTTTATTTTTGGTTTGTTATTTAGATTTATTTCAGGGATATAATGCTTCAAGTGTGAAATGAACGGTACTACTCATGAAATCCACTTTATGAGTTACCAATGATTCCTAACAAAATTAAGGCTCCCATATGAAACAAAAATGAAACCTTATTATCAGGGTGGGACACAGTTCTACCTTGCTGTCACCTAACACCCCTGTCCTTTCCTCCAAGCACTTCCTTTAGCCCCTCCTATCTACTGAAATCCCATTCACCCTTAAAGGCCTGCCTCACATACTCTAGCTTCAAGTGCATCTTTATTGGTTTAGGAATCAAACAAAAGTGACTTTTATTCCTGGCTCTCTTCCTTGGACCAAGTCATAGATACCTTCAACTCTGTTAATTTCATCTGCAAAATGGGAACAATAAATTTTATTCACCAGGTTCAGAGGCGTAAGTGAAGTAAGAACCAATGAGAAAACAAGGCTCAAAGAGGTTCAGTAATTTGCCCAAGGCTACGTACCTAGTAGATAGAAGAACAGGAATTTTAACCCAGATAAACCTGACTCTAATGCCTATGATCTTTGCATCAGACAATAACCCTCATAAGCAGAGCAAATACTAAGAATTCAACCCAACATCTCATTTAAGAGGCAGGAGAGCTGGTGGAAGTCAGCATCGGGCTCCGGAGCCAGCCTGGCGGGGCTCAGACCCCTGCAGCACTATTTCCTAATTCTGTGACCTTGAACAAGTTACTTAACCTTTCTGTGCCTCAATTTTTCTCTTCTGTAAAATGAGGATAAAAACAGTACTTACCTCTAAGGTTAAGAGAATTACTGAATTCAAATGAAAAGCACTTAAAACAGAACTGGACACATAAAAAGCCCTCTATAAAAGTTATCAGCTACTATTATAAAAATGAAACTTGTGCTTCAGAACAATGAGCTACAGCCTCCGGAACAGGAGGAGAGCTACCGGCTGAGTTAGGCAGTGGAGGATGGAGAGAAGTGTGAGAAAGGTACAAGAAGTGAAAGAAAACCCAGTCCGTGGCAACGGCAGGAAAAGCGGTTTAGGTAAAGAAATATACTCAAGGCACGAGGCATCGTGCTGGAAGATGGGCGGCAAGTGGCCACAGATGAGGCTGCATGTGCTTCAGTGCTGCTACTCCTGTTCAAAGACAGATGGTGAGCCCACAACCTCACTCATGCCAATAGGTTCCTGCTCAGTTTCCTTTTCACACGCAGAGGTACGTCAACAGACAATTTATGAAGGAACATTATTTAACTTTCATGTGCCATTAATTCATTCAATATTTAATGAGCACTTACTGTCTGCCAGGCGCTGATGTAGGGTACAAAGACACAGCAATGCACAAAGCGACAATGCGCATGCCCACATTCCAGTGCGAGAGACAGGCAAACATAAAATGTCAAGTAGAAGAAAGTGGGCTAAGCGGTGAAAGTGCAACGAGAGGGGGACAGTGGATATTTTAAATGGGGTGGTTAGGTGGAACCTCTGAGACATCTGACAACCCATCCAAATGAAGAGAGAGCAAGTCAGTATCTTAGAGAGGAACATTCTAGGGACAGGACAGCAGTTCTGACACAGGAATGTGCAAGGTCAACGCAACTGGAGCAGAGTGACTGAGCCTGAGGGACTCTAATTGAGGCGGACACTGAGCAGATCAAGTAGGGCCTTTTGGTCAAAGTAAGAACTCCGGGGTTTGGGAAGCCATTGGAGAATTTGGAGCAGGGGAGCTTCATGGTCTGATTTAGATTTCAGAAGGATCATTCGTTGTTGTGTGGAAAAATATCCTGTAATGAAGGGAAAAGTGGAAGCCAGCAGACGGCAGTCAGGGAAGTACTGCGGTAGTCTCCATGAGATGATGCTGGCTTAGAGCAGTGGTGGATGTGGGTCCTAATCCTACAGGATTAGGTCATGGGTGGAATGTGGAGACAGAGAGAAAGACAGGAATCAAGCAAAGAGGACTCCAACTGGTGGTGCCATTTACTGAAGTGGGGAAACATTAGGACAGGAGGAGATTTAGAAATATGCACGGACATGTTAAGTTGGAGGTGCCTATTAGACATACAAACAAATGCTGATAAGACAGCAGAATGTGGTAGTCTACAGTTCGAAGGTGATACTGGAGCTAAAGATAAAACTTTCAAGGTCATCAGCATACATGATATTAATTATGAACTTAATAAGATCCCCTGGCAAGTGTAGATGGATAAAAAAGCAAAGAAGTTAGAAGACTGAGCCTTGGACATGCATTACGATATTAACAGGCATTTCTATTGATTTATATAGATTTCAAGAGATATGATACCATTGTTTTTTAATTAAAAAAATACATCACGTAAAAAACAAAAAAAAGTTGAGAGAGACAGTTTTCTATTAAACTATTGTCCAAGGAATTGGGTCTTTCCTAAGGTCTCATCTATACTACTGTTTTTGCCCAGATTTAAGGAAGCATACTATAGCAGGAAGATCATCTGGCAACCAGGTAACTGAAGAATTGGAAGTCCTAGTTCTTGGTCCCTCCCTATCAACTGACCCTATGCAAATCATTCCACCTCCCTGTGTACACATTTCCTCATAAAGATGATAAAACCAGCCTTCCTCACACACTCTCAAATGAGAGTCAAGAGTGGAGAGTCCCTGCCTACTAAAACATATGCAAACATAGTATTATAACATTTTAAGATATAAATCAATCTTTTCCTAAGAAGTCATTAAATACCCATTCACCTTCAGATGCTTGGGAAAATGGATCCATACAAATAAGACAACTCAGGTTAAATTTTTCCCCACACAGGTTAAACTTTGATACCTGGCCTTGGACCACTGGTGGTCTGCAAAGGTTGACAAGGTCACATGTGCTATATTAATTCTGTAAGAGGTCTGGATGTAATGTGTAATGGTAAGCAATAGTGAATACAAGAGTTAGAGTAGGATTTTTACTTTGACAAGCAAAGTCTGAAAAAGTCAAGGATCTGCTCAAAAAATGATGGCAGAATTTGGTATATGCCCATACCTAATACATCTGCATCAAAAACAATGACAAATTTGGTAAAAATCCACCATGATCAAATATACCTTTATTAAAATTTAAATGCCAGTATTAAAGAAATCCAGGATTTCCCCTCCTTTCCCGGTCTCCCTCCTGCCCCTATCTCTGCTGCTATATTATGCCCCCAAAACTGATAAGTAAACTTCTTAGAACTTTTGAAAAATAGTCTTGGAGTTGAGCCATAACCACTGAATCCTATAAATGCTTGGCAGCACAGACTATGAAGTCTTTCTCAATCCCAGCTAAGGGAGCCAACTCACTAATAATGAGGGAATAGAAGCTGCCTTCAGCTTCCTGTAAACCCCTCGGTCCACACCTACAGAATCTCACCTTAAAAGTCCTTAAACTAAAAGCACTACATAATGACATCTTCATATTATCATAATCACTACTACCTCATTTCAGAATTCATAAACCGTGCACAAATAAACACAGGACAGCATCAGGCCAAACTTAATACAATCTTCAGGAAGCCATATGTTCAGCACATGTGTGCTTTCTCAGCCCTCCAATCCCATCCTCCTGCGTGGCCAAGGCAGGGGAAACCCCGCAATCTCAACCCTCTCCCACCACCAGTGTTAAAACCAACCAAACGAACAAAAAGGGGCAAGCGGGCTTTGTCCCCTTCTCACGTCCCCCGCAGGTATGTCCACTCTTCCCTGCCTACGCCCTCAGAATTCTCTCCCTCTTCTGTGCCAGACGGCCCACCCCGTTCCAGCGGACACTTCAAACGATCACTTGTCCCCACCGGAGGCCCCCGAGCTTGCCCAAACTGTCCGCAAGGCCCCGGCCCGAGAACCTCAAGGCCCCTACCCCCGCATCCAGGTGAGGCCCACCCCCAGCGGTTCGACAGAGCCCCATTCCACCCACTGCCCCGTCCGGGTCCTCGCCAAAGCCCCCGGCTGGGGCGCACTCCCCAGCGGGGGTCTCCGAGCACGGCAAGCGCCTGCGGGGCGCGCGGGGCGGTTCCTCGGCCAGGGCCAGGCTCGGGCGCCAAGCACCGACGTGGCCGTGGGAGCGTGCGCGTGGCGGGACCGGGCCCCGGAGTCCCCTCCGGGCTGGCGGGTGACGGGGGACGGGGGAAAGAGACACGACTGGGCGGAGAGCCCCTCACCTCCCTCGGCGCAACGGCGACTCCGCCCGGCTCCGGCTCCCAGCGCGCGGCCACTCCTCGGCGTCCCGCGCCCGCTCCGAATATATACCCTCATCCGGGGGGCCGGGGCGGCGGGGCGGGCCGCGAGCTGGCCCGGGGAGCACGGCCCCGGCCACCCCGCCCCTCTCTCGCAGCCAAGAGTGGCTACCCGCGCCGGGAGGAGCCGCCACCGCCCGCCCGGCCACGTCAGCGCCCCGAGCGCTGGCGGCGAGGCGGGCGCCGAGGGGGCGGGGACTGGCGCGTCACTCATTCCCTGGCCCAATGAGGACGGCGCTGGGAGTCCGGTCCGCGGGCGGCCCCGCCCCCCCGGCGCGCAGCGAACGCGGAGAGGTGTGCGCTGCGTCAGCTGGGAGGGGTGAGGCCGGCGCCGTGCGGTGGTCGCGTTGGCCGCCCGGTGGGGGCCCTGGCGTCACAGCTGGCCGCGCGAGCTGCCGGCCCACGGCTCCTAGTCGTCCGCTGGCCCAGCGCCTCGGCCGCACCCTGTTAACAGAAACGGACCGCGGAGTTGGGTGGGGAGCGGTGTCATTCGGCTGGTGGATTTCCGACAGGCGGCGCGGAGGGTTGCGAAATGCGGCCGTGTCTGCGCACCGACGCTGGAGGGCGGACCCGGGGCGCACTCTGACCTTGGGCTGGCTGTTGCGTCTCGGGTTAGCGGGATCCCTGCAAGGGGTCCGACTGCCTTTCTGCTTTATGGGTTTTTGGTCCCAAGCGCGAGAAGCCAGGCCCGTTTACTTCTGCACAAAACAGGCAGGAAAAGAGAGGAAAGGCAAGCAAAGGTATTATGTAATGAAAAGCGCGCCAGTGAGAAAGAGCCCAGATGTCCGTTTTGTGTGACTGTGTTACTTCCTCAGGATTCGACACGAAACTGGTGGTTGGACTGGATGACCTCCATGGCCCTTGCACGGCCCACTGTTTATAATTGCCTGTTGTATACTGTCAGTCCTGTTACATACCTTCTGTGGGTGTGCACATGCAGATTATATGCTCAGGACGGGGGCCCGTAGAAGCTGCGTTTGCATTTTGAGCTGCGTTGGGCTTTGCAGTTTTGCAAGAAGTCCGATATATTGAAATAGCAAAACACACTTAGATTTAACACAGCACCTGACATAAAGAATTTCAGGTATTCAGGTGCCTTTCCTCTACCTTAAGTACAAGAGCCTTTTCATTTACTTAATCGATTGCAAAATTCCCCTACACATTAAGTAACAGAAAAATGTACTTGGTAAGTAATGCTGGTAGACTCATATTCAGGAGGTAGAATATTCTCCTGTTTTCATGATCGCAGAACTTCATTTATTTGAAAGATTTATAGTGTAGTGATTAAGAGCAGGGGATCTGAAGACTGAATTCCAGCTTTTTTATTGAATATGATCTTTGGTAAATTAATTAGCACATGCATCAGTTTTCTCACCTATAAAATACAAGCAATAATAGAAATGCCCTTAGGGTTGTTGTGAGGATGAAACCAGTTAATACAAGTAAAGAATGCAGAACAGAATGAACACTAATAAACTTGTAATTATTGTTATTTGAGTGCTTTCCCTATGTCAGGTGCTTTTCTAGGTCCTGGATACTTTGATATACTTATCACCATCTGCAAAGCTTCTTGTCGTTTGGATCCCTGATACCATAAGGAACATTTCTCTGAAGTCCTTCATAACTGAGAAGAACAAATACACTCCCATTAATACGCTCAGGTTCTACTTAAAGAAGCCTGCCCACAACGATGTGACTGGATATAACATTGTGACCTTTAATGAAAGAAAGAGAATTTAAGACCGTTGCTTTCTAAAAATATACTGATTGTTACTCTTCTGTGTTTCCACTCCCTGACAAAGAAATATATGAGAGTTTAGATTCGAACCAGGAGATGCAGATTCAAAATCAGAGTTCAACCTTAGAGGCTGTGTGTCCACGTAACTCTTAACCTCAATTTTCTCCATATAAAATGAGGATAATATCAACTTCACATGGGTACAGTACAAATTAAATGAGAAAGAATCTAAGAGAGTGGAGTATTAG
Source organism: Leptonychotes weddellii (assembly GCF_054177405.1). Taxonomy (NCBI): domain Eukaryota; kingdom Metazoa; phylum Chordata; class Mammalia; order Carnivora; family Phocidae; genus Leptonychotes; species Leptonychotes weddellii. The sequence goes on from NC_138374.1 coordinate 132,805,180, forward strand.
AGGCATTCTGTAAATCTTAGACGAATGAATGAATGAAGAGCAAAGTATAATCAAAGAGGTCTTTAAATATAAAAGGTAACACTGGGGCCCAGCACAAGTGTTTTCAATGAACTGTTACAAAATCAAATTTTTACTTCCACCATTTGCTAAATTCTTTTTCTAGTTACTAAGCATAAGAAGAGCCTTAATTTCATCTTGCCAGATAAATATCCAGAAGCTTCTTACACTGAAGAGCTATTTCTGGCCTTTAAGGCATTTTTCATACACCGTTGACCCTTGAACATCGAGGTGGTTAGGAGCACCGACGTCGGACACAGTCAAAAATCCACATATAACTTTTGACTCCCCAGAAACTTAACTAGTAGCCCGCTGCGGAGCTGAAGCTTTACTGATAACATAAACAGTCAATTAACACATATTTTGTATATGCATTATAGACTGTATTCTTATAATAAAGCTAAAGAAAATGTTACTAAGAAAATCATAAGTGGGGTGCCTGGGTAGCTCAGTCAGTTAAGCGTCTGCCTTCGGCTTATGGCATGGTCCCGGAGTCCTCGGATCGAGTCCCACGTGGGCCTCCCCACTCAGCAGGGAATCTGCTTCTCCTTCTGACACTCCCCCGTCTTGTGCTCTCTCTTACTCTCTCAAATAAATAAAATCTTAAAAAAAAAATCATAAGGGAAAATACATTTATACTTCTATACTGGATTTATTGAAAAAAACACGTGTATAAGCAGACCTATGCAGTTCAGACCTGTGTTGTTCAAGGTTCAACTGTATATAGTCATTCAAGAGACAGTGGCAGAGAGCAAGGCAAGGATGCCCACTCTATCCGTGATTATTTAACATTACACTGAAAATATGAGCTAATGCAATGAGACAGTAGAACTCACAAGAGGCTTCAGAATTTAAAAAGAGAAAAAAAAAGTTAGAAAATAAGTACAACTCCCTTGAGATGAGGGTTTACCTGGACAACCCTAGAGAATCAATGGCAAGACTAACTCAAACTATTGGATTAGGCTAAATCATAAAATATTTCAGCAAGGTAGCTGGCTGTAAAATGAACAGACAGAAGTCAATGGTTTTTAATATACACAAACAATAACCAGACAGAAGACACGATGGCAGAGAGAATGCCATTTTAATAGTAACAAAGAAAATCAGATAATTAGGTATAAATCTAACACCAAATGTGCAAAACCTGTAGGAGGGAAACTGGAAAACACTCCTACACAAAAGCCACAGAAGATCAAGTTTCATTTGATCAAATGGGAAAGCACCCTGGTTAAATTATAAATTTATAAATTAGACAAGTTGATACAAAAGTTCAGCTTGAGTTCTCATGGAAAAAGAAACATGAAAGAAGAGCTAGAAACACAGAAAAAGAAAAGTTACAATAAGAAGCCCATCTCTCATATAAAACTATTCTGTGAAGCCTCCATAAGTAAAACAATGAGGTTGTGGCACATGGATATACTGACAAGTGGAACAGACTAGATAGTCCAGAATGGGCCCCCAGGATGCATCAGAGATGTAGCAGCACAGCTCACACCCGTGGAGCAAAAAAATCAACGTTTCAGTAAATAAGACAACTGAGTAGCCATCTGGAAAAAGATAAAATGAGATCCATACTTTATCTCATCACAAGAATAAAGTGCAGATACATGAGAAATCTAAATGTAAAGCATGAAACCATACAAGTCCTACAGGAAGGCACGGGATACTATATGGCTGCCCCAAAAAAAGAAGAAAAAAAGAGTGATATGAACTTGATAAGGGATAACTTTAAGGATATACTGTTACGTGAAAAAAAAAAAAGGAAAGTGTACTACATGAGTATATACAGATGAAAGAAGGAGAAATAAGAAAAATGTACATACATCTGTTTTGTTTTTTTTTGCCATAGTGTATTTGCACAGCTCCCCTCCCAGCATTTGTGCCGTTGTCATACATTTTGCTTTCACAGATGTTATACATTCCACAACACGTTGTAATTCATTTTGCTTAAAGAGTTTCCAAATTTCTTTTCAGCTGAAGTATAGTTGACACACAATATTATGTTAGTTTTAGGTGCACAACATAGTTTCGACATCTGTGTACATTGCAAAATGCTCACCACCGTAAGTGTAGTCACTTATAATTTCTTACAGTATTATTGACTGTATTCCTATGCTGTACTTTACATCCCTGTGAGTTACTTATTTTGTAACTGGAAGAATGTGCCTCTTAATCCTCTTCACCTATTTATATATTAAAAAAAAACAGGAAGGATAAAGGAACATCTTCCCTGGCTTTATTTTTGTACTCCAAATTTTCCTTGGATAAACTTACTTATTTTGTAACTTGGATAAACCAGAAACCAGTAAGATTGGCTACCTACAGAGAACAGGCTGGAATCAGGCACTTCTCCATATATAACTTTCCGGATAGTTTTGACTTTTGGAACCATGTTAATGCTTTACATATTCAAAAAAATGAAATGAAATTAACAAAGAGGGAAGTTGAACCCTGAAATAGAAAACGAACGGAAGCAAATGAACCTCACTGTATCTTAAGTAACAGAACTTCTCTGAAAAGTTTCCCTGGGGAATGAACCTTAGAAACTTTTGAACCCAGTTATTTTGTATGGCTTTATTGACATTGACTTAAACTACAGATATTTAAAGTGTACAATATGATGATTTTTGACATATGAATATATCTGTGAGCAGAGTATTTTAAGTATATGCCCTCAATCTAAAGACAGAGAGAACTGGAAACAAATACTAAACTCTATTAGCAGTTTGGCTTTTCACAGTGGTATGGGTTAGCAATTCTGACACTATTTTGTGTATAGTGGAGATGAGCAAATGACTAAATATATTGAAGAGAATGATTAGATTATCAGATTAGAGAAGGAAATTACAAATATGGAATGGGAGACTAGAATTACCTCTTTAGTGGCAGATTGTAAGTATAAACCCATGGTTATTAACATAAATACAGAGACAGTTATAGATTGTGTGTATACATAGTAGAATTGTATATTTGGGGGAAATGCTAGCAATTACCGAATTTGAGTACAGGGCATATAACTTCTTTATACTGCTTCACAATTTCTCTATAAGGTTGAAATTATGTAAAAATTTAAAAGTCCCATAAACGAAATGAAACTAATGGTAGAGTTCTTCATTGTCAGTGCAAACACAAAAGAAAATCCTTAAGCCACGGAGCACACAGCTCTGAAGGAAAGGATCCAGGGTGTGACAGTCACTAAGTAGTTTGCCTGTCCATGTCACACGCCCTCTAGCAGCCAGGCAGTATGCCACATCACCTGGGAAGCTAAAAATGCCACCGGCCATGCTGTGTCTGGGGGCAGCTGTGAGTCCTTGGGGCAGTGTTTCTCTGATTGCCCACCTTCCCGCTGAAAACAGTGAGGCTTAGCTGAGCAGTACAGGAACTGGGCAGAGTGGGAAGTTCCAGAACCTGTTGATGTTTATATGGATGTCCCTGAGGTCTAACTACTCCTTAAAGAACAAACTGGCATGTGTTCATCATTTGATCAAGAACAAATAGATGTTTGTTTAAAATATGTTTATTATTCTGTGCCAGTCCCTGTGATAGGTACCAGGGGAATCAAAAGCTAGGGTTCTGTGTCCTCAAGGAAAATTTGGAGTACAAAAATAAAGCCAGGGAAGATGTTCCTTTTTCAAGTTAGAGGGCCACAATGAATGCACAATTAAAGGATTTCAGAGCTCGGAAGGGGGAGGGAATAAAGGAATGAAGAAATTTTACTAAAGGATAGGCCAAGAGAGTTTGAGAAAGCGTTGGGAGGTAAGGGACAGTCTCACTCATTGTACGAGGCTTGGTCCTCAGCCTTGATAATGGGACATCTGCTAGCTGGTTATTTGTTTTCCCACTGGCAACACCATCCCCTTCTCTAAATCCTATTGCTTCCTCAATGAAAGAAACCAAGGAATTTGTAGTCAGGTAAAGAACTTAGAAGTGAGATACCTAAGGGTTGGTATTAAATAAACTGTGAAATTTGAATCACCAAAAAAGAATTAAAAGGAATTATCTACCAAAGGGTAAATATTTTTAGTAGTTTACTAGTATGTATGGTCCCAGCTTGGTTTAAAAAAGCAGATAATACTTTCATTTGATAGATAAGATAGGCGATAGATGGATGATAGATAGATGATAGATAGATAAGAGCTGTGTGATTTGGAAAAATCACCATAACTCCCTGAATTTCAGTTTTCTCATCAACAAAAATGAGATAATACAATATCTTACAGAGTTGGAAAGAGAATTGAAAGAGAAGGGGCCTACCACACAATAGCTATTCAAGAAGGAAAATGGAGGGTGCCTGGGTGGCTCAGTTGGTTAAGCGACTGCCTTCGACTCAGGTCATGATCCTGGAGTCCTGGGTTCGAGTTCCGCATCAGGCTCCATGCTCAGCAGGGAGTCTGCTTCTCCTTCTGACCCTCCCCCCTCTCATGTGCTCTCTCTCTCTCATTCTCTCTCTCAAATAAATAAATAAAATCTTTATTAAAAAAAAGAAGGAAAATGGTATAGTCCTCTATTAAAAACACAGAATCATGTTGAGATTCCAGGAGAGATGTTTTAAATGGCACACAAATTCAAAAATTCAGAAGGGCATACAACAGAAGGTCTTATGCTTTGGTCTTTTAGGGACAATGGGATTATAGGCATTTTTATATTCTTTTGGATGCTTTTTTTTCTAAAATTTTTCCTAAATTTCTTCTAAGTTTTTTTTTCTAAATTTTTAAAGTGAAAATTACTTGATAATTAGAAGAGCATATATTTCTTTTAATTTCAGAAAAGGAGGTATGCTACTTAACAACTCAAAGAATCTGCTTGTTTTTCCTGCAGTTGGTGTGGGTCATGAATGACCAAGTCTGTCCACACTTTCCAAGGCAGTACAACCAGGAACGACCCACCCAGATTTTTCGAACAGCAGACTCATGTGAGTGGGGCTCCGCCAAAGGAATGCTCCCTTCATTCTCCTGAATGCCAGGGCCTCAGGCAGGTCACTGAACTTCTAAAAGGACCCAGGTTCCTTCCCGGAAGTACAGCCGATCACCAGGAGAGTTTGGCTCAGCATGAGGTTCCGTAAAGCAGGCCTGAGCCTTCATGAGATCACGGTTTCCAAGAGGCAAACAGATGGGTGGTGGAGGGACTGGGGCTTTGGCTTCCTAGGACATGAGTACTTTTTCTCTCAGGAGATCATCCCGACTTAGCTCATCACTCCTCCCACGGCCTAAATTTCCTGTAGCTCAGGGTGTGTTTCAAAACACTGTGAAATAATGAATACATCCTGTTCAATTACATTTTTTTTTTTTTACTGGAAGTATAGTCCCTCAAAAACCGACGGCCATCTAGGAAGTATAAAAAGAACAAAGTGGAATGAGCCGGGGAGAAAGTAAACAAGAGAGTGTTGGTGAGCAATGATTAGAGAGGTGCACAGCCTCAGGACTCCACATTGAGCAGGTCTGTATGATGTGGGAGAGTGGACTTTAAATTCCATCACAGGCTGTGGGCTAGAGATTATCTGATCCAGCTCCCTTAATTCACAGATAAGGAAACCAAAGCTCCCAAAGTGAAGTGGTTTACCTAAGGACAGGATAAGTAGGTAAGTAAGAAGCAAAAGCCAGAGAAGTCATATGCTGTTATATATTGTTATATAACAATACAAACACCTCACTGCCATTGAGGGCCCTGGGTCAAATATTTGATGTCTTCTCTTAGGAGCCCATTTGGCTGGATCTTTCTCCTGCACAGTCGTGCTGTCCCCAGGGGAAATTCCTCAGAAATGGCCCCCAATGGCATCTGACCTACACTGAAACCAGAACTGTAGCATGCTTCATCCCCCACCTGCCTGCTCACCTATGTCTGGCTGACTTTGCATACCATGGTTTCTCAGATGTGAATGATTTTTCATAATGTGGTTTCTCAGGTCTACTGCTAAGGGCAGAAGCTTTGGATTGACTGTGCGTTTTAGCTCTTCTGCTTCTCAACTCAATATGCAGGACACACACAAAGTCTATCACAAGTTATTAGCGTCAGAGTTACCCCCCCTCACCTATTCCTTCTTTAGGAATCTACTGCAGATGAAATCTAGGTAAATAAGGAAATAAAACCCAGGTAAATAAGGAAAAGGTAACAAGGGGACATCACCTCCAAGAAATCTCAGGCACAACAAAAAATTCCTCCACATTTTTTTGTTCCAGGCTCCATGACTCCATTTGGCCTGTGTTACTTAATGTTAATAGAAGAAAGACCCCAATATCTCAGTGAAAGTCTCTGACAGTAGGCTTGGCCTCCAAACTGAGTTACAAAAATATGGTCTCAACACTTACTTGGGTCCCTCCTAGCTGCTGGGTAATTATTTCCTGTGTCCCTTAACAGCATTCATTGATGCATTGACTTTGTTTTTGACAGTTTAGCATACTATTGTAAGTATATAGAGCATAAGAATATGGACTCCGAAGCCCAAAAGTTTGAGTTTGAGTCCCAGCTCTGCAGTTACTTAGCTGAATGCCCTAGATGAGTTCACTGATGTCTCTGTCCCGTCTCTTCCTAACAGTAAAATGATCATAGTGGGACCCACCACTAGTGTTGCTGTGGGGATCAATATTTTTAAAGACCTAGCTGAGTTCACTGATGTCTCTGTCCCATCTCTTCCTGACTCAGAATAAAAGCTCTATAAGTTTTTGTTTTAAAAAAAATACTATTTCCTAAGTTTGGCTTCCTGGGTATCAGCTATTGGGAATTGAATGATGTGGCAGACAGACTCTAAGGGGACACTCATGATTCCTGCCTCCTGGATTGTATAATTCTTTCCCCTTGTGCTTGGGAAGGACCTGTGGCTTGCTTCTAACTAACAGAATAAGGAGAAGATGATGGATGTCACTCCCGTGAATATGCTATGCTGTATGACAAGAGTAATGGGTCCCATAATTGGGTTACATTAAGACTTCTTGCAGAGGGCTCACGTTCACTCTTTGGCGGGGCCTTAAAGAAACAAAGTGCCATGAAGTGAACTGCCTACAGAGAGGGCCACATGCAGGGAACTTCACGCATCTTCTAGGAGCTGACAGTGGCCTGGAGCCAGCAAAAATAGAAGAAAACAAACAAATCCCACGAAGTTTGCAGTCCTACAGCACAAGGAAATAAATTCCATTCCAATCCAGCCTCCAGATGAGCATGCAGCTTAGCCGGCACCTTGACTGCAGTCCAGTGAGACTCAGAAACAGAAAAGCTAGCTCAGCCCTGGCCCGTATATTGATTGCAGCCTTATGAGACACCCTGAACCAGAAGCTGAAGAGGTTGAAGAAAACACACAACCATTCTGACGGGTCTCATTTTAAATTCATAACCACTACGCAAATACTAAATACTCTACTTCCCTAGTCCGCTCTTGTTGCCTTTCTTCTAGGTGACCGTTTCACACATTTTCTCCCTCAGAACTCTATGATAACCCGCCCCCCCCACTCGCTCTCAGCAGATATCCTTGCGTCTCGTCGTTGAGGAAACTGAGAACTTGTCCAAGCTCCTGCCACCCCATCCATTCATCTCCCTCTATCTGTACCCATGTTTTTATTTTATCTCCAAGTATTTGGAATAAACATCCATGGTCCAATCCCTCTACCTATGAGCTACGGCCCATCTCCTCCTGCCCACCCAAAGGTATCATTCCAGTACTTGGCTTGCTAAAAGGTATCTCAAAATTAACATGTCTAACTGAACCCGATCCTATTATCCCACCCCATCCCACTTCTTTCAGTCTTCCTTACCTCTATTTACTCCATGCTCGTGGTTGCTCAGGCCAAAAACCTTAGATTCATCCTTGGCACCTTCTCACATCCCAGATCCAATCTACATGTATCCCACAGGGTCTGTCTTCAACATGTACGCAGAATCCTACCTGTTCTCACCACTGCTTTCTCTCATCCTAGTCTGGTCATCATCGCTTCCCTGGATCGTGGCAGGAGCCTCCCAGCAGGCCTCCTTGCTTCTATCCTCACCTCTCTCCAGGCCATTCCCAATGGAGCCGCCAGAATGATCGCTGGAGTTACATCACTCCTCTGTTCAAAACCTTCTAATGGCTTCTCATCTCAGTTGGAGTAAAATGCAAAATCGTCAAACAACCCTCAAGATCCAACAGGGTCGCCCACACACACACTTCTCCCTTTGTGTTCTCCATATCCTGCCCTGCTTCACCAGACTCCAGAGCTTAGAATCGGTCCTGAGAGCAGTGGGAAGCTTCTGATGAGTTCTGTAAGCCATGCTTCTGTCTTCTCTGCCTATAATGTGGGACAAAAGATGGAAGATGTCACAGCCTGTGTGCCCCATGGGCATCAGTCTCTTATATCATAAAATTGTTGTGATGAGCCTTACTGCCTCCAGCAAGGGCACAAAAGTCCCCTTTGCATAGCTGGTATTGCTTGGCACTCCTTCCTATTTTCCTTTTTTGTGGTGGGAAAAAAAAAAAAAAAAGATTACAAGCAGAAAATTCAAATACCAGAAATTTTTAGTGTTTTTAGAAGCTCTTCTTAATTTTATCATACAAGTATTACAAACATTAAAATTCAGAGTGAAAAAAAGAGAGAAGGAAAGAAGAGAGGGAATGGGGGAGGGAGGAGAGAAAGAGGGAGGGGAGAGAGAGAGAGGAAGGAAGGAGCAAAGAAAAAGGTAGAGACAAAAGGGAAAGAAAATCACCCAAGGGCCTGCCATATAAAATAGTTCCTATTCACAATTATGGTTTCTTTTTTTTTTTTTCTAAGATTTTATTTATTTATTTGACAGAGAGAGACACAGCGAGAGAGGGAACACAAGCAGGGGGAGTGGGAGAGGGAGAAGCAGGCTTCCCGCAGAGCAGGGAGCCTGACGCGGGGCTCGATCCCAGGACCCTGGGACCATGACCTGAGCTGAAGGCAGTAACGACTGAGCCACCCAGGTGCCCCTCACAATTATGGTTTCTAAGTACTTTTTTAAACTACCACCACCTGGGCCCTGCTCAGGGGACTGGGAGGAGCAGCACCTTCTCAGAAATAATTTCGTGTAGCTCATCACACCCTGTGCTAGCTGAGCTCACTTCTCACCCACAAGTTTTAGAACAGACATCCTGGAGTCTGCTTATGAACCCACGACTTTTCTGGCATTTCATGCGACTAACTTCTGACTAGACTTGTCTTGGCCATAAGGCTGCTATTAAAAAAGATTCTGGTTCTTCTCTTGATGAGAAAAGAATAAATTCAGTTGTGCTGTATTTTCAGCAGTTATAATGAATAAGTGATAAAACATGAACGGGACACCCAAGAATAGAATAAATTCTGTTGGGGTGCCTGGCTGGCTCAGGTCAGGGGAGCATGCAACTCTTGATCTCAGGGTTGTGAGTTCAAGCCCCACGTTGGATGTAGAGATTACTTAAAAATTTAAATTTAAATTTAAAAAAAACAGAATAAATCCTTTTGATTGAAGTGAACATACAAACTCTTCCACTCATAAGAATCCGTGATTAAATTACATGATGATTCAATTCCACCGATATCCCTTTGAGCTTTTTAAAGATTGGTGTGGGGGCTGCTGGGTGGCTCAGTCGGTTGAGTGTCTGACTCTTGGTTTCAGCTCAGGTCCTGATCTCAGGGTTGTGGAATCAGCGGGCTCCACATTCAGCATGGAGTCTGCTTGAGATTCTCTCTTCCTCCCCTTCTGCCCCTCCCCCTGTAAATAAATAAATAAATAAATAAATATTATTGTGTCCTTTCATTTACATATTTGGTGCTGAATATGCTATCCTGTTGATATTAGGTTTTACTAGGTTCTATTACCTCTACTTTTTAAATCTATGATATTTGCTTAGAAGTCATATCTTTTTAAATAACTGTTTAAAGATTATTATTTGTTGTTAGTCACAAAAGACAATAGTTGTAGGCCACAATTTAGTACCCAGAAATAGTAATTTGCTGAAAAGTAATTTAGAAATATGAAAATATAAATGGAACTTTGCAAATGGCAGTTGGTGATTCACCTGATTATAGCTGGTTTGGATTATTTTTAGGATAAAGAAAGCAAGCACCAAATTAACAGTGTGAAGTATTTTCTGACCACAAAAATTAAGAACATTTTCTAGTAATCATTCTGCCTATTTTTTCCATCACCCATTCTCTTCACAATTAATCCAATAAAAATGCCTACCAACTATGTCCTAAACATGATTTATTGTTCCAAGATTGGCAGATTTCCAAAATTTCAATATTAAATATATTGACAACATTTGATATGCACAGCAAAGTACATTTTGGACAAATTTCACCCAAAATTTGCTTAAATAATGTATGCAAATCCTTTAGTAATTTACAAACGAAACTATAGATAAGTTTCCATTATTTCTTAGATCTTGGAAATATTAAGTGACTTTTGCAAGGTGCTCTTCATTTTTCCTGTGGTTTCTCCTGTCTGGTGTCCTCTCCTTTTAGCCTGAGGTACGCCCCTTACGATTTCTCAAAGCAGGCCTGTTAGCAACGACTTCTCTAAGACTTTCTTAATCTGGGGATATTTTTAATGTGCCTTCATTTTTGGAGGCCTAGTTCTCCCGCATATGAAGGCCACCCATTTATTTCTGAGCAAATTTGCTGATTCTACAGACAATGCCATCGGATGTGGGTTTCTCGCTTTCCACCCAGATCAATGCAGCTTGAGGCTGCTGGTGCTCCCAGCCAGCCACCCCTCCGTGGCACCTCCAAGCCAGCGGGGCTGGGAGAAGCATCCCCACGCAAGAACACTGTGGCTGCTCACTGTGTGTGCAGCAGTTCAAGGTCAGCAGAGTCTCATAAATACATGCTTCTTAATTTGCTGTCTGTGCTCTTTTTACCAGAGCCCTGAAATCATTGTTTTCAACATTTTTGCCCAGTTTTATAGTTGTTTTTTTGAGGGAGAGGATTTGCTGCCAGAAAGGCTGCTCTCAGATTCATACAAAATAGATTCTCAAAGGGTTGAATCTTAGAACAGCCCTTGATTTATAATTTTGGCAGCTTGGGGCAGCAGTGGTGATGGTCCTATCCTATCAAAGAAGCTTATTGCTCTAGACGATCTCATTGTTACTTAATTTTTCCTGATAGAAGCATATAGCCAGTTCCCTTTTTATCAGAGACAACAGGGGACGTACATTTACTGAGCACATACCAGGTTATTGGCCTGATACACTCTCACATGTACGATTTCTCTTTAAAATAATGATTTTAGGCTCTTTATAACGATAAGTGCAACATGTACTTGTTTTTGAAAGTTTGACAAATACAGAAAAGATTCCGCTCTCCAGAAATATTTTATAACGCCGCCTAGAGAAAGACGTACTTGACACGCTAGTCTATTTCCCCTGCCTCTCCCCCTCTCTGTGTGTGTGTCCGTGTACCTGTCGTGCTATTAGCTGTAGAGGTGAGAAACAAATCTCCTGCTGCTCTCCTTGTAAGATCATTGCCCTCTCCTCAGAAGACATATCTAGAAAAAAGTTGCCACGGCCTGTGTCAAAGAGGTTACAGCCTGGGTTCTCTCCTAGGATTTTTAGGGTTTCAGGTGTCACAGTTAGGTCTTTCATCCATTTTGTGTTTATTTTTGTGTGTGGCGTATGAAAATGGTCCAGTTTCATTCTTTTGCGTGTGGCTGTCCAGTTTTCCCAACACCATTTGTTGAAGAGAGGCCTTTTTCCCATTGCATATACTTGCCTCCTTTGTCAAAGAGTAATTGACCATATAATCATGGGTTTATTTCTGGGCTCTCTATTCTGTCCCACTGATCTATGTATCTATTTTTTATGCCAGTACCTTGATGTTTTGGTTTCTACATCTTTGTAATATAACGTGAAGTCCGGAATTGTGATGTCTCCAGCTTTGCTCTTCTTTTTCAAGATTGCTTTGGCTATTCGGGGTCTTTTGTGGTTCCCTACAAATATTACAACTGTTTGTTCAAGCTCTGTGAAAAATACTATTGGGATTTTGATACATATTAAATGTGTAGATTGCTTTGGGTACTACAGACATTTTAACAATGTTTGTTCTTCCAATCCAAGAGCATGGAATGTCTTTCCATTTCTTTGTGTCCTCTTTAATTTCTTTCATCAATGTTTTATAGTTTTCAGAGTACAGGTCTTTCACCTCTTTGGTTAGGTTTATTCCTAGGTATCTTATTATTTTTCATGCAATTGTAAATGGAAAGGAAACAATGAACAAAACTAAAAGATAACCTACTGAATGGGAGAAGATATTGGCAAATGACATATCCAATAAAGGGTTAGCATCCAAAATATATAAGGATATATTTTGAATATATATATTTGGATATATATTTGAGTTATAAAACTCAACACCCAAAAAACAAATAATCTAATTAAAAATGGGCAGAAGACATGAACAGACATTTCTTCAAAGACATACAAATGGCCGACACATGAAAAAATACTCAACATCACTCAGCATCAGGGAAATATAAATCAAAACTATGAGATATAACCACACACATGTCAGAATGGCTAAAATCAAAAACACAAGAAACAACAGGGATTGGCGAGGATGAGGGGAACCCTCGTGCACTGTTGGTGGGAATGCAAACTGGTGCAGCCACTCTGGAAAACAATATGGAGGTTCCTCAAAAAGTTAAAAAATAAAACTACTCTAAGATCCAGCAATCGCAGTACCGGGTATTTACCCAAAGAATGTAAGAGCACTAATTCAAAGGGATACATACATACACTCCTAGGTTTATAGCAGCATTATTTACAATAGCCAAGATATGGAAGCAGTCCAAGTGTCCATCAGTTGATGAATGAATGAAGAAGATGTGGTATATGTATACAATGGAATATTACTCAGCCATCAAAAACAATGAAATTTGCTATTTGCAGTGACATGGATGGAGCTAGAGAGTATCATGCTAAGCGAAGTATGTAAGAGAAAGACAAATACCACATGATTTCACTCATATGTGGAATTTAAGAAACAAAACAGACGAGCAAAGGGAAAAAGGACACAAACCAAGAAACGAACTCTTACCTATAGTGAACATAAGGGAGGTGGGTGGGGGGAGGGGTGGAACAGGTGATGGGGATGAAGGCATGCACTTGTTGTGATGAGCACCAGGTGTTGTGTGAAAGTGTTGAATCACTATATTGTACACCTGCAACTAATATTACACTGTATGGTACCTGGAATTAAAATAAAATTTAAAAAAATAAAAAGATCGTTGACCTCTTCCAAGCTTCTGAGGCTTGTAAAAATCTTTGTTCTTATCCCAGCTGCTGGGGGTAGAAGAGAAAGCCACACCACCCTTGAGCTCGAGCACTACAACATACATTTTGGTGACACAAAGAAAAAGCAAAGATTTTGCTCTTTTAGGACAAACCAGACGTTTAGCTCCAACAAGTTATATTGTTCTCCATATGTAAAGTTTATCGTCATTGTGGATACATATTTTATCCTCTAAGAAATTTTTTTAATATAAATATGGATTGAGCTGCTTTGCTCTTAAAAATTATTGTTGACTCCAACAGGAGAAAGCGTGGACCAGAGGAAAAAAGAATTTTAATCTGAGCTGGTGCTTCTCCTTTTTAGGAAACAAAACGTAATTTACAGCCAGGCCCAGGAAAAAGCAAATGCTTCAAGAACCAAGGTAGGTTATTCAGAAGCAGCAGCCAGATCAGCAATCTTGAAGGCTTTGTTTTGCTTTTTCACTTTAGATGTAAGGTTCCCAGGCCCGGGAGGGAGGCTGCTCTTGGTTCGTTAGCATGGAGCTCATCCTTTAGGTGAGGTCAGCAGGAAATCGTTGGCTGCTCTCACCAGGGGGGAAGCTGAATAGAAACTGGAGCATCCCTGCCTCTCCATCATCCACACTCTAGAAAGGGGAGCTGGTTCTTCCCCCAGGAAGGACACTGAGTGGGAGAGAGCCATCATTTGCATCTAGCCAAAGCCTGGGGCGCTCCCCTTAAATGCTGAGGACAGGACTCAGAAGAAAAAGTTCCTTCCCCAGTAGGTGGGACGGAATTTCCCCAGAGAACAGGAGCCTGGGGGGCACTCAGCTGAGAGACTCTGAAGGCGAGGCTCTAAGAGAACAGTAACTGAGGGAAGAGGGAAGAAGGTGTTTATGAAGACCTAGATCCGTCAGTGTGCGGACCCTGGGGAGGTTCTGCTCCGGACTCCATCCTAGGGAAGGGATCAGTCTAAGAGGCATGTGGGTACTACACTAGAGTTGAAAACTGTATCAGAGGGACCCAATATGTGCCCCAATGTACTGAGGCTTTTTAACCTCCAGAAATCAACATATTTTTATTATCCCAATAAAATCAGCTCAAAGGCAGAAAACCAGGTGACCACCTGACGCTCTCTACCTAAGGAACATGTTCTTTAGTCTACAGGGCCGTTAGGCTCCTTACTCCACACACGGATCGGTATCTCTACATAGCCCGAAGGCCCATTAAATTGCTTCCCCAAAGAAAAGATGAATTCTAACGAGAGCTATAAAGTGCAGCTTATAAAACCGTTAACACTTTTACAACCTGTGATGGACACTGAAAAGCTCTTTCAAAATTATTTGAGGTTCCCTGGCTTCTTGTTCAGGGCTTATACCCAGGATCTTAATGATCCCATCTAGAATATATACCTTTTAAATTCGATGGCAATGATCCCGGGGTCCTGGGATCGAGTCCTGCATCGGGCTCCTTGCTCAGCAAGGAGCCTGCGTCTCCCTCTGCTGCTCCCCCTGCTTGTGCTCTCTCTCATTCTCTCTCTCATGCTCTCTCTCTCAAATAAATAAATAAAAATTTAAATAATAATAATAAATTCTATGGCGATTTTATGACAATGTCTTTAGATAGGAAATATCCAAATAGGAAAATATCCAAACAGGAAATGTAACTGCCATATAGAATACACGTTCCCTGGACCAGAAAGCGGAGGTTTGTGCTATCCTGTGGGCTCAGGCTGGACTTGGGGCCGGGCTGCTAACTCAGCGTGGCCAGGAAAACCTGCTCTCTTCTACAGATGGGTTTTGAGCTCTCGTCAGGTTGTTCTCACAGAGCTAACAGTCACTGGGCTTACCTTTTACAGAGAACTTTATTTTTTCATCAAAAGGCTGTGGTTTCAAGTTGCTAAGGAACTTTGGAAGGGCTGAGCACGGAGGGGTGTGGGAATAATGAGAGGCCTGGGAACCCAGACAACCAGAAGTTTGAGATGCATCAGAGTTGGATCCAATCCATGCCCGTCATTACTCACCTCTTGTTTTCCCTTGAAAACTGAAAAATTAAGGTCCCAGATCATGTTCCTGGAACTCAAAGAAATATCATGAATAATGAATAAGTGTGAATTTTACCCAAGAAATGTCTATCTACGTAGAGCATGTGGACATGGGGTACATACAGGAAATTACTCAGTTTCATTAAAGCCAATTGTGAAAAGTATAATTAAAGAGAGACTTAGGGCTTGAAATTCTGGCCACACTGGGGATAGACTGAATGAGGCCAGAGCATTTTACTCTTGACATATTAACCAGCTTAAGAAACAATTGGCCCTCACAGGCCCACACCTGCATCAACAGTGAAATATTCTTTGTAAATTAATCATCTACCAACTTACCGAGTTTCTCATCCTAAAGTAGTAATTCCCTTTCACCTATTCACACAGCTATAAGCTATAAGCAAAATGAAGGGCTCATTATCTTGGAAGGAAAAGGTATTATTAAAATCCCCAACCAAACTCTTGTCCACATCCACACTTAAACCTGATAGTGAAATTGTATTAATGAGGTTAGCTTTAATATATAGTAATTTTTATGTGAAATAAAAATTTGATGGCTGCAATATTTATTTTTTGTCCACAACATCAAAGAGTAAAAATATATAATTTAGGGGCCCCTGGTCAGCTCAGTCAGTTGAGCGGCTGACTCTTGATTTCGGCTCTGGTCATGATCTCAGGGTTGTGAGATCGAGCCCTGCATCAGGCTCTGTGCTCAGCGGGGACTCTGCTTGGGATTCTCTCCCTCCGCCCCTCTCCCTGCCCTTCCCCCTCAAATAAATAAAATTTTAAAATATATATATAATTTATATCTAATCATTTTTGACAGGCTTGAGAACTTAATGAAAAGAATAAAAACAATGGGGCACCTGGGTGGCTCAGTGGATTAAGCATCTGACTCTTGATTTTGGCTCAGGTCATGATCTGAGGGATTGAGCCCCGAGTTGGGCTTTGGGCTAGGTGTGGAGCCTGCTTAAGACTCTCTCTCTCCCTCTCCCTCTGCCCCCCACCTCTCAAGTGTGTGCTCACTCTCTTGCTCTCTCTCAAAAAAGAAAAAAGTTACCTAGCACCAAAGCACCAACCTCCAAGTTCTCTTTCTTGGCTATAATCTGAAAGTCGGATGCTAAGGTGCTTGAGGGGAATGCAGCAATGATAAGAGAGTGTTCTACAAGCTGGGAGCCACCTCTGATTCCAAGTGTTGAGGGGGAAGGCTTAGTCCCTGCTCCTGAGGTTCTATGTGGAAGGAGCTCCCTTAATCTCATCTTGCCGTTGCTCTCTCCCCTTACTCATTTCCAGAGGAACAGGAGTGAACTATTGACAGGTAAATCTGGGCACAGGAATGGGGCATGCGTAGTTCTTGCTTCTGCAGATGTCAGCCATTTGGTAAGCTTCTACACCTGCAGGAGGAGGCTGCCCCTGCATGTTAAGTCTGTCCAGGTGTCTGGTGCAACGTTAGGACGCTTGTTGGAGCCACGCACCTAAACTACATTCTCCAGCTGTCAGCCAACAGTGGTGTGTGAGCTCCAGGGCTTGATGACTTCATATCGTTAAGCTCAGGACTTGGCTCAGAAGAGAGGGCTGGTTTCTTCTGAAGCTCCCTCACGCCCTGGCAGAAATAATCATAGCATTCCCTGATAACATGTTCTTTCAGCTATAAGATAAGACACAGTCGCCGCTCTTAGAGGTCTCCCAGTGGGAATGGGAAGAAACCGAGGAACGTTATTTAGTGTGAAGAAATGCAAATAGAGGTGGAGCACAAGAGTCACTGGGGCATGAAGGGAGGAGTAGCTGACTCAGTCTAGCAACCGCATGTTGACAAAGATGGGGGTACATGGGCTGATGGTGGAAGGATGAGCAGTTGTTGGCCAAGCGGTGAGGCACAGAAACGGAGGGAGCACTTCCAGCAGACACTGTAACGCTGGCCCTAACCCCCCGGGGTAGAGCTGGGCAGGTGGAGTAGAGTTTGGTAAACATGGGAAGCAACTGGAATGCTTGTTAAAAACACCGATGACCAGGCTCTACCACAAATGCACTGACCCAGAAGGAGTAACCTGGGGATGTGTATTTTTAATCAGCACGCCAGGTAGTTTTTGGATCAAGAAAGTTTAGGAATCACTGCCTAAATTTGGGGAGCCATTGAAGGGCTTCAAGGGTTGGAGGAATCAGATCAGAACAGAATTTTTAACTCTGTTAGGATGATGGAACTTGAAGGCGGGAAGATCTCTGTAATAGTTTCAACAAGAGACTACGAGGGTCCCAAATATGCAGCTGACAATGGTATGAAGTTCAATGACAAATGTAAGAGATACTTAAGGTGTTAGAGGGGCAGGACTTAACTGACTGCACGTTGAGAGCGAGGGAGAAGACCTAGCGGTCTCTGGCGTTTCTGATGCAGGTCGCTGGGTGGATGAGCTATTCCCAGGAGACAGAATACGGTTAGATATCTCCTCAGCTCATGAGCAACTGGCCCTTCTGTAAGCACTGTCCCCTCTCCAAAGGAAGAGTCCACAATAGTCTTTGTATTGAGTGTAGTTTGATAGCTGATCATATGTTATTGATCTAGAATGGACACTTAAAAATCCTGTGCTAGTTACACACTGTCTTCTGGTCTTTTGTGACGGGCTTACCGAAAGCCAGAGTTTTTCAATGTGGCTGGAGTTTTAACTGACTATGGGCAGTCATATCCCATCAGTGGATGGAGAAGCAGAGGGAAGACAGTCGTAGTAATAGTACCAGCAGGAAGAGGAGGATGAGGAGGAGAATAAAGCAGGCACACCCTCAAAGTAGCAGAGAGGAAGAAATGAATCAGAGAAAGCACTGGCACCTTCCCAGTTTCTGGGTCCTACCCCCATGTGAGACCGGGCTGCGCGGTTACTCTTGTACTCCATCAACTCGACTGTGGCCTTAGATAAATGCTTTGGGGTTTTGGTCTATTCAACTCAGCTAGTACTACTTTGCTATTTGCAATACAGGCATAAAGACAGCATATTGGGTTGGGGACATAGGGAGATTTTAGGTATCCACAGGACATTCAAATGGAGTCATCTAGTAAGATGTTTGACATGTTAAGTCTGGTGCACAAAAAAAAAAAAGGGGGTGAATGGTTGGGATGAAATAAATATTTGCCTGTGTTTGGCATAAAAGTTGAGGCTGAATGAGAATGGCTGTGGTCACCTAGATAGATCATGAGGAAAGAGATAAAAAATATAAGCTATCTAGCACACCTGGGTGGCTCAGTTGTTAAGCGTCTGCCTTCGGCTCAGGTCATGAACCCAGGGTGCTGGGATCGAGCCCCGCATTGGGCTCCCTGTTCCGCGGGAAACCTGCTTCTCCCTCTCCCCCTCCCCCTGCTTGTGTTCCTTCCCTTGCTGTGTCTCTCTCTCTGTCAAATAAATAAATAAAATCTTTAAAAATAATAATAAATAAAAAAATTAAATATATATATAAACTATCTAGACACTAAATGATTGTAGAGGAAAGTTAAAGACTTCTTATTTCTGAGGGAGAGAAATTGTCCTTTGGGTGTTATGGCTAAAAACAATTTTCCATAACTCTTAGAATTATGAATAATCATATTAAGTATGATTAAGGTCTATAAACATTATAATTAATCTAATAATGCTAGAAGTAATGAGTAATGACAGACCTTATTAGAGAGAAACCTCCACATTGAATTTCACAGAATAGTATTATCCCAGATGAGCAAGAATACCCCCGCTCATGCCTTCCACTTCCATTCAGGAAAAATCAACTACTAGTGGACAACTTTGATGACCCCATCACCCACTTCCCAGAAGGCAGAAATTCAGGATGTAACACAACTGAGAAACTGGGAAAGATTTCTTAGTTTAACTACAAATGGGGATCAGAACGCCTCAGTGAGTCAAAAACTTTACCGCACCTCATAAATCAGCGGCGGCCCTGGGATTTTGTCTGGGATGATTTCCAAACATGTGTTAAGCATTATTTGTCATGGAACTTTGTGCAATAAAAAGTTTATTTTTTTGTTAAATGATCACTAGGACATTTGTCAATTATGATGGTTCTTTGGATCCTACTGCTCCTTCCTTTTCCTCTTAAAGTCACACATTCCAATTAAAATTTTTGGAAGTTTGGGCCCTAAAACACATGCCATTTTCAGCATGCCATTCCTCTGCCCCCAAATCCATATTTAGTGACACAGTAAAAAGACAGGAAGGGGGTGCCTGGCTGGCTCAACTGGGGGAGCAAGCAACTCTTGATGTCTGAGTTGTGAGTTTGAGCCCCACATTAGGTGTAGAGATTACTTAAAAATAAAAAAAATTAAAAAAAATCTTTAAAAAAAGACAGGAAGGAAACATACTGTTTTTTCCAAATTTTCCTTGAGCATGGAATTTATAAGAAAAAATATAATTTGAAACAGAATCTTAAAAAATCTATCATGGGTCTGTACATTGTTAGCAATTAACATTAAATTTTTGAGGAATAGTCTTGGAGAGAGTTGGTTAATGTTTTGTATATTTATTATTCTGTCAGGCATGTTCAGGTACTTAGTAATTGTAATTCTGCCTTCCTCATCAATCATAACTGAGGGATGCAAATGACAACACATACAGTCCAGTCAACATTGTTTCCCCAACAAAACACTTTTAAAGAAGTGTTAGCATTTATTAAATTGCAGGACTAGGGACAGATTTGGTTATACAATCCAAACCAGTTTTCCCCAAACTGTTCTGCAGGACATGAACATCCCATGAATTTTAGAATAGACATTAAAGGGACGCCTGGTGGCTCAGTCAGTTGAGCATCCAACACTTGATTTCGGCTCAGGTTGCTATCTCAGGGTTGTGAGATCAAGCCCCACATAGGGCTCTGCACTCATCGTGGAGTCTGCTTGTCCCTCTCCCCCTGCTCCTCCCAGCCCCCGTTTGTGTGCTTTCTCTCTCTCCCAAATAAGTAAAATCTTTAAAAAAATAGACATTAAATACCAAAGAGTCTTGACTGGGTCCTGGGTAGTGGGGGGATAAGCTTATGAAAGACATTGAGACAATGGGGACTTCTGCATCAACACTAAATTCTGAGAGTGTGATAAGGTATCATGGTTACAGAGGGAATCGTAGGAGAATTCTGGAGTCCTTAGGGGTTGAATGTCATGACATCTGCAACTTTCAAATAGTTCAGAAAAAAGGTTATGTTTACCTATGGCTATAAAAGGGGAAGAGCAAGGGGTAAAATAAATGGCCAAACGTTAACAACAGGTGAGTCTAGGTGAAGAGTATGTTGAGACAACTTCCAACTCTTTGTTTAAGTAGGCTTCTGTGTAAGACCGCTCTGAGGAACCTGGGGGAAAGCACGCAGTACCTGCAACCTATTCAACCTCGGGCTATTACATGAGAAGGGGAAGGGTCAGAGGGAGAAGCAGACTCCCTGCTGAGCACGGAGCCCGATGCGGGACTCGATCCCGGGACTCCAGGATCATGACCAGAGCTGAAGGCAGACGCTTAACCGAGCCACCCAGGCACGCCAAAAACGCAGTTTTGAGCTTCATCTTCATCTTCAAAAGGTTATTAAAAAATCTCAACTTTATTTTCCTTTATCACTGGTCTCTCTTTCAAGGATTGATGGTCTTAAAAATGTGGATGTTCTAATTATAAAGCAGTCATTTTCTGCTTCTGGTCTGCTGAATATTTTCCAACAGAAACATCAGTAATACGCCTCACTGCCTTACAATCTCAACTGAACAAGTTTGTTCAGAGGTCCTTGTCCCAGAGCATCTTGCCAGATCTTCATTAATCCGGGAGATTTAGCTGGTATTTAAATATGCAGCCGTCATCACTTACTTTCCTTTGAATTGACCTGAGCATTATTTTTATTTCATATGTAAATATACTGAAGTATAATACAGACATTATATGTAATTTATAAAACACACAAATATAATTTATTAATTCCCATAATAGGTACAATAAATGGAAAATGGACCTTTGAAAATGGCTTAATGATTATGTGTTGCAAACTCCCTCATACTCCACCGTATAAGTCAAGAATTCTTATTAAAAATTGCAGAATATGGGGCGCCTGGGTGGCTCAGTTGGTTAAGCGACTGCCTTCGGCTCAGGTCATGATCCTGGAATCCCTGGATCGAGTCCCGCATCGGGCTCCCTGCTCGGCAGGGAGTCTGCTTCTCCCTCTGACCCTCCCCCCTCTCATGTGCTCTCTCTCATTCTCAAATAAATAAATAAAATCTTTAAAAAAAAAAAAAAATTGCAGAATAGGGCATCAGGGTGGCTCAGTCGTTAAGTGTCTGCCTTCAGCTCAGGTCATGATCCCAGGGTCCTGGGATCGAGCCCTATATGGGGCTCCCTGCTCAGCGGAAAGCCTGCTTCTCCCTCTCCTACTCCCCCTGCTTGTGTTCCCTCTCTCACTGTCAAATAAATAAATAAAATCTCAAAAAAAAAATTGCAGAATAGTGGAAAAGTACAGTAAAAACATCCTGTATCCATAAACTGGAAATCTGCTTAGCAAATTTATGTTAAGAAGGGACCCCAGGACTTTGTTCAGATATGCAATTTCATGCAGAAGGAAATAAAAGGTGACAATTGAGCTGTTTGAAAAGATTAACAGGATTTCATCACCCAGATAAGATGCGGGGACAGAGAACTGAATGGCATTTTAGTTAAGAGGCTTGATACGCAGCAAAAAGCATGGAATCTGTAGAATGGGTAGTTTAGTATCGATGGAAGCATACAGTATGAATACAGAGACAGGAGATGAAGTAGGATTTATAGGTGGAGCCAGATTGTGAAGTTTTAGGTGCC
>NC_138374.1:132827360-132835997 GCF_054177405.1 Leptonychotes weddellii
GAGAGGAGAGGAGAAAGGAGAGGAGAGGAGAAAGGAGAGGAGAGGAGAAAGGAGAGGAGAGGAGAAAAGAGAGGAGAGGAGAAAGGAGAGGAGAGGAGAGAGGAAGAAGGAAGAGGAGAGGAGAAAGGAGAAAGGAAAAAGGAGAGGAGAGGGAAAAGGGGAAAGGGAAAAGGAAAAGGAAAAGGAAAGGGAAAGGGAAAGGAAAGGAAAGGAAGGAAAGGAAAGGAAAGAGGGATCTGAGAGGAGTTGCCAGGTTGACTGGAAGGTGATCTAGCAGGGGGTGTTCCTACCAACCCTAGGAAGTAAGATGTCCATTTCCCCAACCAGACAATGGAGTGAACACTAGGTACCCTCCTCAGCAAGGCTGTGAGGACAAAGTGTGTGGGGAGGGCGGGGCGAGGTAACACACAAAAAGTATTTAGTACAGAGTCTGGCACAAAGTAAGTGCTCAGTTAGCTGCTAGGATTATTGCAGCCATCGGGGAGAAGGGGGCGCTGAGAAGGACTCCCAGGCAGCTCTTGCACCTGCCTACTTCTGAGTTCAATCTTAGCCCAGTGCTTCTCCAATGGTGGTCTCCACACCACCACCAGCAGCAGCGTCACCTAGGGACTTGTCAGAAGTGCAAACTCACAGGCCCCCCAAGAACTACGGTCATAAACTAGGGCTGAGGTCCAGCAATTTGTGATCTAACAAGCCCTCCCAGTTATATGCGTGAAGGAACCGCAGATTTAAACACCTGTTTTCTCTGGTCTGAGGGTGTGCCTCGCGATACCACCTTTCACTGGAACTCCTCGCCCAGCCTGGTCCAGTCCAGAGGATTCCTGCAAACACGCCACTCCCAGACACACTGGTGTAGCACTAACCACCTCTGAGTCTTAAGAGAAACTGGGCAAGTTTGTGTTCCCTACCTGGGCCCGAGGCTCCATCTGTAAACTACCTAAACCTGTACTGTCACCTAGGAGACGCTCCCTAATTAAGGACTGTTCGATGGTCACTACTGAACCTACTATCTGATTTGATTCTACTATAAACATGAGAGTACAGAAATACTCTACCACTGTCAGAAACTAAATCACTTGTCGCTTGATGAAAGCCATCCAACCCGATAAAAGAACCAAGATTAGAACACAAATCTCCCAACTATGACTTCTGCTTCTTTTATTAGGTAAGTCTGTTTCTACAGTATCAAGAACATTCATTCCAAAATAAAAAGTTACATTTCAGTACTGTCAGTGTGATGTACTACTTCCATCCACATCCACGAAAGACCGTATTCTTTAGAAATGGATGGTTGAGGCCACGTGGAAATTTTTCAGTGGTAGCTTTCAGTAAAAATTAAATCATAAAATAAGTATACTTACCTGTTATCTAAACCTTAATATTTACACTAACTGCAGGAAGAGTTGAAATGAAAAAAACAACTCTTTTATTTTTAAGCTTTATTTTATCACCCTTATGAAACACACATCAGAAAGCATATCAACAGTGCATCTTATGGTAAGTCAGTTTACAACAAAACTGAACAAGGCAATTGTGTTTACAGAAAAAGTTTTCAGCAAAAAACTACACGCAATACAGTCCATTGAAACGCAGTGTCCGTACTTTTTAGGTATATAGGAAAGTGAAAAATAAAAGTTCTTTGCTACTTAGCAAGAAAAAACAAGTCTAAAAGACTTGAATAGGAATCAGGGATTTAGGGATTTCAGAAAAGAACTTCTTGGTACTGATACACATCTACATTTATAGTCCCATTTACTTTGAAAAAGAAACAACAAAAACTCACAAACAGTAAGACATCACCAAGAACAGAGAACCATAGTGCCAAGAAATGCCAAGACCAATAGGCTACTGAAACAACTGGTAGAAATGTTACAGACTATTCACTGTGTACTGTAATATTCTTGTAGTTCTGAGGTGAAGGTAAACCAACAGGAGAGAATACTCCTTATAACTGGCTTTGGTTTTGAGTGATCTTTCACATTTTTTCTAACCACACCTTCTTATCAAAAACATAGCAATTACATGTTACTGAGGGAAAAGAGGAGTAGATTTTAATCCTCATAACCAACCTTTCCAGTGCTGATATAGGAAGCCATGAGCTGTTACCATCTATTGATCATAACTGGATTTCTAAGAGTGATCAAAAAGGTAACAAAGATGGAGCCCTTTTTGGGAAAAAATACCCCTTCTACCCCAGATTTGACACTGTTAAGAGGATATAAAGGAATGTTAAATCATTTAAGATTTTCTCAACAAAGAATTAAGAATGAAAAGAGTAAATCCTGCCGGAAAAGATATTAAGAGCTTTACATTCTGCAAAGTAAATATTCTACAGAGATGCAGCTTTAACTTTTTTTTTAATTATAATAAATAAACACTACTTACTTCCATAAGGTACTAGAACTCTGAGGCAAGTGCACACTCATACCCACTGCACCCAATGTGCAAAGGGAAATTCGGAGATGGCTAATCCCGTTTCTTTCTGATCCTGGATTTGCATGAGTATTGATGCACACCAAACACACAAAAACTGGAGTTTAAATATTTATTTTTAAAAATTAGGTCAAACTGAATATGGATACCTAATCTGGTTGTGTATGCTCTTAAAATGATTTTCTGGGGAAATGACGATGAGGAATGTGTAGGAAAGGCAATGTTCTATGCTAGAGGTACCACACCTGCATTTTTACAAAGAAATGATCACTTTTTGATCATAAACTAGATGGAAGATTATGAACACCAGTTAAGGAAGCTGTTTTCCTCCGCTCACCTTTCTATTTTATGACTTTTCTTCTTCTTTACTCTTAAATTTGACAGATTTCTGACAACCCATGCTAACAAAATAATACAGCCATCCGTAATTCCAACAACCAAAGCGATTCTGTGTCTGTATGCATGATTTAGAACACCGTCACCACGTCTGCTCTCACACACTCCTGACATCGTGAATACCAGTAAGAGGTGAGCCTAGAAGGGGAAGGCAATTGTAACGGGGGGGGGAGGGGGGGTCGCGGGGAGCAGAAGAGTTAACTACATATAATTCTCTTGCTGACAATCAAGAGTCTAACAAAATAAGCTCTTTTCTGCACAACAAGGATTAATGGTCGGTTCAGGCTTGCCTCTATGAACCTACGTACAGTTTCCTTTAGGATACTGTGGAAGCTACTCTGTTTAATGGGAAATAACACTCAGGCAATCATCTGATAAGCTTCCCATGAATTCCAGCATTTATGGTGAGATAAACATAACCCCATGATTATGACAACTGTCTGAAAAGCACAAACAGAGCGAATCTAAAACATTAATCCTCATAGGCAATGCAAGGAACAACAAAGTGCTGAGCTGTAGGAAGATGAATAAAAACTTTTTACCAGGAAAACAAAAGGTTGTATAGACTTTATATCTTATATCCCGAAGATCACCTTAATTACACCTATAAAATATACAATCTCCTAAATGCTCTCTGGTTTATAGATATTTCTTTTATAGCCCATTTCTCCTATAAAATTGCAGCAAAAATAGTTAAAATTGTTTACCTCCTTCTTAAATATCCACAGTACTTGTCGATTACGTGCCACTGTGTCTACCTACTGGTCATCACACAATTAAAAAAAAAAACTGACAAACAGCAAGGTGGGAGAGGCGGCTAAGATAACCAAGCATGACATCCTGCGGTATCAGGCAGAGAAGCAGCTAATCTTAAACAAAATGAAACAAATTCGTTAAATTTCTGGGTACTTTAAAAACTAAAATATGCATGTCCCTCTGTAACTAAGAAAATGTAACTTATTCAAATCCAAATCCAAGAGGTTCAGAGGAGTTCCACATGATAGAGAGTCCACATCTTTATATCCACTGAGAAAGCTTACTAGTAATACTAATTTGGGAGGACTACCATCTCAAGTAAAGGTGATTTACTGAGCACCTTAAGAAGAAATGGAAATTCTCAGCTAATGATGACCAAAAGTTGGTCTGTATGTGACCACATCTGCCAAGAAATAAATTCTATCAGAGAGCCAGAGTAGTAAGATTTGAAGAAGGAACCTGGTATTAAAAATGGAACTACATCCCAGAAGAATCAGATTCTGCCAGGTCACTCTGGCTTTCCATCGTATGTAATATTGGGGGGGGGGAATCAAATATGAGTAGTTTCACACTTACAAAATAAAGGTAAATGAAGGAAATTTTGGATTTTTACACTGTGTGACTCAATACAAAAGTTATTCCAAGGAAAAGGCAGAGGTGCAATAAATTATCATCATCTGGGAGCTTTCACCCAAATGAGTTTTAATATTTTTCATGAAACACAAGGCACTTGCTTAAATCTTTGACTGTCTCCACATCCACCAGACTAAAATTTCGTCATGATGCAATGCCATCTGTACCCTAATCTGAAGGACGCCACTTAGCATGTACCCTTGCATAAAATTCTAGGTAAAACACATAGTTACTGAGTGTCTCTCCCAGAGCCTCACCCAGGAACTATGATATTGTAATCACCCATCAATTTCTACAGTGCTGATTTTCATTAAATTACAAAAACTAAAATGTCACGCTGCCGAGTAAAACTAATGGCAGAAATGATCAAGTCAGAACGTAAGACCTAAGAATTAGAAAATGATGACAAAGTGTTACCTGCATCTGATGAGCAAACGCAAAGGAGCCGGGAAACAGCATGTGAGCACTCAACCTTGGATATGCATTTATTCCAAAAGGGTAACTGATGCCCTTAGCAGGGTGAAAGCCCAGTGTATTGAAATAGAAACACACCTTATGCCCAGAGTTTCTCTTCAACTTCCTCTACATGGCAGCACTGTTTCTGGCAAGCATTCCTGATCACAAATGTGCTCAGAGATTGAAATATAATCTAGAAGGCAAGTTAAATAAGAATTCAAGGATCTTTTTTTTTTTTTTAAAGGTTAACTTAACATATCTCAGCATGCTTTAGCAGCTGGAGTACCAAAAAGAAGGCAATCCTTGTCTCAACGAAAACAAAGGAAAGGACAGGTAAAACTGTATTTATGGTTTTGTTCTAAAAGCAGCCAGTTTTGGCTCAAGGCATAGCAGAGAGGGAATTTCCCCGAAGAGTTGCTCTACTGATGGCCACAGACCAAAGGAAGACATCCAGTGGTAGCAAGTGCAATCTCTTACTGCAAGAGGATAATTTTTTATTATTCCTTTAAAATGCAGCCAATAGTTGGAGTTAGTGCTATCTTTTACTGAGCTGTCGGACACCACTTGCTCTCCTTGAAATCGAGCATTCGAGTTTTGGAAGTGGCTAGCTAGCGACCTCCTCTGAATGTTTCCCAAGAACCAAAGATTTCCTACAGAATAATCAATTTACATGTCTTTTCTGGGCCAAAAATGTACCATGACGAAACCATGGAATAAGAAGAAATTGGAAAGGCAAGAGGAAAGGAAGCACAGACGTTAACTTAGGGAAAGAAAAACTACCTGAGATCAAATTTGTCCAAAAGAGTAAGGTTTAAGTGACAAAAACCCTCGCCTCTTTACCCTGCCTCTCAAAAAGAAAATTCCTAGGTTTTTAGTAACTTCAAGAAATCAAAATCTCTGTGTATATATTTCACCCTAAAAGAATCATAAAAATTGCATCTTTTGGTAATATTTGGTTCAGGCTTGAGAAAGACAGTAAGATTAAACTTCTTATAATATCAGAGGAGGGAGGGAGGATCTGCAAATGTCATCTTTGGTAGTAATGGGCTAAAAGCTATAAAATCACCATTTAAATCGCAGGAGGCATCTTTTTTCAATTCTGTGGCTTTAATATAAAATATTTAATTCAATGCATGGTTACTTAGGCTCATCAATTAGTCCCTTAGCTCCCTTAAAATCTAGTTAGCATCTTCTGTAATACAATTCTACAGTGTCAAACACTACACATAGGTATGAATACAACAGCAATAAGACAATCCAGGAATGCGGTGAAATTCAGCATCAAGATGCTAGCAGCATACTGCATCCCTAAGCTCGGAAGCCTACCTGCAGTTTACTTGTCAGGGTTTTTTCTTGGTGGGGGTGGGGGGAATGAGAAAGGGACATGCGCTAGCCTAGAATACCTGCCCTTAAGAAGAACTCATTTGTATTCTGTGTTCATCGGTATATATGGAAGAACCTAGTGTTTCTAATCACTGAAGCTGCTACCCCTACAAACATTTGTTTTAGGAAAGCTTACGTCTCCAGAGTATTGGTTACACTCTCTTGAATTTTTATTTGGAAACAAACCAGCTAATCAATTTCTGAGAGGGCCAAAATGAGAAATAACAGTTCCTCCTAAGGGCACCTACTAGGCACTTACAATTTTCCCTTGGGGACCATGCCACAAGGCCTTTTGGCAATTCATAAATCAGCCTCCTTACACCAAATTTGGCTTCATAATAAATATTAAGGGTGAGTCCTGAATAATATAACTGTAAATAACTCAAATGTCAAATAGTAATAGTAATATGAATAGGTAAGATAATTCATCCTCTGAAATGTAAATTCCTAGTTGGGCTCTCAATAACCTGCATGGCACACACAAGGAAAGACTCTATGAGGAGGCTTCCAGCAGGGAAAGATATAAAAGGCTTTTTCCTTAGGAAAAAAAATTAAAAATTTTCATTTAGATAAGGAAATAAGAAGAAAATTCATAACCTGTATACAACTTTTTTTTTTGTATAATCAGTGCTTTATAAAGGTTTCCTAAGTTTTAAACCTTTGAAGTCAATCTACCATAAAGTGGGAGGAATCCATAATTACAATTCCTAAAACCACGTCATCAACCCATGTTCACAAGCTCATGCATACCAGCATCCTGTGCTCAGGGACACATTAGATTGCCGAGAATCCTTCTAAGAATTCTTTATGAGTTTCTCTTCCTTTCTACTTCCATCTTATGAGAGCTACACCTTTCTTAACTTCCCTGCAGTCAAAAGCCAGACCATCTGGGATGCTGTTCCTCTAGCTTCTCTTCAGCTACAGAGACAGGCAGAGAACGGGTGAAGAGGAGACATAGGGGAGGGAAGGGGATGACAGAGAAAGGAAAGAAGAAAAAAAAGAATCCTGGATTGTTCACTTTCTCTTTGCCTATTTTTTCTTTTCCCTTCACTGAACATCTTTCTTTTTGACCCACTCAATTTCCATCATTGTAGGCAGAACTGTATCTTGAGAAATCGTACAATGATCACAGGAGATTCCGTACAAAAAAGATGAGCTAATCAGGGTCTCAAGGAGACTGGAGGATAGGGTGATCTTTTGCTTTGTTCCAATCACTTTAAGAGAGTTTCAGTGTAACTCAGTCTAGACTCATTTGTTCTGAGCTTCTCAGGAATGAACTATTTTCTTACTTACATTCTATCAGATAGACCAACTCTCAAAAAACATGTATCCTGACAGATATGAAACAGCTAGGGAAGAGATAGGTATAGACTGTATTAGCTCACAAGATTCACACTATAAAGCACGCTGACTCAAATCTTCTCTAATCTTTCATACCTGCACACTCACTCAAGCATACATACTAGACATAAAAATTGTGCAAGATCAAGCATCAGCTTTCTATTTGAAAAGCCTTAATTTAAAAAAAAAAAAAGAAAGAAAAAGAAGTAGATAGGCTCACTGCAGTTTCTTTAAAGGAATATTCAGTACTACAGTACTCCTTTAAAAAAATTTGTAACTCAGTGTTAAGAACACAGTAGGTAATTGCTGCTTGACAGTTACTTAACAATGACTGGGAGCATCCAGGGCCAGCTATGAATATCAGTGATAAGGAAGAACCACCTGACAACATAAAGGAACAATCTGTAAGGGATGTCACCAACTCTTGACAAATTTGTTAATATTCACTATGACATGATATTATTCATCCTTGCTTCATGATCACATGAAATAATTAATCTTTTTAGGTTACATACTGAAGAGCAGCATTCGCCCTACTGCACAAAAGAAGGTTGCCCATATGGATGCTCTAGAACCCCTCAATGTATAGCTGAGAGGTCTTGTCCTACTCAGTGCCAAACGTCTGCAATGCAGCCACATGAGTAGGATTAAATAAATGTACAAAGTATTCCCTTAAAATGGTAAGGGGGTACTTCTGCATTCAGATATAGAATACAATAACCCAGGAAATGGAGGAGGAGAAACAGGAAAGAATCCTTAGGTTACTGATTAAAGCAAAGTTTGATACAGATATCCCCTCTTGTAGGCACTCAGCGGGTAGAATGTAGCCACAACAAACTTGCCATCAAACATCCTTCCAGTCAGTAATTTCTGAGCAGCTTTGGAATCACCAGCATTTGCATACTCAACAAAAACCTGTAAGAGGACAGAGAAAACAAAGTCGGCTTCATTTCCATCAAGACTGTTCTAGAACAGGGCTTCTCCAACTTTAGTGTACACACACGTATCTTTTGGGGGCCTTGTTACAATGCAGACTTGTTTTCAGGAGGTCTAAGGCGGGCCTGAGTCTCTGCATTTCTAAATCAACTCCCAGGTGATGCCAATGAGGCTGTTTCATGGACCACATTTTTGGGCAGCAAGGTTTAGAGTACTTCCTTAACTCTGTTCAATTCTGAAAAACCCATGGAAGACAAGCTGAGTGAAAAATGTACATCCATTGGCCATGTTCTTGCAGGAGTG
>NC_138374.1:132836497-132903574 GCF_054177405.1 Leptonychotes weddellii
GTAAACAAAGCACTATGCCCAGCCTATGACTGACTGCTCACTCCCTGTCTTATGTGAGTATTTCTGTTAAGGATGATGCATGACATCAGACCTCAGATATTGTGGCCTGTGATGGGATTTTCTGAATTCGTGTATATTGTAAAATGGAGAGGTAAAACACACTTTTCCACTTCCATGCCATGACTATTTTCAAGCTACATATTCCTCATAAAGACAAAGTAGAGATCATCCAGTGCTAAAAATTGCCCTGATTTTCATATATATAAAGCTAAGTGGGGATTTTCAGCTATTCTTAAAAGCCATCCTTGGGGTGCCTGGATGGCTCAGTCGTTAAGCGGCTGCCTTTGGCTCAGGTCATGATCCCAGGGTCCTGGGATCGAGCCCTGCATCGGGCTCCCTGCTCGGTGGGGAGTCTGCTTCTCCCTCTCCCTCTGCCTGCCACTCCCCCTGCTTGTGCTCTCTCTCTGTCAAATAAATAAATAAAATTAAAAAAAAAAAAAGCCATCCTTAACTGTACTATTAGCTGGAGATAAAAACACTTCCAATCGGCCAACTCAGTACAGTCAGTCAAGGCTGTTTACTTTAAATCTAACTACATGGGGAAAATGTTGATAAAATTTTGATGATTTAAAATCTAATGATTTCTTCCAGAGTATGTGTACTTCATGTAATAATGTAGGTGAGACCCATATTATCCAATTATATCATAAAACACATACTCTAATCAATGGTTGTTTTACTCATTTTAGAAATAATATTTTATATCCCCTTTTTTAGAGAAAATAAAAGTATATGCTGGCTGTAGGATCAGTTTGTTCTCACAACATATGCTTTTTCATTGAATACAAAAGAAAAGTTAGAAGATGATGTCCAGGAAGAAATGAAGCTCTTTCTGATTTTTTTTTAACCTGATTCTCAATGACTTCCAAATCCATACACCAAAGTTCAATGAGTAGACATGCACTTACGGAAGGAATACCATGCTCTCTAGCACACTCCTCTCTTCACAGATAACCTACAATTTTATACATTATCATTCCAAACTGAAGAGGAAAAACATTTTTATAAATTACAATGAGATTAAATAATTATATCAATTTAATCTTGATTACTTTTGTAATTATAAGACCCATTCCATAATTTATGTTTTTAGTGATTTTTAAAATAGTCCTTAAAAAAGAATCCACAGCATTGTTAATTTGCATGGAAAATTCAAATGAAGACTGACTTTGCCAACTAGGTAACAGACATTTCAATAA
Source organism: Leptonychotes weddellii (assembly GCF_054177405.1). Taxonomy (NCBI): domain Eukaryota; kingdom Metazoa; phylum Chordata; class Mammalia; order Carnivora; family Phocidae; genus Leptonychotes; species Leptonychotes weddellii. Next base: position 132,837,757 of record NC_138374.1, read on the forward strand.
CCTGGAGAAGTTAAACCTGTGATTCCATGAGTTCATCAGTTGTTTTCATTCTCCTCTAAATGTCAATGAAAGCTTCTTAACGTAGCAAACTTCCTCTCGATGTTGAATATTTATTTTTTTGTATCATTTGAAAGCTCGATACTTCTTCCCGGAAAATATTCCTCCTGTTTCTCTATTCTGTGTCTTCCATTTCATACTGACGGTTGAGGTTAATATCGGGTCAGATCATGTTAGTCCTTCATTCAAAGTCTTCAAAGACCTTCCCCTCTCAGAGTAAAAGCCAGTGTCATTTCGAGTCCCACAAGGCTGACCCTACCTGATCTGCCCCTACACCCCCTCACCTCTGTGAGCAAATCCACCATATCCCCCTCTTTCTCACTCTGCCAGAGTCACACTAACCTCTCACACCTGCCAGGCAAACTCAGGGCCTCTGAACCTGCTGTTCCCAAGCCTGGAACTCTTTTCCTTACCTCCTTCATATTTCAACTCAAACGTAACCTCAGTATGGCCTTCCCAACCACTGCCACGCAACTGCAATTCTCCCCACCACAGCACTCCTTAAACCTCTTCTCCTTAGACCTTTTCCCCCACAGCACTTATCACTATATTCTTATGTCTGTTTTGATCACTGTTGTATCAGGGCCTAGAACATAAGAGATGCTCAATAAATACCAGTTGACTAAATAATTGCTGACACTAAATGAGGTAAATATTATTTCTACATTGGCAATAACTTTTCACTAAGATTAGAGTGAAATTTCTTTCATTTCTTTCTTTAGTTGCCAAGCATTTTCATAATACTGAACCAAAGGATAAAATAATAATCTACAACCAGAGGTGGTATCACCCACCAGAGGGCATTTGGCAGTGTTTAGAGATACTTTTGATTGCCGCAACTGAGAAGGGGAGTGGGTGGGAGGGCATCTATAGGGTAGAGGGCAGGGATGCTGCTAAATACCTAGAATGCACATGACCGCTCCCACAACAAAGAATTAGCTCAAATGTCAATAGTGTCAAGGTTGAGAAACTCTGAATAAAACAATATTCTGTTCCCAGAAAAATACTACAGATAAAAGAAAGATCTTCAAAAGAGCTTTCAAAAGATTTCTCTAATATTCTTTGCCAAAAAATTTAGAATCATAGTTTTAGCCTATACATTTTATAGATGAAAAACTAAGGATTATCATCACAAAGCCAGTCACGCTGAGACCAGAGCACAGATTTCAGGATTCTCAGTCAGTGCACTTTCCTTCTTTAAATTAGCACTGATGATTCCATTACAATGAGAACCTAACCTAAATGGTTTTCTAACTCTACTTAATTAGAACAAAAGTAGGCCATAATATTTCTGTAGCTGACATGACCTAAATTAGCATATGATACAGTTGGTGTCACTGTTCACAATGGCTCAAAAGTAGAGAACACTTTTTAAGAAAAAAATTCTAACCCACAAAAAAACCGCATGCATATTACAAAACCTTGGGAAAAAAGTGAAAAGTGCAAGAAAACAAAAACATCCATGATGCAAAATTCATCATTTCTAGCAATATTTTTGTGTATGTACATCGTTCTATAATACTAAAACATTTGCTCAGAATTTTAGTAACCTCTGAATAATTCTCAAACTATAGAAACATTCACTTACTTGTCCTCTGCCAGGATTTTCCTTTGGAACAAGGAGAGATACCACTGGTCCATATTTTTGACATTCCTCTTTTACATCCTCTACAACATCTGATTATGAAAACATAGAACAGTAACCACTTTGCTGTAATTATCAAGCATTCATTATTTAAAAATTTTAAAGCATCAAAGAATTCAGAAATCCATATCTAAGTAATGAGGTCATTTTCTACATCTTCTAAAACTAAGCTTAAGAATAATATAAATTCAATGCACTTCATAATTCTTTTTATATGCTAAATTTAACATTTTGAATAGTTAATATTAAAATGATTTAAAAAACAAAACAGGGGCGCCTGGGTGGCTCAGTCGTTAAGCATCTGCCTTCAGCTCAGGTCATGATCCCAGGGTCCTGGGATTGAGCATCAGGCTCCCCGCTCAGAAGGAAGCCTGCTTCTCCCTCTCACACTCCCCCTGCTTGTGTTCCCTCTCTCGTTGTCTCTTCCTCTCTGTCAAATAAATAAATAAAATTTAAAAATAAATAAATATATAAAAATAAAAAACAAGTCTTCTTCCCACTTTTCCAACTGCCTCTCTTCCTCTCCCTAAAGACAACAAACATTATCAGTTTCTTCTGCATCCTTCCATAAATATTATAAGCTTATAGAAGCAAACATGATCATATGTGTTTTCTAAAAAAATTCCAATCTCGCTTTTTCTTTATTAACACACTGCATCTTTAAGATTCTTTAATATTACTGTGTGAAATTTTCTCATTTGTTTTTATGGCTGTGTAGTTATTTCAGCTTATGAGTGATCAATAAATTCTCCACTGTGTCCCCTACTACTAAATAATTAAACTATTTCCAAATGTTTTGCCCTTATAAATAATACTGTAATAGATAAACCTGTATATATCTCATTTCACTTCTATATTTCCAAGTTGACTCTAGAAGTGGAACTGCGAGGACAAGATGAGTATGAATTTGTAATTTTGTTAGAATTACCAATCTGCCTTTCATAAAGTTTAGCAATTTAAACTCTCTCCAATGATGTGAAATGTATTTTGAAAATATTTTTCTACACTCTACCCATAAGAGGGTTATCGAATATTTTCACCGTCAATATGTTAGGTGACAAAGATCTCACTGTACAGTTTTAATGAGCATTTTGATAAATGAGAATGAAGTATATGAGACAGAGTTGCACATCCTCTTCTATAAACTGTCTATTGATATCTTTTACCTGCTATTTATCGGGTTGACATATAAGGGCTCTGTGTTTGTCTGTGTTAAGAGCTATGAAGTTAAATAATTTTTCCCTTTATTCTCTTGATTTGGAATCTTGATCTTAATCTTGATTTACAATCTATTTTGGTCTAAACTGGAAGGTTTGAATCCAACTTCCTGCCCAACCAGCACCAAGATTACAAGACAGCCATCCCAACATGTATAATTTCCAGCTAAGCAAGTTCACCTACCACTAGTAAGCATTATCTGATGACGATCTTGCTAATCAGAACAAAGGTATTGAATGCTACTATACTGTCTGTTGCACTTTAGTTTGTGTAAGAGTCTCTCTCTTTTTAAAGATGTATTTATTTATTTGAGAAAGAGGGAGAGAGTGCATGCGCAAGAGCCGGGGAGGGGGAAAGGGGGTACATGCTCCAGAGCCGGGGAGGGGAAGGAGAGAAGCAAACTCCCTGCTGAGCACGAGACATGGGGCTTGATCATGAGATCATGAAATCATGACCTGAGCCGAAAACAAGAATCGGAGGCTCAATCGACTGAACCACCCAGGAACCCCAGTTCATGTAAGATTTTTTTTTTAAGATTTTATTTATTTGAGGGGGAGAAGTGAGAGGGAGAAGGAGACTCCCCGCTGAGCAGACAGCCCAACACGGGGCTCAACCCCAAGATCATGACCTGAGCTGAAGGCAGACGCCTAACTGAATGAGCCACCCAGGCGCCCCTCATGTAAGATTCTTAAACACTAAGATTTAACAGCAACATTTAAACACTCAATGTATTTTATAAGGAGGAAAAAAAAAAAAGCGTTATACAAGATACAAAGAAAAGAGTAGGTACAGTATGCCCAAGCTTGAGTTTTATAGAGATAAAAATTATTAATAGAATTAGGTGATGAAGACAGTAGGTAGACTGACTTCAAGGACATAAGTAGTATCTTTAGAATCCCTGATACCACAATGACCTGATTAAAACAATGTTGAGGGCAAGACTATTCTTTCACATAAATAGGTACCCTGAAAAGTTGAGGTTGCAGATTCTTACAACTAGTACAGATTCAAAGAAATTATGTTTATTTCATTTGTCAGATAAAAAGATAAAGCTCAGGAATACAAAATAATTTACCCTTACAAGAGATAGTGGGGTCTTTATCTGTAATGGTTTAATTTTCCACAAAGAAAATGTTTAATACTAAGTAACTGATACTTTTAAATTTGGTTCTGTTTTAGTCCATTCACCACTCTGCTTTCAGATTGCTCTTACGAAAACCTCAGTCTGACTGTATCTCTCTCCTATTTTAACTTTTTAATGGTTCTTTATTGCATTCAACAAAGAACAAATATTTATTGGGTACTTATAAGCCAGGGACTTAGATTCTACCCCTGATATAAAGTTCTTTTGTGTAATACTGCAGTGTTATCATCTCTTGGATAAAATCCAAATTCTTTAACATAGCAAACAAGTCTGTTACATATCTGTATTCTTGGCTATTTACCTTCAACTGATTGCTGCCCAATAAATATCCTTAGAGCCACACTCAACAGTTCACTATTCTCAGAACATGCCACACTTTCTCTCATCTGTCTTTGTGACATTTCCTCACCAACCCCTCAACTTTTAGCCAAGCAACTCCACTTACTAACAGAGCTCAGATAGCACCTCCATAGAGACACCCTCATGGGTCACTCAGCATGAGTTAAGTCCCTTTCCTCTCTGCCTCTGTGTATTACCCTACTTTCAGATTTATCAAAACTTTAACCATTTGTTGCTATAACTGTCTCTCTTACACTAAAGACAAGGAAAAATCCTATAGTGGCAAGTACAGAGCCAGTCCTCAGTAAACAGATCTCGAAGGAATGAGTCGTTAAAAGCAAAACCAAGAGCTAAGACGGAGAAATGGAAGCACAGGGTAGGACTAGAAAGAACAGATGGGAGGAACATACTGGGAAAATTAATCTTTATTAATTCAGTAAAGGCTTATGAAATGTAAAGGAGTCCAAAAGGCCCAAGGAATCATCTTAGCCTACACAGGCTGCTATAACAAGATGCCACGGACTGGGTGGCTTCCACGATACACATTTATTTCTCCAGGCCTGAGGGCTGGAATTCCTACAGCAAGGTGTAAGCAGATTCAGGGTCTGGTGTAGCTGGCTGCCTTCCTGCCATATCCTCACATAGTGGAGAGAGCTCTCCTGTTTCTTCCCCTTTTTAAAAGGTCGTTAATTTGGGGGCACCTGGGTGGCTCAGTCAGTTAAGTGTCTGCCTTCGGCTCAGGTCATGATCCCAGGGTCCTGGGATGAGTCCCACATCAGGCCCCCTGCTCAGCAGGGAGTCTGCTTCTCCCTCTCCTGCTCCCCCACTGCTGTGCTTTCTCTCTCTGTCAAATAAATAAATAAAATCTTAAAAAAAAAAAAAAGAGGTCGTTAATTCGGACATGAGGGCCCCACCCTTAGGACATAACCTAATCCTATTAGATCTAAAAGGCTCCAACTCAAAATACTATCACATTGGGGACTGGGGCTTTGCCACATGAATTTGGGGGGGGGGGGGACATATTCAATCTATAGCAGAAATCAAAAAGTGAGGTATTTTAGAAATCATGTAGTTCAGTATCCTCAATTCAATACGTCTACTCTAGAGTTAGTTACAAAAGACATTAAAATACAATTTAGGAAGCAGTTACCTTCGTATTCCTCTTCGTTCTCGAGATAATCGTCATCCAGCACATTCAGTAGTCTTAGCACTGGAGTCGGAAGCATCACCAGATCTTCAATATGAGGGGCTGTTAAGGTTCATTGTAACATGGTTAAATGTAAACTCACCAAAATAAATGGATGAACACGAGGCAAAACTCTGATGTCTTATCTGATTGTCAAATGACCAAGAAAAAAATAAAGACGTATACAACTTACCGAAAGGAATGCTAAAGAACGGGCTGCACAATGCCATTTCAGCAGGAATTCTTCTGCTTGGATCATCATGAAGCATGCTAAAACACAAAAACACATCTTTATAATTATGGCCAATCTTTTGAAAATGAGGGGCACCTGGGTGGCTCAGTCGGTTAAGCGTCTGCCTTGGGCTCAAGCCTGGGATTGAGTCCCGCATCAGGCTCCCTGCTCAGCGTGGAGTCTGCTTCTCCCTCTCCCTCTGCCTGCCGCTCCCCTGCTTGTGCTCTCTCTCTCTCTCACAAAAATAAATAAAATCTTTTAAAAAATCTTTTGAAAATGAAACCATTAAATAAAATTAAAATGTCTAAATGTTCATTACAACATTAATTATATTAGCATGGCTTACTGAGCCATTCACCTACAAAAAATATAAAAGCTATTTCTTTTTTTCTTCTTAAGATTTTATTTATTTATCTGAGAGAGAGAGAGCACAAACAGGAGAGGGGCAGAGGGAGAGGGAGAAGCAGACTACCACTGAGCAGGAAACCCGACACAGGACTCAATCCCAGAATCCGGGATCATGATCTGAGCCAAAGGCAGACACCTAACCGACTGAGTCACCCAGGCGCCCCAAAGTTATTTCTGAGTAAATGGTTCGGTAACTCATGAAACAAACCTATGGCACAATATTATATTTTAATTTAAAATGATGTTTTTGATTAATAAATGCAACATGGGAAAGTGATCCATACTATGTAACATTAAGTGAAAAAAAAAAAGCTAGACGTAAATTTAGGGTAATCCAAATTAAAAAAAAATAAAAAGAAGATGACAGTGGTGACATGATTTTTGAATTCTATCAAATCCCGCTAATAAGAGCACAACTTGGTAACAAAATCAAAAACCCATGGGTGACATTTACAACAAAACTAAGTAACCCCAAAAAACGCTAAAATACAAGAGGCTAGGGACAAACCATCAATAGTAGTAAGCCTTGCACCAGATCAACATCTGTGTGGAAGGAAGCAGAGAAAAGCAACAGATAATCTGATGAAGCAAAGAAAATAACACAAAATATCCAATAGGTACTCACTGGAAAGCTCAGTAAGCCAAATGGAGAAAAGCAACTATAACTACAAGGGGTTATACATTCTAATTCCAAGTGAATGCAAGGAGTCCTCTGTAAAATCTGAAGGGGTTGGAATAATCTAGACATTATGACTTCTCAAAACTAACTAGCTGAAGCTCCCTCCCAGGGCAAAGTCCCTACAGAGAACAGAAATCTTGAAAATGGAATCCAAATTGAGTAGGAGAGGGTAAATAAAAATTGACACCGAGAGAGAGACACCAGGAAAAAAGGAGTGGAGGGGAAGAGCCAGGAGATTTCAGAATAAAAACATCCCCCCCTTTTTAACATTACACAAAAACAAGAGAAGGAGCCCTATACAATTAGAAAAGCTATCCCAACTACACCTTCTTCTGTAAGTTTAGGAAATGAATTTCATGTAAAAATGAACCACATAAAAAGCATTGCTAACAAAATTATTACACAAAAGACAAGAACGGCAAAACGATAGCCCCGAGGCAATGAATGCATGCCAGAAAGACATGATCAGAACACAGATTGACACTATAACCTACCGTTTCAAAATGAGCAAAAGACGTTTTTTAAAAAGATAAAAGATATGAAAGAGCAACATAAATTTAAATTAGAAAATCTCAATAATTAGGTAATAGAACTCAAGAAAGATTAGAAATAGAACAAAAAAAATCATTTCATAAAATAAAGCTAGAAGAACTATAAGGATGAACAAACACAAGAGACAGTATCTTAAAGATAAATAGAAGGCAAAAAAGAACATTTTTAAAAATCAAAAAGAAATAGGGACGCCTGGGTGGCTCAGTCAGTTAAGTGTCTGCCTTCAGCTGGTGTCCTGGGATCGAGTACTGCATTGGGCTCCTTGTTCAGCAGGGAGCCTATTTCTCCTGCCTGCCGCTCCCCCTGCTTGTGCTCGCTCTCTCTGACAAATACATAAAATCTTAAAAAAAAAATCAAAAAGAATACAAGAGAAAAAAAATTGAAGAGAAAGTAATAAAAATGAGTACTGTCAAAGAAAATCCAATGTGTAGAACAGGAGTACCTGAAGGAAAAAACCAAAGCAAGAGAATGAATACTAAAAACAGTAATTTAAGGGGCGCCTGGGTGGCTCAGTCATTAAGCGTCTGCCTTCGGCTCAGGTCATGATCCCAGGGTCCTGGGATCGAGCCCTGCATCGGGCTCCCTGCTCGGCAGGAAGCCTGCTTCCCCCTCTCCCACTCCCCCCCTGCTTGTGTTCCCTCTCTCACTGTGTCTCTATCAAAAAAATAAATAAAATCTTTAATAAAAAAAATAAAAACAGTACTTTAAGAACACCTTCCTAAAACAAACGAGCAAAAAGATCTGAAACTATCTATTTTCCTGAGAATATCTACCCAGAACAATCAAAATCAAGATATATTCTGGTAAAATCAATAAACTTCGAAAAAGATGAAATTGTCTGGCCATCTAGACAAAAAAGACCAAGTGATTTTTTAATATAAAGACAATTAGAAGTGTCTTTAGCCTTTTCAACAACACTACATGCCAGAATAAAATGGAGTAATATGTTTAAGACACTCAAGAAAAAAAAGTATGCCACTCATTTTCAAATCCAGATGAACAGACTCTCCAGTATAAGAAGCACAACTGACCACTGGCACACAAGAGCTCAGAGAACGTTAATCCTATGGCCTCTAGAGATCAAGCTTCAGAAACTAAAACGATGAGAGAGACAGCCCCACAAGGACCAGGGGTGAACAGTAACGTACAGTTACATGTAGAACTGAGAATAAATTCGAGTGTTAAAACAGAGTGTATGGCATGTAATGGTTATATAATCTGATGATGAAGATACAACTATTTTTCAAATGGAGGAAGAATGGGAAAAGCATACGCAAAAATAATCATTTTCAATAATCTTCCTACAGTATTATGATTCTGAGACTGTTTTAATGTAAGCTGGAATAAAGCAAATGAGTAATTATAAAATATTCTAATTCTAGCATTCCCCTTGTCCTTAAGAATCAGATTTCTTGACATAGAAGGAGAAAGAGATGTGAAACAGAAGTTAAATAAAACCTCTGTGGTCTTGAATGTGAATTGGAAATACCAGTATGAACTCCATCCACTTAAAATAAGGTCTAGAAACAATGACCGTCCTAGTAGCAAAGAGTATTCCTAAAACCCAGACTGTGTTTTTAAAATACTACTTCCTACTAAAAGAAATCAGGCTTCTCAGAGAAATGGCTACTTCCAGGTCTGGGGCAGGAAATGTGTAAGATGAATTGGGAACATCTTGTCACATCAGATACCAAAGAAGCTGTAAAAGATAATAAGGTCCACCAAAACCAACTTAAACGGCTCACATTCATCAAAGATGGGGCAATTTTAGCTTCAATTAGGATAAGAACTGCAATGAGTTTCAGTTACCAAATCAAAACACACTGAACTTTCAAAAGGAAATGGTCCCCTATGGAGGATGACAGGGAATCAACTCATTATGAAAACTAGGAAATAAAAAGAGAGAGAGAATCAAGCATTTACTTTATCTTTGGTTAACCAAATGAAGCAGAATGACAGAATGAGAACATCCCCGTTCTGCAGCCCCTAACAAAGTAATGGATCCAGGCACTGAATGTTAACAGTTTCTAACACATAAAATAGAGATGGTTACATTATGTGCCTCTTTATAAAAGAACACAATACCATCCACAGTCATGTCCCTCCTGCAAATTGCACCCCTCTAGATACAACTACCAATATACAGGAAAAACACAGAAATATGTATATCAGCAAAATTCAGATTGCAGACAGCTATATTGAGCCAACAACCCAGGTTGTCCAACAAAAAAACAAGGGAAAAGCGGGGTAAGAGATGGAAAAGGACCTTTCAGATTAAAAGAAACTTAAAAGGGGGGCGCCTGGGTGGCTCAGTCGGTTAAGTGGCTGCCTTCCGCTCAGGTCGTGATCCCAGCGTCCTGGGATCGAGCCCCACGTCAGGCTCCTTGCTCGGCGGAGAGCCTGATTCTCCCTCTCCCTATGCCTGTCTGCCGCTCCCCCTGCTTGAGCTCTCTCTCTCTGTCTCTCTGTCAAATAAATAAAATCTTCAAAAAATAAACAAATAAATAAAAGAAACTTAAAAGGGATTTTTGTTTAGAAGAGCAACACTAAACCATAGTGTTTAAGGATGCACGCTATAATGAAAACAAGGAAGTAATTACCATAAAAGTCAGGGTGGTGGCTACTTTTAGGGAGGAAGAAGGTCTGAAAATTAAGATGGGGACACAGAATTTCTGGGGTAGCTGGCAAAGTTTTATTTCTTGACCTGAATGGTAAATACAAGAATATTCTTAAGGATTCATGAACCTAACATTTGTTTTCAGTATCAGTGTTTTATTCTACAATAAAAAAAGGTTCAAATGATTTGCACGCACACACAGCAAAATACACAGAAAAATACTGAAAAGAAATACACCAAAGTGCTAACACTAGAGAGTAGGTTTATAATTTTTATTTTGCTGATCACAATTCTCTGTAGCTTCCAAATTTAGTGTTAGTTGCACAATCAAGAGGGAAAAGATCCCAAATAACAAAGTCAATACTAGCAACTCTTTCTGCCTATGGGTCCTGTCTCCATGCTTTAATAAAATCACCTTTTTGCACCAAAAAACAAAAACAGAAACAAAAACAAAACAAAGTCAATACTAGAACTTACATGATTTGACTTCCAAGTTAGAACCCATTACATAATTTCACAATGCCATCTTTTCCATGCAAAATGTCACTTGTAAATCTAATACGAATCAGATAGTAACAGCTATTGAAAACTAATTTGTAAAACACACAAACATACACAAATAAGTGGCAAGTAAAATTTTTAAGTTCTTATCTCAGTAAATTTGTGGACTGTAATGTCCATTTCCTGATTTTGATATTGTACTACAGTTATGTAATATGTTACCACTGGGGGAAACGGTGAAGGGTACACAGACCTCTCTGTAACATTTTTGCAACTTCCTGTGAATCTGTAATTATTTCAAAATAAAAAGCTCTAAAAAAAAAAAACCCCTCCAAAAAAACCTAGTTGGAAGGTTTATAGGGTCATTATTCCAAAGTAAGACAATATTCTGACTTGATCGAGAGATCACTCCTTTTGCAACATAATTATTATTTTATTCATTTCCGGCCCATAATGCTAGAAATGTGAAGAGCCAACTATTTGATAATACACATTATGTCTTACTTTAAAATATCTAATGTGTTTGGACCTACTCAGAAATCAGAAACATTGTATCTGTCCCCAGAGTTTCCAGCAGTTAATTATTTAAAGTATAATACATAGCTACCTTATTTTAAACTTTTTTTTGGTAGTCCAAAAGCAAACTCAGTCTTTAGTTAATAAAGATGCTCTTTAAAAACCTACTGTCAAAAAAACCCTAAAACAAACACAAAAACCTAATTTCCACCAAGTATATAGGGCTGCCAGAGCTACAAGAGGCCTATCAAAGATACAGCTGCCAGAAGGAGCCTCTAGGTGATCACCAGAAATAATACAAATCCATTCAGTAAAATCCAAACAAAAACACAACAAAAATAACCTTTATATAATAAATGTACACACAGGAACTTGAAAGTACACACGATGTACCTTTTGATAAGGTCTCTTAGGTGATAGGCTGGAATTGCGGCATTCACCACTGCTTTACTGGCAAATATGTGATCAATAATAGCAGAACTGTTTGCCTAAAAAAAGGGAGAAAAGTCTTCCTTTGGTTATTCAATTCATTCTGTATTTACTGAGTACTAGCCACACAGCACTGTACTGTTTGGTAGGTAAAATGCAAGAGAAAACACTCTTCTGAGAGCTTATCATCTTATTGGAGGAGATTATGTGCATAACTGTAAGCTTCGAGGAAGAACTTTTTTCTCTATTCTCAGCACCTAGCACAGTACCTGGCACTGTATATGAATATGTACTAGATAAATGAGTAAGAACAAATATCAAAGCAACCATATAAAAATGTAGTTTAATACAACAAATACAAAGCAACCATATAAAAATGTAGTTTAATACAAAGTGAGAAAATGAATGTGTGCAGGTAGAGTCTGGGGGTCTTGATGAGGAGTCTTTAACTGTTTTCAGATACAAGTAAACTATCAGAGAGAAAGTAATGCAGTATTTAAAAATTGCATCCATCACATTATTCATAATCTAAATCCTATGGAACGTAACTTTTCTGAGTACTATGCTTTCTCAGAATGTGGAAGCGTATACCCAAGTAAAAAGACCTGATACCATCCTTATCACTAAAATTTTCTGAATACTTACTATAGGCCACATGCTATGCTAAGAACTAGGTAGCATTTATTTTTTTAATCTCAATATTTCTGTGAGAAAAATGCTATTATCCTCATTTTACAGAAAGTAAACCATGGTTCAGTAACCCTAAATAACTTAGTTTAAGAGGTGAAGGCAAGATATGAACCCTAGTAGTTTGACCTCAGAGCCCAAACTCATACTCGCTTGGCAATTTTGTCTCCAAGAAGATTATTAAAATATAAAATACTGTTTTTATTTAGAGGGGTGAATACTGGGGATTTCATACACACCATACCTCCAAATTACATACAAAATGCCTGCATGGGACTTAGTTCTGGTCAGCTCAGGGCCAAGCAGATACAGTCCAAAGGTCTCAAAGACAGTCCAAACTAATGTAAGTAATTGATCTGTACTTGGATTAGTGCTGAAGAAAGAATACTTGGCCTCTTGTGTGAAAGTACCAGTGCAGAATAACGATACTAGTTTTACTTGCATGGTAGCATTTTTTGCCAAGCAAGCGTTAGGTACACCCACAAGACAATTAAAGCATTCCTTCCAGGAATACTTCCAGAAACAGATGACTAAGGGCTGACAAGAAAGAAAACTCTACATGGCACAATAGCCATACACAAACTATATATTACTAGATGCTCAAAAAATACTTGTTGCTTAATATCAAAACCAATAATGATTCCTAAACATCGTATTATTTATCAAACCTCTAGCCTAAAGGACACTGATACCATCAAAGCATTTGGGCCCCACAATACGTTTGAAAACATAATATAGTTAATTCCTAAGTTATGATCATACAAAAAGTTTGTTGTTATGTCAGAGATTTGGAATTTAGAACTCATGTTCCCACAGAAACAATGTTATAAGCAGTACTCACTTTACCAGAATACCGGAATATAAATTAATATAAAGCACTGTGGAACTTGGCTAGAATGCTAAACTCTGAATAGGAAGAACAGAATATGGAGCCCAGGTCTGGAACATCCGGTGGTAAGATCTGGAGCAAGTGCCTTACGTATCTGTGCCTCCAGTTTTTCATTTGTAGAAGAATAACCAATACACTCTCTAATGATCCTCACAGAATTGTTAGGAAATTCAATGAGATTGTGCATTAAAATACTTTATAAAGTATTAACTGTAAAGCTTTATGTAAAGATTATTGTAATATTGTAGGATGTAGCATAACTAAATCACTTCTGCTTTTTTGGAAACATGCATTTATTCATTTTATCGAGCACTTATTACACACCAGGCCCCAGGCTAAGATCAGTAAGTACGCAATACTCACTAGCACATCTGTAGCTATGAAAATAAACAATAGCACTTAAGGTACCAAAAATGCAGGAAGAGGAGTATGTCAGAGACGAAGTAAACAGCGGCCCCAATGAGAATCATTATAAACTGAGTACTCTTAAATCAGAATTAAGGACTCCAAAGGAAAGCACTGGTACAGTTTACCTTCCATTCCTGAGATCTGACTGTATGTTTCAGTTTCATTCCTGAGAACATTTCCAGTAAAATGATTCCTAGGCTCCAAAGATCAACAGCTGAGGTACATTCTGTATCACTCTGCAGGCCAGCCTGGGCCAAGCAATTTTGCAGTTCTGCTTCTGGAGCCCGATACCCGTCTGTCTGAATATACTTCACATCCTAAAGAAGATGAGTAAATATTACAACCAATAAGAAACTGTTCACTTTCCTTCCATCGCCACAGTGTATTTACTTCTCTTAAAGTATAATAAACCACTGCCAAACTGAATGCCAAAAAATTTTTAGTCCTTGGCTACCCTAATTATTTGGTTCATTAACTGTGCACTTCTCACAGGCAACACAGGAGCAATCTTCTTTAGTCTCTTGTCTGTTAGGCACTGTTGATAAATAAGGACACTCTGCAAAGAGGTGACAAACCACGGAGAATGAGGGTTTGCCAGAACTGTTACGTGCGTTCTGCCACAAGATAGAGCGCCAGCACTGAAGGCAGCAGTAACAGTAATTACCTGTTAATTACCCTACCTAACCCAAACATCCATCCTTTTTTTACATGGTGGCAATGAAATTCTTTTTATTTGCTTCATCCCCAAGCATTTCAGTATTTTAGATAGAAATATCTCTAAGTGTCGACCAAAGCCACCCTGTTAGTAAACTATTTCTTACCTGATTACCTTCTTTGAAGCTAAGTCCAAAGTCAATGAGTTTAAAACATTCATTCTCTGCACTCCACAATATGTTACGTGGTTTGAGGTCTGCATGGACATAACCCTCATGGTGAAGAAAAGCAAGGGCCTCCAGAACATCCCTGGCACAATGCTGTATCATCCACATGGAACAACCCTGATGACTGGAATATAAAAGCAATTCCGAAACACTGACATCCAGGAGTTCAAGCAACAGACAGCGTGATGGCACATTTGGAGAGAAGTGGATTGTAAAGACTCCATACAAAGTCACTAGAAAAAGAAATAAGTTATAATGCTTTAAAAATCAGACTCAGAATAAGTTACAACTAACACAGATAACTGCAGTGCAAATCTGGGATACTCTAGACAAGGATAACTCAGATGAGCATCACGCTTCCACTGTAATTTATTTCTCCCAAAAGTAAGATTTTTTGGCAACTGGGTTATTTTAATGAAACAAGATGAGAAAACCTTCCACAGCTCATTACTAGTCAAAGATATTAAATACGGCACAATAATCAAATTGTATTTCGCTAAGCATTCAGCAGTAGGGTACCAAGCAAAAATGATTAAAAAAAAAAAATCCAGGGCGCCTGGGTGGCTCAGTTGGTTAAGCGACTGCCTTCGGCTCAGGTCATGATCCTGGAGTCCCGGGATCGAGTCCCGCATCGGGCTTCCTGCTCGGCGGGGAGTCTGCTTCTCCCTCTGACCCTCCCCTCTCTCATGTGCTCTCTCTCATTCTCTCTCTCTCAAATAAATAAATAAAATCTTTAAAAAAAAAAAAATCCAAACATTATGGACTCTTAAGATGAATGTCACAACCTGCAAAAACAAAATTGGTTGGAAACTGGTTCTTGAGCCAAAATAGCATTCTGTAATCTAATATTAAAAGGAGGGGGAAATAAATATTACAAGATTAAGTCTTTCAAGATGACAATTTAACCTAATCTTGCAGCGATTCAACAAGTCCTCAAGCTTGCAAAAACTGCAAAAAAATTTTCACTCTTAAATACCAGGGTGTTATATATATCCTTTAGCAAGCGTTAAAAAAAAAAAAAAATTAAGAAAGAAAAGGAAACACTAGTGGTTAAGAGATTCTTCTCCAAAGTGGTAATATTAAAAAAGCAACTCTTCAAATTACACATAGATTACGCTTGCCAGGAAGTAAGACATTTCTTTATTAGCCAAAGCTATTACTAACTATAAACTCAGCGTAATGACAATGAAGACTTTTCACAGATCGATCATCAGTAACCATCATATATCTTGTATTTTGAATACCTAAATCATGTAACATAGTCTTACCAGGGTAAAAGTATAAAGTGTTCCTAATTTTCACATTTCCAGAGGACTCCCATGTGAATACTGGGTCATTTCTCCCAAATCCACACTAATTATGTATCAGATAACATCTGTACGAGTTATTAGCATTATCACACGCCCTAGAAGGATTTCTCGTTTTTCACTGATATGCAAAGATTCAAAATTTCCACACAAGAAAGGACAAATCTAGCAAAGACAGGTCTTCTTTCACTAGAAAAGATAACTCTATGCTAATAGGTGCGGCATTCTCCGATGCAAAACAGAACTTAACTGAGCATCTATTACTGACACGGGGCAAAGCAGACCACCAACTCCACCCTACTGCAGAGTGAAGGGGGATGGGAAAGGGGCCTGGATCGGGTGACGACGAGGGCCAGACCCACGTCTCCCGCCTTAAGGGCAGGCGACGGAACGCCTGGCTGAGAGGGGGTGTACGGCTGGGCCGGGACCCGGGCAAGAAGGAAAGGGAGGCAGCGGCAATTACCGATGTTCCTGTGACCCTGCAACTGCTCCAGCGCCGCCCTCTCTTTGCGGAAACCGTACTCGGCGGCCGAGGCCGCGGCGCCCGTGGTTCCCGGCGGTAAGAACTGCTTGAGGGCGCCGGGGGGCGAACCGGGGGTGCCGCAGCAGCGCACCCGGTACACCGAGGCCGAGGAGCCGCTCCCCAGGCGGCTCTGTACCTGCCACAGCCGCCCAAAGGCTTCCAGAAACCGCGGCGGCTCCGCGCCCCACGCGCAGCCGGATCCCGCCATCGGTGTGGACGGAGGGCACTGGCACGGCAGCTGAGGCGACGCCCGGGGCAGGCCGGCAGGGCCCGCGGTCACATCCCCGCCTGCCGGACCAGCGGCTCCGCAGGGAGGGGCCTGCAGCCGCCTCTCCGACTGCCGGGACTTCAGGCCGCCATGACACCGGAAACCGAGTGCACCCAGGTCCAGAAGCCGGAAGTGGAGGAAGAGCCAATCCTGCAGGCCCGAGGAGGCGGGCCCAGAAGGGGCGGGTCTAGAGCTGACCAGGGGAATTGGGTTTTGGAGAAAAGCCCGGAGCTGAGTTGTTAAACTCCGGTGAGTGCTTCCTGCTTAAGGCCAATGCTGAGTGCTTTCTCACACGTTACCAGGGGATAAGACTGGTCCTTTTTCTTGTTGAGGCCTGTCCCTCACCACTGGGAACCCAGGAGAATGAAGGGCAGCCTACATTTCTCCTAGACGGTATCCCAAGGGAAATAGCCCAGTTACTGCAGGAGCGGGTTCGCCACCACCGCACCCCCTCACCCGCGGTCGCTAGCAGCCATAACTCTGGAAGCCCAGCCTCTGTGCTCCTTAGTGCACTTCTCCTTACCAAAATGCATGCGCCCCGGGCGAACGTGGACCTTTTACAAATTTGTATGTTTCGTGTATTCATTCAATTCTTTTGCTCATTTAAAAACGTTTACTGGGTAGCAGATGTAGCAAACAAGACTCCCGATCCACAAACAAGGGTGTGCAATAAATGTAGCCTTCCTTATTTTTCTGTAATTGAACTTTACCTACTTCAAGCTCCATTAAGATAGGGTGGCAGAAATTTAGTCTCAATTTGCCCCCATCCGCTTTTCCTCAGGTTTTGTCTAACTTCCCAGGCAGGTGGGGTAACTTAACGTGGTGCAAAATAGAGGCTGAGGAGCCATCTGCTCTTCGGTATCCTGGGTCATCAACTTGTCTGGTTGCTGCTGAGATGTGCCTTATTTCTGTCTACATGGCCCTTTCGGGGTCTGGAGTAGGGAGAGCTCTGTGCATTTTCCCGCTATTTCTAACAAGCGTTTTTCTCTATGTGAAGTCAATACTAATCTCTCAAGAGCTTGGGATTTGGGAATATAAAAATCAAATAAAACTCACAGGCTCTTCTAAGGCAATGAGCACAGGCGTTTATTTGCTTATATAAAGGGAAGGCAGAGTGGGGAGAGCACTTAGGTCCTGAATAGAGAAAAGAGACAAAATGGAAATGAACTTGGACTTCAAGTAACTTGAGTGGAGAGATTGAATTAAACATGTATATCAATATGATCCAAGGAGTCAAGGTAAAAATGCTCTAAAGGAGGTGCAGATAAATTGCTAGAACTCTGTAGAAGAACTCTGAGCAATTCACATCTTAGAAAAGTGTGAGTAAAAAGAAGCATTTCGTTCCAGTCTATCTTTTTGACGAGATCGGGCGCGTTCAGGGTGGTATGGCCGTAGACCAGTCTATCTTTTTGAAAGAGCATATTGTAATCAGAGAGTAAATGCTGAACTTGTAGAAGGTGACTAGGTCCTCCTTTTGAAAAATAGCCATTGTTATAATCCATATCTTCGTTACATATAAGCCGTTCTCCTGAATGCTACAAGCAGAAGTTACCAGTTTGAAACCAATCTCCTGTAAAGCTTTATTTCTTTTGCTTTTCCAGCCTCTCTTACACTGTGATGTCTTCCCTTTGCTCCGTGGCTGACAAACAAGGTAAAGGAAGTAAAATGTATAATTGAGCCACATTCAAAAGTGGTACCAAGAAAAACCCAAAACAGATAAGCCTCGGAATCCCTTTAAACAGAAGGGCTGGCCCATATTTTAATTGTTGAGCTCTTGAAGATCCAAATCCTTCAAGCATGAAAGTAACAACTCTGGTTCCAGTCTCCAAAATGGCCCCCAATGATCCTTGTCTCCTAGTGTTCATGATCTCTTACAGCACCTTTCACCTTAAAAAGGGCTGACCTATGTAACCAATAAGATATTGTGGAAATGATGGGGTGTGACTTCCTGGGTCATAAAAGACATTGCAGCTTCTACCTTGCTATCTGATCCCTTGCTTTGGGGGAAGCTAGCTGCCTTGTCATGGAGACCCTCTAGACTTCTCCATAGGAGGAACGAAGGAACTGAAGCCTCCTGCCAACAACCATGTGAGTGTGCCATCTTGGAAGTGGCTTTTCCAGTCCCAGCAAAGCCTTCAGATGACTGTAGCTCTGGCTGAAAACTTGACTGCAAACTCATGAGAGACCCCTAAGCTAGAACCTCCCATCTAAGCCATTCTGAATTCAATTCTGCAGAAATTATGTGTGACAATAAATATTTATTGTTTTAAATTGCTAAGTTTTGAAGTAATTTTTTAATGTAGCAATAAAAAACTATGAACTAGAAAGGAATAAGTATTTAATTCATGTCTGCAAAATTTAACATTATTACAAAATTGCTTTGTAGACCAGTTGCATACATTTATGCTGTAATTAGCAGTCAGAGTACATGACTTACAACACCCATATCAATATAAAACATTCTTATTAAAATTTTGTCTTTTTAATTTTATAAGCAAAAAATGATATTTTGAGAGTTTTTGTTATTAGAGTATACCTTTTTTATACTTTTATTAGATATTTTTATTTTCTCTCCTGTAAATGTTCTTGCAAGATCACCTGGTAGATTTCCTTTTTCCCTTTAGTTTCCTCACTCCTGTTGTCTTTCTGCTTATATCCTCTTCTTTCCACCTGGCCAGGAAATACCAGGGAATCACTTGGAATTCCACTTTTTAACTGGACGGAATCCACTGCCCCTCTCCAACCCATTCTTTCTTCTCTCCTGAACAGTATCTCTTTGCAATGTGCTATGGATTGATTATTTGTGGGACCCCTTCCAAAAGAATTAATATGTTGGAACCCTAATCCCTCGTATGATAATATTTGGAAGTGGGGGTTGGGGAGGTAATTAGGCCATTAGAGTGGAACTCTCGTGCTGGGAATAGTCTCTTTTTAAAAAGAGATACCGGAGAAAGGGGCACCTGGGTGCCACAGTCAGTTGAGTGTCTGCCTCTTGATTTTGCCTCAGGTTGTAATCTCAGGGTCGTGAGATCAAGCCCCACATGGGGTTCTGTGCTCAGTGAGAAGTCTGCTTGAGATTCTCCTTTTCCCTCTCCCCTCCCACCCCCCTCTCACGTGTGCACACCCTCTCTCTCTAAAAAGAAGAGAGATACCAGAGAGCTTGTTTCCTCCCTCTGTTCCCCATCATTGAAGTCATTATGAGAAAAGGGCTATCTGGAAACAAGAAGAGAACCTTCACCAAGAACCTGACTGTGCCTGGCACTGTGATCTCAGAATCCAGCCTCCAAGATCATGAGAAATAAATGTTTCAGCCACCCAGTCTATGGTCATTTGCTATGGCAGCTTGAACTAAGGCGCAGTGGTTGACACAAACTCTGGCTCCTGAGGATTCCTATAGAGAATCCGTTTCTTCCTGGCATTGTAAATACCTGTTTTAGGAGACTTCGTTCTTATTCCCTTCCTCTACACCTTCAGGTAGGTGAGTCAATTTGGTGGTCTGTCACAACATTTCCCATCTTTGCAATTTCTACATCCCTTTTAATGTCAGAAGCAGCTTCAGAAAGAAGTGGAACCAGGTTTTTTGGTGCTTTCCCTGTAGGTCTGGAGAGCAAGCCCTGGCTTCAGAGTCAAACCTAATTTCAATCTCCCACTGATGTCTATGCGACCCCAAGTAAATGAACCAAACTCTCTTGGTCCTAGTTTCTTTGGCTTTAAGATGGGATGGAATATCTGTTTTGTTATAATGAAGTAAAACAACAAATGTAGATCTCATGACACACGGTGGGTTCTCAGTAAGATTGTTCCCTTTGATGTAGTTTTGAATGTAGGTGAGGTCCGGAGCCCAAGGCCAAGATAAAATTCTTGAGACATCAGGACCCTTGGGCAAAAAGAACTGCACTAGGGTTGTGAGGGGTGACTGATTATATACTATGGGGTTGGGAGAGGTAAGGAAAAAGGGAGGTGTCCAAAAGGACTTTCATATGCTAAGGAAGACCCTCAGGGTACCGGAGGCCTTGCTATTACCAAGCTAAGGTTGTTTTTCCCTCTAGCAAAGCATTAACATTAAGATAGTTGGAAGTTTCCTGGAGGAATGTCACACAGATCCCATGGGGGGGGGGGTGGCGGTGTTGCAGGGGAGTCAGCTTGTGCTTTGTCCTTGGCTAGCCTTCTGCTCCCTCGTCTCTTTCACTTATTTCTTTTTTAAAAAATTTTTAAAGATTTTTTATTTATTCATTTGAGAGAGAATGCATGGGTGCATGAGCAGGGGGAGAGGGTCAGAGGGAGAGGGAGGAGCAGACTCCCCGCCGAGCAGGGAAGCCTAATGTGAGGCTCAATCCCAGGACCCCGAGATCATGACCTGTGCCCAAGGCAGACGCTTAACCGACTGAGCCACGCAGGCGCCTCTCACTTATTTCTATAATTCCAGGCTTGGACTTAGCCCATCGGAACAAAAAGAACCTTACCTTGGCTCCTCCTCAGGGGACTGCAGAGATGCCACAGATGACTAATTGTGCCCCTTGCCACTACTTCTAAATATTTCCTCCAGATATTCTGTCCCCTTGTGGTATATAAGGGGCCTGAATCATATTTCCTTTCCCTGTACAAGTTTACTGCCCTTCCGAGGGAGGAGATAACACGTGGTGCAGGAAAAGCATCTAGAAAGTCAGCATGGGCCCGCCACGACAGGGAATTCCATCACCTCCGGAAGGCTGAATGTGAAATCGGAATGGCTGGTGACTCGAGATCCGGGAGCAGTTCAGAGTTTCTTGTTTAGAGAGTGCACTGGTTCCCTCTGTCGTTGCCTCGAGACATTGCAGCCTAGAGGCAAGTCAAAGCACAGCAGAAAGAGGCTTCCACACTCAGGGTACAATGGGGAGAGGGAGGCTTTTCTTCACCAGGCTGTAAAGGGGGTGGCTTACCCACTGGCTCTAATCCCGGGATCACTGTCCTTGGCCAAAGGTTTGCACAAGAGAGCTGGGCATGTGCATTGACGTTGGGGCTGCAGCATTGGAGCCCAGGGAGGGGTACGGGGACTTGGGGAGAGAAAGACAAATCTGGGACCAAAAGGAAAACACTGTGGTGAGAAAATACGGAAACTAAGTTGACAAAGCACTTACTGTGAGCTGTTACCTGGTGAGGGCCCTTTGAAGAACAATAGTTCTTTATAGAAAGTGTACAAAAGTATTGTTTCCTATCTACAGCCCTATACCGCCCTCTGTGGCCATCTTCCCCAAAGAAGCGTGGCAAAACTGAACGCCTTTTCTTCGAACTGCTTTGGGATCAAAAGCCCGAGGAATAAATCAGAAAGTGGTGGAAAGGAAGGGGCAGCATCACCGATGTGCCTGTGGTTACCTATGCCTTTTCCAATCCTCACTTCTGCCAGGAAAAAAAAAAAAAAACAAGGTAGTATGTGTGCATAGAGTTTGAAAGCCACAGTATGTTGTTAGTATCATGTTCCTACAGAGATGCTCTCGCTCGCTCTTTCTCAAATAAGTAAAAAAAAATCTTAAAAAAACCATTAGATTTTCCGGAGCAAAGAACTCATAGTCTGGTGGGGGAGACAGACCCCTCTGCAAGGTGAAGGACTTGGCTTAGAACACAAGGGAAACTCATCATGTGAGATTGAAGAGAGTCACAAGATGGTGACTCTGGGGAAGTAAGCTGATGAACTGAAAAGCGCCCATGACCCCAAGCTTTTTCATTAAGGTGTCAGGACATCATCATAGAAGGTGGGGAGAGGTAGGAGTTGGAAGAGAGAATAGATTCACTGGGAAGCATGCTGGGGAGGAGGGTGGGATTAAATTGAACAGCCTCTGTCTGTCTCTTAGCTGGATTTGAGGTGGGCTCTTTGATAACCTGCATCGGCAGTTCTGCACTAGACATATGGTTGGGGAGAGACTAGGGGAGGGGGCTATGTGTCAGCACCCCGCTTGTCAACTGGCCCCAGGAACTATTCATCCTGGAAATTCTGACTGGGGCATGTCAATGCCAGCATTTTGTTAGTATCTCAAACTCAGTATATATTAAACTATACTCCTGATCCCTCTTCCCAGCTTGCTTTCTCCACTGCCTTCTCCAGCTCAGTTAATGGAAACTTGGTCCTTCCAGATGCTCAGCTCCAAATCCCTGAGGTCACCCTTGACTCTTCTCTTTCTCCCACCCTCTAAACATACTCAGATTCCAGCCATTTTTTTTTCCTTCCCTGGTCTGAGCCCCCACTGCCCCCTGCCTAGATGATTGAAACCACCTTCCACCGGGTCTCCTTGCTTCCACTCTTGCCCTCCAAGAGTCCACTCCCAACACTGTGGCCAATGATCCAGTTAGAGCGGAAGCCACGTCTGCCCGTGCCTTCGCTCTCTCATCTCACTCAGAATTAAAGCAAAAAACCCATAAAATGGACCAGAAAGCTTTACATGATTGAGACCCCATCTGACCTCTCCAAACTCCCCTCCTCCCACTGTCCCCCTCATCCATTCTGGCCCCAACACACTGGCCTCTGGAATGTTCCTCAAACACCAAGTGTCTGTTTTCTTCAGGAAGGAAACTCACTGAGCCCTCCACCTAGAACCATCTTTCCTCAAACATCTACATGGTTCACTTTCTCTTTCTTTTCTTTTCTTTCTTTCTTTCTTTCTTTTTCTTCTTTCTCTTTTTATTAGTAGATCCCTCTGCCTGAAATGTAAGCTTAGTGAGGACAAGTTTATGTCTGTTCACTGCTGTATTTCCAGTGCTTGCAACAGTGTCTGGCACATATTAGGTACTTAATAAATATTTTTTAAATGATTGCCTTTTTTTTTTTTTTCCAGAGCCAGCAGCTGAGGCCAGTGAATGGAAAGATGACAGTCAAGAGGGGGAAATGAAGAAATCCCAAGGTGGACTTTAACCAAAGGCATTATGTCCTCAAAAGGAAAGAAGAGTAGAAAAAGAATTTGGGGAGGTAGACTTTGAGGAGAGGAAAAGAACGGAAGGAACAGGGAAGCTGAGATAGCAACATCCATCTGCCTTACAAGAACAGAAGTGCTCGGCCTGTTGTTGGGGTTGCAAAAGAACAAGCAAGAGCCCCAAGGAAAAGTTCAGTCGGCTCTGAGGTCAGAGGCTTTATTTCATCTCCTCCCCCTTCCCCCTGACTGAAGTGAGAATTTCCTACACCAGTGATTCTGGATTATCAGGTCACAGATGCTGGAAGGCTGGGTGGGGATGGATGCACTTTCTGTCCAGAGCCTCGGCTCCAGGGTAAGCCCTAAGTCCCCTCTGGAACACCAGTCTCTCTCTTGGACGTGTCAAGTGTAGGACTGTGCTGCAGGGGGACGTCTTCCCTGGTGTAACAGGGTGATTGGCTGTTTGTTACTATTTGTTTTCCCCTACAGAACCAGTCTTCTCTCTTTGCATCTTCATGATCCTGGTTTTCCCCTTGCTGTGGAGTAAGTCAGCAGAAGCATCCACAGCGTCTGAAGGGACGCTTTGGCCCAGGCCCAAGTCCACACCCACACCCCCACCTCCCCAGGACTGTAGCCTTCTCCTGGGCAAGGAAGGCTTCAGTGAGTTTTTCTCATCCTCAATCCCAGACCAAGACTATTTCATAAAGGACAGAAGGACACTGCAGGATGAAAAATGGGAAGGAGGATGGGGAAGCAAAAGTGATTGGGAAAGAGGAGGCTGAAGAAGAGGGGTGTGGGCAGATCACACCATTCATTTCACTGCCTTCCTTCCCTCCCTTTCTCTCCCAGTCCCGAGGGCTAGTACAAAGGCCATGTTCACAGTGACGTCTGCAGGAGGTGGATTTTCCAACCTCTCTGCTCTGTCCTCCACCATCTGGTGGGAGTGTAGTAAACACAGTGAAGAGATGATGATCAGCAAAACCAAGGAAGACCCTTGATAATCCAGAAACTGCACAATCAATATATATATAATCAAGAATTGTCTGTAAATTCACAAGTGTTGTGTTTTTATTCTTGATCTTGGAATAATGAAAGTTCACAAAAAGAGTTACCGAAACTCATTATTTTAAGTCAACATTTGTCACTGTTTTACCCGGTGTCACAAACCAACTGCCTTAATTAGTAGCTTGCACTAAGAGCTGCATTGTTATTATTATTTCAAACAGCTTTTCCCCTGAAAATTTAAGATTCTACTTATGAATTATTGTTCTGGTTCTTACAGTCTGAGCAAGTTTCCATTAAATCCTTTCTGCTTCATGGGGACATGTACGATGTTAAGGTACTGATCCTTACTCTATTATCATGTCCTAATATTATTTGAGTACCATATATTTTATTTTTTTAAGATTTATTTACGACAGGGTGCCTGGGTGGCTCAGTTGGTTGGACGACTGCTTCGGCTCAGGTCATGATCCTGGAGTCCCAGGATCGAGTCCCACATCGGGCTCCCTGCTCAGCAGGGGGTCTGCTTCTCCCTCTGACCCTCCCCCCTCTCATGTGCTCTCTCTCTCATTCTCTCTCTCAAATAAATAAATAAAATCTTTTAAAAAAAATAAAAGATTTATTTACAACAGAGAGAGAGAGAGAGCGCATGCGCACTAGTGGGGGGCGGGGCAGAGGGAAAGAGAGAGAGAGAATCTCAAACAGACTCCCCGCTGAGCCCGGAGCCCAACGCGGGGCTCGATCCCACGACCCTGAGACCAGGACCTGAGCCAAGATCAAGAGTCGAACGCTTAACTGACTGAGCCACCCAGGCGTCCCATGAGTACCATGTATTTTAGTACTATATCTTTTAATAGATTTTAATATTGTCTTAATTCTTTTGGCGAGGGATGGACACACAGAGAAATTAGTGGTTTTAAGGATATGTTTGTTTGGGTTATGCTGGAGCCATGTTAAAATATAAAGTATTGATGGTGGGGCGCCTGGGTGGCTCAGTCGGTTAGGCATCTGCCTTCGGCTTGGATCATGGTCCCAGGGTCCTGGGATGGAGCCCCGCATCGGGCTCCCTGCTCAGAGGGGAGCCTGCTTCTCCCTCTCCCGCTCCTCCTGTTTTTGCTCACTCTCTCTATTAAATAAATAAATAAATCTTTAAATAAAAAATTTAAAAATAAAGTATTGATGGGATTTAGGCAAAGAAACTTGATTGGTGTGCAGTGGAAAATGGCAGATTTGCATCCCACCCACCCACCTAATGAGGAATAGCGGCAACAGTTACTATATACGGCCTGACTTCCCTTATTACTTGAAACAGAAGACCCTTTGATTTGCTTTTTTCCCCACTGACATAAGTGTAATAACGGTTTTTTCTTTTTGCCTCTTGAATCTAGATTTAATGTTTCTAATGAATAGCACAAAATTTGGCCTATTTCATAGCGATAGAACAGATTATTCCTTTCTGAATATTTTTACATATTTTAAGTGCTCTTTATAGTCTCTGAGCATTTAAAGCATATTTTAGCTAATCTTAATTTTGAATTTATTATATATATATGCAACAGATTTATGGTGATAAGACTTGCATAATTTAAAAGTCACATTATTTTTGAGACTCATTTTCCCACAGAAAGAAAAGGAAAGTGGGATTATACGTATCTAGAGAACATAAATTCACAACTCCTACAATGTGGTTTTGCTTTAAGGTTGCTTTGTCTTTTGTAGTCATTATCTGCAGAATTTTTTTTTTTAAAGATTTTATTTATTTATTTGAGACAGAGAGAGTGACAGAGAGAGCGCATCAGAGGGAGGAGGGTCAGAGGGAGAAGCAGACTCCCTGCCGAGCAGGGAGCCCGATGCGGGACTCGATCCCGGGACTCCAGGATCATGACCTGAGCCAAAGGCAGTCGCTTAACCAACTGAGCCACCCAGGCGCCCTATCTGCAGAATTTAATGGAGTCCTTTCTTCCAAGTTAATAGTATTTTTTTAAAAACAGATTTTATTTATTTATTTGAGAGAGAGAGCGAGAGAGCAGGTGCAGGAGGGGCAGAGGGAGAGGGACAAGCAGGGCGGAGGGGCAGAGGGAGAGGGACAAGCAGACTCCCAGCAGAGCAGGGAGCCTGACACAGGGCTAGATCCCAGGACCCTGGGATCATGACCTGAGCTGAAGGCAGACGCTTAACTGACTGAACCACCCAGGTACCCCCATCCGAGTTAACAATATTTTTATCCCACTGATTGGCCTTGTCCATACTATTTCATCTCCACTAATTTCTTCCCCATAGTGACTAGTTTTTCAGGGCCAGTTTAGCACAAATTATTGAACAAAGATATAGGTGTTAGAAGATCTTAAAAATAGTTTAAACTATGTAATAGTACATGCTAAAGTAAAATCATAGGAATAAGAATGCATCATAAAGAATGATGTCAGATCAAGAAACAAGACATCTGAAGACTATGGATCAAGGAAGAAAAAAAATTTATGGTATTTATTATAAGTAACTTTGTAAAGGTGGCTGCTGACCTTGATTCAGTTGCTCAAAGATAGTATCAAGGTCCTGGGCTCTTTCCACATCCCCCTGGGCATTTTCAGTGGATTAGTTTTTGCCCTTGGCCTTGTTGCATCTCAGGTGCAAATGTGTGCTAATCTCCAGGCACATCTTCCGTGAGAGCATTCAGAAGCAGGCAGGAGGGATGTGGCCAAGGCAGTCAGTGACTACTCTTTCAAAACTCTCCTTTTATCAGGGAATAAAATATTTTTATCTAATTGGCCAAAACTAACTTAAGAACCAAAAACAGGTAAAAGAAACATATTACTGAACTTGATTTAGACCAGGTATGATTCATCCCCTGGGACCTGCCTATTGCTTACCTGAATAAAATCAAGTTTCTGAAGTGCCTCGGTGGCTCAGTCGGTTAAACATCCAACTTTTGATTTTGGCTCAGGTCATGATCTCAGGGTCGTGAGATCGAGCCCCGTGTCTGGCTCCTCGAGAGGCGTCTGCTCTCTCTCTCTCTCAAATAAAATAAACAAAATCCTTTTTTTAAAAAAATCAAGTTTCTGTTAGGAGGGAAGAGGGGGAGAAGAGTTAGTGCATTAGTCAATGAAGAGTGTCATGTAATTCCCATCATGTTTCAATTATTTCTTGCTTCATAACCAAACACTCTACGAGTTAGGGGCTTAAAACAACAAGGTACTAGTACTTCTGATGGTTCTGAGGGTTGCTGGGCAGTTCTTCTTCGGGTCCCTCATATGGTTGCAATGAGATGGCAGGTGAGGATGGTATCATCTGAAGCCTTCTTCTCTCTTCTGTCTGACACCTCAGATGTTGGGAACAGCTGGGGCTAAGAGCATCTCTCTCCCAGTGACTCAGATGGGCTCCCTCCCTCCCTGACAGTCTCAGGACAGCCAAACTATTAACAGGGACTAGTTACCTCCTGAACAAATATTCCAAGAGATCTAGTTGGGAGCTGCAAGGCTTCTTATGACCTAGCTTCAGAAGTCACCCCATGTTACTTCTACTGTATTTTGTTGTCAAAGCAGTCACATTCCGGTTCATATTCGAAACAACAGGGGAATAGATTCCTCCTCGCAGTGGGGGAATGGCTTTCTCCTACAGGAGGGGAAGGAAAATATAGTGGCCATCTTGCAAACAAACTAGCACACATTATAGTATTGTTGTGGGCTGAATGTTTGTGTCCCCCCCACAAATTCACATGTTGAAATCCTAATCCCTCAGGTGATGGTATCAGGAGTTGGGGCCTTTGGGAGTTTGGTTAGGTCATGAGGGGGTGAGGAGTGTGATTACTGCCCTTATAAAAGAGACCCCACAGAGCTCTCACCCCTTCTGCCTTGGGAGGACACATCGAGAAGACTGCTGCATGTGAATCAGGAAGCGGACTTTCACAGGACACCGAATGTGCCAGCACCTTGATCTTAGACTTCCAGCCTCCAGATCTGTGAGAAGTAACTTGTTTAAGCCACCCAGTCCATGGCATTTTTGTCACAGCAGCCCTAAGGAACCAAGACAGGAGGATGACAAAGTACAGCTACTGGCAAGTGATGGCTGAGAGTTTAACAAACTGGCCAATGGAACGCCACAACATGGTACTACCATAAACATGGCTTATAATTCATACCAGTGTCGTAATTATCTGCCTCTTCATGAATCTTCCCAAGTTAGGGGGATTTGCACTGATTGGAGTTTTAGAGAGCATTTAGTCATTCATGCCACACTGTTTTAAATTTGTACTATTCCAAATATTATTAAATGTACCCTCACCACATTTCATGTACAACTCAACAATGTCATCTTTTTTTGAGTTTTCTTGTCTCCTTTCCCTCCTGTTTTTGTTTGCTTGTTTGTTTGATTGATTGATTTGCATATCACTGGGGATCAGGAAGGGGGGTCAGAGAGTGCCTGAGGGATGGGCTGGATGAGAAGGACTCTGGGGAATCAGAACATCTAAATGGGTTTCTGTTACTTGTTGTGGAGAGTGTGAGGCAAACCTCTCCTCC
Source organism: Leptonychotes weddellii (assembly GCF_054177405.1). NCBI lineage: Eukaryota > Metazoa > Chordata > Mammalia > Carnivora > Phocidae > Leptonychotes > Leptonychotes weddellii. The sequence goes on from NC_138374.1 coordinate 132,866,637, forward strand.
TTCACCTTCTCTGCCAAATCTTCAGTAAATTCAACCTTGTTCACTGATCCTTTCTTATGAGTGAGTTTTAAGTTTTGGCAGGGAAGGGCATTGGCAAAAGCATTGCAGTATTGCTTTCTGGGACCACATGGGGCAGGGCTGGAGGAGGATGGGGAGCCCAGGAGCTTAGCGGCCAAGCGGATCATGAGAAAGTAAGTCCCTAGGAATTTTCAGAAACATTGCAGAAGTTTCCTCAGGGCATGGACTTGGGGAATTGAGGTAATTCTACCTCAATTTCAGGTGCTGGGGAGGGGCCCAGCGGAAGGTGTTAGATTCCACTGCACTCCATTTACTCCTCCCTCAGCCAATCAGGCAGCTGCAATGTCCCCGAAGTCCCCAGTAAAACAGCATTTTACACTTTGGAGAAACCCCTTAGGCTCCTACTATTATTAGTACATTTGGGTAGATTGAGTAACTAATTAACTTAGGCAATGGCCTCATGTCCAGAAAACCTCTTAGAACTCACCATGTTGACCACTCGTTGCCCTGGTAAATCAAACAGATTTGGAGAACACTGGCATCAAGCATGTCTTTTCTTTTTCTGTATTCTGGTATTTTGACATCGGGGGCCTTGCTGACCCTGGAGGGACTGCCTCTCCCAGGACTAGCCAATTCCTAGCGGTAATAAACAGCTTTCTGTGCTTTTCAAACGCAAACCAACCAATCCAGAACCCACACCCCTGACCCCCTCGATCTCACCTCAGCCCCGTTGACCCCAGGGCCAGGTATCAGGCAACTAGCCACAACCCCTGGGCCTCAGAGCCGCTGATATCATTCAAACTAGCCAATCCCAAACCTGCTATCCTGCCTTGCCTGTCCCTTCCCAGGGAAACCATGATAAAGGCTTTGGCCTGGGGTTCCTCCCTTTCTCCCTCCCCTGTGACCTACAAGGTATTTTCCACGCGTCCCCCTACTCTGTCTCCCATGGAATGGCATGACCCCTCCCCTTAGGAACTGTAATAAACTTTTTTCAACAGCAATCATCTCCCAATCTGTGAGCCTTACTAAATCTCACTTTCCTATTAATACACTATATTTTATTTTATTTTAAAGATTTTTTTTTATTTATTTGACACAGAGAGACATAGCAAGAGAGGGAACACAAGCAGGGGGAGTGGGAGAGGGAGAAGCAGGCTTCCCGCCGAGCAGGGAGCCCGATGCGGGGCTCGATCCCAGGACCCTGGCATCATGACCTGAGCCGAAGGCAGACGCTTAACGACTGAGCCACCCAGACGCCCCTAATACACTATATTTTAAAACAGCACCACACTTAGATGTGCCAAATTCCTAAGCTACCCAGGATCATAAAGAATAAAAGCACTTTTCCCAGGAGAATCGACATCATTGGGCAGTAAGTACCTGCACCTGCCTTGAAACCTGAAAAAAAGGAGACAGAGAGAAGGCAAAACACTTGTGTGGAGGGTGTGTGTGTGTGTGTGTGTGTGTGTGCTGGGACTGAGGTCAGAGCACTCATGCAGTGTGTGTGTGTCCCTTTCTCAGCACTCTCCATGCCTTCTCAGAGCATTTCGCAAGGGTCCCAGAGATGCTAGAAAGGGCAGTCACCTGCACAAGACTTCTAGGCAGGGATGGTGGGAGATATCCTTAAGGTTTAAGGCTGTGCAGGTGTAGGTCTGGTCCAGGTTGCAGAGCTGAGGAATCACTGAGGACAGACCCATCCTAGGACACAGACCATCTCCACCCCCCAATCCTATTGGCGTCCACCTGTGTGTCTGATCTCTCCTCCTCCCTTCAAGGAGCCTCTAGGGTAGCATTAAGGCCTTGTTCCCAAAGACAGTGGATTCCAATCTAACTGGAGGCTCTATTAGCCATCCTGTTGGAAGCAGAACGCCACGGGAAAACACACAGGGAGAACCTCATGGATGACAGGAGCAGAGCTTGGAGTGATGTGTCTACAAGCCAAGGAATGATAAGAATTTCTGGCAAACACCAGAAGCTAGAAGAAACATGGAAGGACTCTTACGGGTTTCAGAGGGTGCGTGGTCCTAACAATACCTCGGTTTCAGGCTTCTAGCTTCTGTGAGAAAATAAATTTCTGCTGCTCTCAGCCACCCAATTTTTAGTACTTTCTTGAGGTAGCCTTAAAAAATTAATACAGGGAGGAAACGAGAAGTCTACTTAGCATTCTGGTCCCACTGGCCATGTCAGTGACACTGAGGGGCCACTTTTAATAAGAGTCATCCAGTCCCCAAGGCCTTGAGGAGACCTTCCCAAACTTGTCATTAGTGATGTTCCTTATGTCCCCACGTAGTGAAGCCCCACAGATTGAAATGCGAGAATGTTCTAGAGGCCTTTAAAGTGATGTGGGCCCTTTAACACAATTGGAATGCTGTACTGGACAGAGCAGAATCTGGGGGCGGGGGGCGGTCTGCACTCTTTCAGTATCACTCAGGCTGATGTTTTCTGCTTTTCTTCTTTTGGTCTGATGAGAGCAAGAGATAGACACCCAAGAAATTAGTTGATGGTATTAACCGACTCCTGCAGGAGGCTTTGGGGAAGAGACACCAGTGCCTCCAGGCTCCTGTTCATGGCAGGAGGGATTCAGTTGGTGAAATTACGTTTCCTGTAAGCACAGAAGATAAACTTCTACAAGACCATCTCTTGCTTCCACACACACATGGGAGCCCTGAGAAATGTCAGGCAGAGGGCGCCTGGGTGGCTCAGGGTCCTGGGATCGAGTCCCGCATTGGGCTCCCTGCTCAGCAGGGAGTCTGCTTCTCCCTCTCCTTCTGCCCTTCCCCCCCTGCTTGTGCGCTCTCTCTCTCATATAAATAAAATCTTTAAAAAAATAGAATTAGCTGTTTATTAAAAGGAAAAAAAAAAGAAATGTCGGGCAGAAACTAGTATTCCCAGTTGGGCTGTGGCTGGAGCTGGAAATGGCCAATAATTATAATTGCCTTCCTGCTGAGATCTCTCAGGGGGCATATCACTGCTCCCCATCTCAGGGGCTGGGCTTCCACCAAGGGCCAGGAAACAGAGCTAAGAAGGTGGCAGAGAAGACAAGGCCCTGTCACACACCTGGGCAGCAAGACAGACATCTGCCATTTCCTCAAGCTGACCACTTAACCACCGTAGTTTTGTTGTTTTTTTTTCTGATGGTTGCTGACATTTGCCTTGGTAACTTTCAATTTTAGCTCTTCCTTTGATCATGTCCCTAATGTGATAACTGAATAATGACCCTCCTAAGCCCTGGATCCTGTATATATGTTAAGTTACTTGACAAAAGGAACTTGGCAGATGCAATGAACACTGACTGCTAATCAGTTGACCCTTAAGAAAGGAGGTTATCATGGATTGTTGGATGGGTCCAATGGAATCTCAAGTGTTCATGAAAGTAGAACATAGTTGGTGATTAGAGATCAGAGGAGGGAGACAGAGGAAGTGTTTGAAGTGTGGGAGAGATTTGACTTGCCATTGCTGATTCTGAGGATGGACGAAAGAGGTCACAAGCCAGGACATGTAAAAAGACTCTAGAATCTGGGAATAGCCCTCAACTGACAGCCAACAAGAAAGTGGGTTGCAAGTCCTACAACTGCATGAAACGGAACTCCACAACAATCTGAATGAGCAAGAATATGAACTTCCCTGCCAGAGCCTCCAAGAAGGAACACAGGCTGATATATTGATTTGGGCCTTATGAAAAGCTAAGCAGAGACCCAGTCAAACCTGCCAGTCTTCTGACCTAAGAAGACTGAGATAATGAATTTGTGTTGTTTTAAGGCACTAAGATGGTGGCAATTTATTATAGCAGCAGTAAGAAACTAATACACCTAACAAATCTGGTTCCCTCATGAAGTAAAACCAAGTTTCTCCTGTGGATGATGAAGCAGATAACCTAAACTTTTCAATCTCTCCACTCACCTCCCTTTACATTGCAGAGTATGATCCTCTTTACTGCGAATTAGCCCAGCAACAAAGCCTTGTTGCAGGAAAAGTTTTTCAACCTCAGTTTCTTTCATGTTGTTCCAACATAACTCAAGCCTGTTCACTTAAAGAAAACTGCATGGGGGGAGGGGGAAAGCTACCTAATGTTTACTTGCCTAATGAGCAAACTTCCTAATCATATCTTCTCCTAAAATTTATACTCACCAGGTTTACCTTTTATATTTATTTGATTGGAGTCTCTTAGCCCCTTTTGAGATTTTTGTTTGCACTCTTTAGGGATTTCTTTTTCACTTTGTTTACTCCTGAATATTGCAATTTTAAAATAAAGTGATGCATATAAAAATGATTTTCCAACATATAAAAGAGTTAAAGCAGTGAAATGAACATACAGTTGGCCCTTGAACAACACAAGGGTTAGGGGTACTGACACTCCCCCCATGCAGTCAAAATCTGCACATAACTTTTGGCTCCCCCAAAACTTGATTACTAATAGCCTACTGTTGACCAGAAGTCTTATCTATAACACAAATAGCCAATTAACACATATTTTGTATGTTGTATGTATTATGTATGATATTCTTACAATAAAGTAAGCTAGAGGGAAAAAATGTCATTAAGGAAATCATAAGAAAGAGAAAATACATTTATAGCACTGTACTGTTTTAACCAAAAAATCATGTATATATGTGGACCAGCACGGTTCAAACCCATGTTGTGTGGGGTCAACTGTACCACCTGTATTCACCTATCAAATAGCTCAGAAGTTCACCTCATAGGTGTGCTCAACTAATTTAACGCCAAGCCATTATTTTCAATAATCAATAGTTATAACATAGCTTTTAAAAACTTATTTAAAGATTGATGGGAGGAGGGATGGGGGGGTAATCTGTGGTAGAGAGACTGAAGGAAAGCTGATAAGCCAAGGTTTGAGGGAATCAAAAAGTAGTGGAAGTTCAACATTGTTGTGGAAACAGCGACACACTATTAGTAGATGGAGTAATTTACATCCCCATGGGTAATTAGTTACAATTATGGATGAATAATTAATTATAATTCCCAAATCAACAGAGATAGTATTCAAACTAATTAAAAAATCCAAGGCCATGTGTCTCTGTATCTATTAGAATCCCTTTTGCTGCAACAAGGAGCCCCAATTCAAATACTTAAATGGGAAGGAAACTTATTCTCTTACCTGACTGAAAGTCCATAAGAGGGTGAAGCAGGAGGTAAAGCAGCTCAGTGCAATTGTCAAGAACCCAGGTTCTCTCTTTCTCCACTCCGCTATTCTCAGCAGGCAGCCTGCCTCCCAGGATGATTGCTGAAGTCCAGGCATCCCATCCAGACACACACCAGACAAAAGAATGGACAGTCTTGCTTAGAATTTCTTATATGCAAACAGTAATAGCCAACTGAGCCCTAATTATGTGCCAGGCACATTATGTGTATATCTTCATTTAATGCCATCAACAACCCTACTACACCATTCACATAGCTGGTTCTGCCTTTAAAGTCCGGGATAGTTCAGAAATACTAGGATTCCCCCTTAGACCTTGTTCAAGTGAATAATGCTGGTGCGATGGGTTAGCTAGTGGAGGAGACGGAGTGCTAGGTTAAAATAAGATACCAGGAACTAACTGGAAGGCCCTACACTGTCTGCCCAAGCAAGGCATCTTGTAATAAGCATAACACAAGCACCCACCATGCTGATGTGGTCAATGATGACCTGGATCTTCTGGCCTTGACACCCACTGTCCAGTTTCTATACGGCTACTTATTCATGTAACTATGTAACTCATATTTTAGCCTTATGCTCCCTTGGACGTGACATCAGAATTTTGCCGATAAGGCTGGATTTATTTGACATCCTTAGTAGAAAATAAAAACAAATGCCAGTTAGCTTATGACAAAAGGAGAATGTACTAAAATGACAAAAGATCAAGAGAGGGGAAGGCAAACCAAGAAACAGACTCTTAACTCTAGAGAACACACTAATGGTCACCAGAGGGGAGGTGGGGGGGATGGGTGAAACAGGTGATGGGGCTTAAGGAGTACACTTGTCATGATGAGCACCAGGTGTTTATGGAAGTGTTGAATCACTATATTGTACACCTGAAACTGATATTACACTGTATGTTAACTAGCTGGAATTTAAATAAAAAAAATTTTTTAAATGACAAAAAGCCCAAACCAAGAGTGTAGCCAGACCTAAGAAATCATTGGATCCAGGAAATGAAAATTCCCTGGGGAACCTAATTAGGACTGTCTCTCTCTGTTTTCTTCCAGTTTTATTGAGATCTAATTGACATGCAGTACTGTGTAAGATTAAGGGTACAGCATAATGACTTAACTTACATATATTGGAAGATGGTTGTCATCATAAGTCTAGCTAATATCCATCATCTCATAGATACAAAAAAAAAGAAAAAAAAGTTTTTTTCCTTGTGATGAGAACCTTTAGGATCTACTCTCTCAATAACTTTCCTATATACCATACATCAGTGTTAGCTATGGTCACCATGTTATGCATCATATCGCCAGTGCTCACTTATCTTGTAATTGGAAGTTTGTACCTTTTGACCACCTTCATCTGATTCCCCCACCCCTTACTTTTGGTAAACAGAAATCTGATCTCTTTTTCTGTGAGATTTTTTTTTCTTAGATTCCATGTATAGGTGAGATCATACAATATTTATCTTTCTCTGCCTGATTCATTTCTTTTTTTTTTATTAAAGATTTTATTTATTATCTGAGACAGAGAATGAGACAGAGAGAGAGCATGAGAGGGGGGAGGATCAGGGGAAGAAGCAGACTCCCTGCTGAGCAGGGAGTCCGATGCGGGACTCGATCCCAGGACTCCAGGATCATGACCTGAGCCAAAGGCAGTCACTTAACCAACTGAGCCACCCAGGTGCCCTGCCTGATTCATTTCACTCAGCATAATGCCCTCAAGTTCCATCCATGTTGTTGCAAATGTTAAGATTTCCTTCTTTTTATGGCCGAATAATATTCCATTGTGTATATATATATACCACATCCTCTATATCCATTCATCTGTTGATGGACACTTATACTCTTTTCATGTCTTTGCTACTGTAGATAAGGCTGCAATGAACAAAGGGGTGCAGATGTTTCTTCAACATACTGATCTCCTTCAGATATATACCTAGAAGTAGAATTGCTGAATCATATGGTAGTTCTATTTTTAGATTTCTGGGAAACCTCCATACTGCTTTCCATAGTGGTTGTACCCATTTACATTCCCACCAATACTGCACAAGGATTCTCTTTTCTCCACATGCTCACCAGCATTTGTTATCTCTTGTTTTTTGGTGATGGCCCTTTTAATGGGTGTGAGTTGATACCTTGTTAAGGTTCTGATTGACATTTCTCTGATGGTTAGTGATGTTGAGCACCTTTTCATGTACCTGTTGGCCATTTGGGTATATTCTTTGGAAGAATGTCTGTTCAGGTCCCTTTCCCATTTTGAAATTGAACTAGTTGGTTTTTTGCTGAGTTGTATGAATTCTTTATATATTCAGATATTAACCCCTATTAGATACATGATCTGCAAATATTTTTTCCCCTTCAGTAAGTTGTTTTAGTAGGACTATCTCTTGACTCTGCCTCTCTCCATGAGTCTACTTCATTCTTCATTTTGTGGACCAGTTCTCTCTCTTCTCCTGTCTGCTACGTCCACAGCAAAAAAATATGCCCATTAAATAGCCATTCCTAGAGAACTCATCTGCATTCTTATTCCTACTCTCCATCCCCTGTGCCTCTCTCTTCTCTTCTTCATGTCCTCCACATTCCTTGGTTCAGATCTCTGACTAGTCCATCTTGGGTCAGCAGCCTACCCTTGGTCTGATCAACTATGGCTAGTGGGATGGAGTCACGTTCTATAAACAAGACTCTAGGCTTTGATTGCCGTGGATGAAAGGAAGGGGAATCCATGTAAGAAATTAAAGATGTTGCTGTGTACTGTGCAGCTATTTTCAAAGGTGACATGGATCAAAATAACATGAGAATGAAAGACTCTTTATCATGAAAAAATTTTCAACACATGTGAAAACAGAGCCATTAATATAATGAACCTCCCCATCACCCAGCTATGGATATTTACTCATATAAGCACAATGGTATTACTATGCCTAACAAAATCAATATTTCCTTGGTTTCATCTACTATCCTGTCAATATTTAAATTTCCCCAATGGCAGGAAACATTTTTGTATTTGTTTTTTTCAAACCAGGATCTAAACAAGATCCTCACGTTACATTGGTTTTATGCCTCATAAATCTCTTTTCACATAGAGCCATCTCCCCCCGCCCACTCTCTGACTCAGTTTTTATGATGTCGACCTATGAAGAAACCATGTTAGTTGTACCTACTGAATGTCCCACATACTGGATTTTGTCTGCTTCCTCATTATGGTCTCACAAATAGAATTTAGTTAAAAAGCCTTGATTTATTTCAAGTTCAACATGTTTTGAAAGTACACTTCATAGTGAGGCTGTGTGTTTCCTGCTGCTTCAAGTTCATGATCATTCAATGTCTAGTTGTCCCACTCTTAGGTTATGCTGACTGATCAGTGGGTTCAGGTAGCAACAGCTTGATTTCTTCCTTGTAAAGGTCATTATCAAACATTTGCCTAAAATTTTCACCCATTGACTACTTTTGCCTGAATTATTTATTTCATTAGGTATGACAAAATGGAAGCGAGATGATTCTATCGGGCGGCGGGCGGTGGGGGGCAAGTGCCTATGTACCTTTCCTCAGTATTGCCAGATTCTCCTCCATTGGAGGTGTACCATCTTGTATTCCAACCAACAATGTACAAGATAGTATTATTATATTTCACTCCAGCATGACCAACCCAGTATGTTTTCAAATCTCTGATCTTCACTGATATGATAGGTGAGAAATGTTACCTCAGGGTGGATTTAATTGGCATTTCTATGATGAGTGAGGATGAGGGGACTGGGTTTTGGGAAAGAAAAAAAAAAAGGCAAGAAGGCCCCAGTGATGATAAAGATTTTGAGCATGCACCAACTTATTTCCTCACTTTGGTCAAAAAATATCCTCACACCAGGCTTGGTACCCAGTTTCCTCTTTTATCAGTAAAAATTCTTTCCTCCCCTGTCATAATTCCTAGGAAATTCAATAGCACATGGCCCAAGATAAATTAGGATTTGAAAGCATAGCTCTCTGGTAACAAGTTTCTTTTTTTTTTTTTTTTTTAAAGATTTTATTTATTTATTAGAGAGAGAGCACATGAGAGGGGGGAGGGTCAGAGGGAGAAGCAGACCCCCCGCCGAGCAGGGAGTCTGATGCGGGACTCGATCCAGGGACTCCAGGATCATGACCTGAGCCGAAGGCAGTCGCTTAACCAACTGAGCCACCCAGGCGCCCTCTGGTAACAAGTTTCTTGATGAATGTCACTCCATTACACCAACAGCAGAGCAGTGGGATTTCCAAAGAGGAACAAAAACCTGCCCAAGGAAGTTCAATGTAAGACAGATTCCCATGAGTAGGTGGACAGCTTAAGCAAAGCAGCAAGACTGAATAATCTTCTCAAGCATTAAGAGAAGTAAGGATGAATCATGAGCACATAGTTCCTATTTTTATAAATATGTACTTGAGATACGTAGCAAGTCCTATAGATATTTGAATAATGCAGCTGCATACAGAGAGAAATTCACATATAGTTTACACCAATTGCCATTGTACAGTAGTGATTGTGGGAGTTAAGTAAATGTGATCCAATTGGATTACAGATATGTTCACATGGCTTATCCTGTCTGAAATTAATTAATTAACAATATGTAGATGGTTTGATTGCTCAAAAAGGCCTGGGAGCACATGAAAAAGTGTTCAACATCACTCAGCATCGGGGAAATACAAATCAAAACCATAATGAGATATCACCTCACACCAGTCAGAATGACCAAAATTAACAAGTCAGGAAACGACAGATGTTGGTGAGGTTGTGGAGAAAGCGGAATCCTCCTACACTGTTGGTGGGAATGCAAGCTGGTGCAACCACTCTGGAAAACAGTATGGAGGTTCCTCAAAAAGTTGAAAATAGAGCTACCCTACAACCCAGCAATTGCACTACTGGGTATTTCCTCCAAAGATACAAATGTAGGGATCCAAAGGGGCACCTGCACTCCAGTGTTTATAGCAGCAATGTCCACAATATCCAAACTATGGAAAGAGCCTAGATGTCCATCAACAGATGAATGGATATAGAAGATGTCGTATATATATATACACAATGGACTATTACACAGCCATCAAAAAAAATCTTGGCATTTGCAATGACATGGATGGAACTAGAGGGTATTATGCTAATCAAAATAAGTCAATCAGGGAAAGACAATTATCATATGATCTCACTGATATGCAGAATTTAAGAAATCAGGCAGAGGATCATAGGGGAAGAGAGGAAAAAATGAAACAAGATGAAACCAGAGAGGGAGACAAAAGAGACTTTTTTTTAAAGGTTAACTTTTTTTTTTTTAAGATTTTACTTATTTGTGATAGAGAGAGAGAGAGAGCACAAGCAGGGGGAATGGCAGGCAGAAGGAGAAGAAGGCTCCCTGCCGAGCAAGGCGTCCAATGTGGGATTCGATCTCAGGACCTTGGGCTCATGACCTGAGCCGAAAGCAGATGCTTAACCAACTGAGCCACCCAGGTGTCCCATAAGAGACTCTTAATCTTAGGAAACAAACTGAGTGTTGCTAGAGGGGAGGGGGGTGGAGGGATAGGGTGGCTGGGTGATGGACATTGGGAAGGTATGTGTTGTGGTGAGCGCTGGTTGTTGTGTAAGACTGATGAATCACAGACCTGTACCCCTGAAACAAATAATACATTATATGTTAATTAAAAAAAAAAAGGCCTTGGAGGAAACAGGGAGATGTTGTTCAAAGGGTACAAACTTACAGTTGTAAGATGAATAAGTTCTGGGAAATCTAATGTACAGCATGGTGATTATAGTTAATAATACCGTATTACATACTTGAAAGTTGCTAAGAGAGTGGATCTTAAATGTTCTCATCACAAAAAAGAAATGGTAATTAGGAGACAAGATGGAGGTGTTAGCTAATGGTATGGTGGTAATCATTTTGCAATATAGAAATATATCCAATCAACGCATGTACACCCTAAACGTACACAATGTTATCTGTCAATTAAGTCTCAATAAAGCTAAGAGGGAGGAGGCCTTAGAAATTACTCTTAGGGATGGGGTGCTTGGGTGGCACAGTTGGTTAAGCATCTGACTCTTGGTTCAGCTCAGGTCATGATCTCAGGGTCATGAGATGGAGCCCCACGTTGGCTCTTCACTCAGCACGGAGTCTGCTTGAGATTCTCTCTCCCTCTCCCTTTGCCCCTCTTGCTCATGCTCTCTCTCTCTCTCTTAAATAAATAAATAAATCTTAAAAAGAAATTACTCTTAAGGCAAACTCTGACCCTCAGGTGACAGAAGCCCCCTTTCCCAAGAATATCAGCTGGTAGATATCTATCTTGGTAGAAAAGGCTCAGGAAGGAAGGAAGAAAGAAGGAAAGAAAAAAAAGAAAGGGGGGAAAAAAAGGATTTTATCATCAATACCAGGTTGTCTAAAGAGGGCTCAGCGTCTCTGGCTGGATAGACTCTTCTTCGTCTTTCTTCATGGGGACACATCACTGCTGTCCTCCAAAATGGGAACTTCAGAGGACCCGAGGATATTCAAACCAAGGCTACCATACTCTTTTCTTCCACCTAGAGATACATCCCTGAACTAATTTTGCATACTCAGATATCCCTCCCACCTGCCCCAGCTCCTTCCCCAAAAAGCATAATGCTGAAAGATGTTAACAGCAGGCTTTGTTCATCAATGGCTAGGAGCCTCAGCCAGGGACAGGCTGTCCCCCCCCCACACACCCATTGTGTTCAATTGCTTTCTATTCCCATTTTGGGGAATAGAACATCTTCCATTTTTCATGCCATTTGACCTGTGGAAGTCTTATCTTTTCAATTGTTCCATTACACTGGGACATACCTGGATTCATTCAGCATCTGCACACTTTCTGGGTACCTGTTATGAACTTAGCATAGCATAATCAGAGGCAGCTTCAGCGGGCCGTGGGCATCCATCACAGCAAAAGGCAGTGGTGTGCTCTTGAAAGGAACACCAGCAGCCAGAGAAGGTGAAAAATGGAGGATTTAAGGTGAGATACAGGGCTGCAAACCAGGTCCGGGGAGTCCAGCGTCAGCCCTGCAGCCCCAGGCATAAGCATCACTGAGGATACTATGTGCTCACACTGCTCTCACATACTTCTGTGAATCACACTAGGGTCATTTACAGGCTGTCATGTGTGGTCACTTCATCACCCCACCCTTCTCATTTCCTGAATCTTGCAAGATTGCCTGAGTCCCACAGAACCGCCTCAGTCTCACTCCCACCAGCCGGTGGAAGAGGAGCTCCCACAGGCTCCCGTTGGCCCCTTCCTCCAGTCCCCTCCTCGGAGCTGTCCCCGGACTTGGAGATAGATTACAGGGCTCCCAGCAGGCTCCCCATGGATCTGCCCTATTACCACGGCCCTCTGTCCAAGAGAGACTGTGAGACCCTGCTGCTGGAGGACGGGATAGACGGCAACTTTCTGATAAGGGACAGCGAGTCCATGCCCGGAGTTCTGTGCCTCTGTGTCTCGTGAGTAGTCTCACCTTCCATACATCCGGACCCCTACCCTGAGTGTGGTCCTGATAGCCCAATGCAAAAGAAGTTGTTTTTCACTCTGACCTTGCAGCCCCAATGAGCAGAATGAGATACAGCGAGGCAGCGCTTGACGGGCGTGCAAGGAGTGTGTCTGTCCCAGCGCCACCTGCTCACCCCAGCAGGACCCTCTGCAGAAGCAGGCAGGGTGGCATCAAAGGGAAGGGCTGCAGGAAGCATGGAGGTGCCTGGGAGAGAGGCCCTTTCCTGGACAGGTTGGCTTAGTTGCTATGGAAGAGGCTAGATGTCCTTTATGAAATTGTAATCCGAGGGACTAAGTGTTCACATATATTCCACCAGACTACTTAAAGTATGATTTCAAATTCTTTTAGGTTTGTAAAGAGCTTCAACATGCATCATTTCCTTTCATCCTCCTTAGAGCCTATCAAGGCCAGCATAAGCATTTTCTAAATGAAGAAACAGAGACCTGGATTTCTCGAATGACTTGCTTGTGTTAAAATGCATCTGGCATTTCCAGAGAGTTCAGTGTGAAGTTCTAGCAGCAACTCTGCTGAAGGAGCTTGTTTAGACCCGGTTAGAAAACAATCCTGGGGGGCGCCTGGGGGGCTCAGTCGGTTAAGCGTCTGCCTTCGGCTCAGGTCATGATCCCGGGGTCCTGGGATCCACCAGCATCCGGCATCCGGCTCCCTGCTCAGCGAGGAGTCTGCTTCTCCCTCTCCCTCTGCTCCTTCCCCCACTCATGTGCTCTCTCTCTCTCTCTCAAATAAATAAATAAATAAAATCTTAAAAAAAAAAAAAAAGAAGGAAAACAATCCTGAACAGGTATCAGTGAGAACCTACTATCTTTAAATGTTCTGTTTGGAGAGATCACTGAAGTTTTTCTTCTACCTGCTAGTGGAATTAAAACCCAAGTGTGTCTCTGGATATGCTTCAGTGCTTCTGAGAGTGAGGACAAAAAGGACTGTCGTGACTAACAGAATAGGCAGAGATCTCTTTGCTTCATTGTATGATACCAGAGATGCAGGTAAAAGAAAGATAGCCTGAAGGGGTTAGCAGTTGGAATTTTCACGTTACCAGTGATGACGGGGCTGGGGTGGGAGGGGGGGAGCGGGGTCGGTTCATATAATTTTAGCTGTTGGTAATTCTTCTTTTGAGAGTTGCACAGTCACATTCTTTACCCATTTTTAGCTTGAGTTGTTTGTCTTCTGTTCCCTTTTTTCCCCCCAGTTTCTATGTATGAAGGTAAAACATTTCTTTTTCCAAAAAGGACACATGCACAAAAGAAAACTATAGACCAATTTCAATTTCAATTAATATCCATTTTCAAGAAACTACTAACAAAACAGAAGCCAGTAACATTAAAGGAGAAAATATACTATGCTCAATTTGGTCTATTCCAAGAAGTCAAGGATGGTTCCAAGTTGGGTAAATTAGTAGTTTAATTACATATTAGCAGGTCAAAGTTGACGAACTGCATAACTCGCTCAAATTTGCTTAAAGGGTGTTAGATAAAATTCAACATCCATCCCTCAATTAAATACACACACACACACACACGTATGCATGCCCTTACACACTCTTAGCCATACAAAGCTAGATGGATACTTTCTTAACCAAAGGCCAGGTGAAGCATAGGAGAATCGCTACTAAAATCATGAATGAGCCAATGATGCCCATTACCAGCACTACTAGGGAGCATTTTTCAGGAGATATGAGCAAGTGTAATTAGCCAAAAGAAATAAAGGTAAAAATTGAAAAGGAAGGTGCAAAATTATTATTATTTGCAGTTGACATGATTTTATGCCTATGAAATCTAAGATTTAATTGAAAAAAACCTAAAAAGTAAATTTAAGAAAAGTCAATTAACAGTATCTGCTTGTAAAATTGAAATTAAAATCAATAGCTTTTTCATTTAAAAAAAAAACAGTAACCAGTAAGAAAATATAATAAAACAGGTCATTTACATTAGCAAAAAAAGTAATAATACTCAGAAATAAATGTGATATGAAATGTGTAAGGTTTGTATGAAGAAAACTTTAGTACCTACTGGGGAACTCACTAGAAGAGGTACATGAAATTAGGGACTCAATTTGGAAGCATATCAGTTTACCACAATTAATCTATAAATTTGGTATGTTTCCAGTATAAAAATTAACAGAATTTTTTTAAGTTTTCTTCAAGGATCATAAAGTTTATTCAGGTGGGACATGGAGCACAAGGTACCTGCTAGAATAGCCAAAAATATTTTTTATTTAAAAAAAGGGGACCAAGGGCACCTAGCTGGCATGTGACTCTTGATCTGGGGCCTTCTAGGTTGGAGCCCCACAAGACGTGTGGAAATTACTTAAAAATAAAATCTTAGGGACACCCAGGTGGCTCAGTTGTTTAAGCATCTGCCTTCGGCTCAGGTCATGATCTCCGGGTCCTGGGATCAAGCCCTGAATCGGGGGTCCCTGCCCAGCGGGGTAGTCTGCTTCTCCCTCTCCCTCTGCTGTTCCCCTTGCTTGTGTTCTGTCTCTCTTTGTCAAATAAATAAATAAAATCTTAAAAAAAAAAAACTTAGGGGCGCCTGGGTGGCTCAGTTGGTTAAGCAACTGCCTTCGGCTCAGGTCATGATCCTGGAGTCCCTGGATCGAGTCCCGCATCGGGCTCCCTGCTCGGCAGGGAGTCTGCTTCTCCCTCTGACTCTCCCCCCTCTCATGCTCTCTCTATCTCATTCTCTCTCTCAAATAAATAAATAAAATCTTTTAAAAAAAAAAACTTAAAAAAAGGAGTTTGGTGCTGACAGATCAATGGAATAGAATACAGAGTCTGGTAGAAATAAGGCAAAATACATTGGAATTTAGCATATGATTAAAAGCATATTTCACATCAATGATCATGAACAACCATGAATGGTGTTGGGGTGCTTGACTGATCCTTTCGAAAAAATACACCTGAATTCCTTTCTTCTTGAAGTAAAATTAATTCAAACTGGTTCTAATGCTTAAGTTATTTTTTTTAAACATGAAACCACACGTACTAAGAAGAAATGATGAACTTTTAAAATATATACCTGGGGTTGAGAAGGGCCTTTCTAAGCAGGATGTAAAGCCCAGAAGCCAAAAAAGAAAAGTCTGATGAATCTGACCACTATTAAAAAAAAACTGCTGGTAAAAACAACTTAAAAGACTATCAGTAAACTGACAGGACGAGTGAACCTCATAAACAAATAAGTGATTTTAAAAATCAATACAAAACTAGGTAAAGGGAAAGAGAAGGAGATTCTTGGAAACAGAAATGTGAAAAAGAAGGAAGGAAAAATGCTAGATCTCACTCATAACTAAAGAAATAGAAACTGGAAGAATAATGAGATACTATTTTTACCTGTTCAATAGGCAAGAATTAAAACTATGGAAATACTCAGACGGAGTTAAGGTGCCAGGAAGCAGATGCCCTCATACAGGTGAACACAGTCTCTTCGCGTGGTAATGTGGCCCAAACATAAAATGCATGGATGTAACCTTTGACCCCAAATTCACTTATTAGTGAATAAATAAACCTACCTTGGCTGGCTCAGTTGGTAGAGTGTGTGACTCTTGACCTTGGGGTTGTGAGTTCGAGCCCCCATTGGGTGTAGAGATTAGTGCGTTGTTTTTTTTTAAGATTTTATTTATTTATTTGACACAGAGAGAGAGCACAAGCAGGGGAAGTGGCAGAGGGAGAGGGTAGAAGCAGACTCCACGCTGAGCAGGGAGCTCAACATGGGACTCTGGGATCATGACCTGAGCCGAAGGCAGACACTTAACTGACTGAACCATCCAGGCATCGCAAGTGTAGAGATTACTTTAAAAAAATCTTTTTTTAAGACACCTATCTTATATGACCTAATAATAGCCTACCTTATCTTACTTATGACAGCATGAGTGTGTGCAAATTGATTAATAAGAATGGGTAAATCCATATATCGTATGAAAAAACCTCCAATATCTATGGTAAGAAAAAGGCAAGATGCAAAGCATGATCCCATTTGTTTAAAAAAAAAGTACGTCTGGGTCTTTGTATATTCCTATACAATTCTAGGAGGTATATAAGTAAGAAACTTGTAATAGCTGGGAAATTGAGAAAGGGTGACTTGGGGAAATTTATTCGATAACTTTGCACTGTTTAAATGTTTTATATGTGCATGTATGACTTTTGTAATGAAAAAAAGTGTATAAAAAAGTAGTGAATCCCTGCTATCTATTCAAAGACTGTGCTAGGCACAGGGGGATTCCAATAGGGAACCTGCAATTTTTTTTCAAGGAGATCCAAAGCATGTAAATAAATTAGAAAAGGGTGAAGTATAAATTTAAGAAGAGACAGTTTTATGCAAACTGAAGGGCCAAAAATATGAGCAGGAGAGTGTTCTTAGAGGAGATGGTATTTGAGCTGGGACCTGGAAGAGTGGTAAGATTTGATTACACAGAAATGGAAATGAATAATAGAACCTTTATGTATTCATTCAACACTGGGAAGCATGTTAGGGAGGGAAGGGGGCAGGAATAGAGGTCTAGAGGCAGGATGTTTTAAAGCACACATGAATCATACAGGGTTCCTGAAAGGTAGCTTGGAAACCAGCTTTTGAAAAAGTAGGTTTGGGATAATATTATGGGGTCTGAGAAGGATGAGTCCATAGATAGCAGGGAGATGTAGATGGTTTCCAAGCAGGCAAGTGACAAGACTGGAACCCTCCAAACTCCCAACTGGAGTGTTAGGAATTCCAATCTGATATATGGAGGATGCACCAAAGCTGTCGGATGATGGCGATTGAGACCATTGTGTCTCCAGATGGGAGATGGTGAGGAATTAGCGATGTGGGAGCAAGTAGTGTGAATGGGAAAAGAAGGTGCAAGGGATGTCATAGAGACAGGAGACCTTGATCCAGACCTCAGTGTAGGTAGTCTCTACTGGGATTCTCTTTAAAAATCAACATTTATTTTCAACTGTTTTGTGGAGTATCAACCCAGCTTGAGTGTTCTTCTAAAGTGAAAGTCACTAAGGAATGTGAAACATAATAATAAAATCCAATGAAGAGGGAAGAATACATATTTGGGGGGCATCTGCCCATAATCAGGCCTCACCCTCTTCCCTGCCCACATCCCTGAAAGGCAGACACATTTCAGGTACCCTCAGGCTTAAGGCTCAGGTCAAATGGCCCCCATGGAAACGGGCATTATCATGATCCTTGTGAAATTTTGTTATCACACAGATCAGTACAGACCATTCAATTCTAGTTGTTCAACGAGTATTGAAAATCTCTTATATGCCAGGCACTATGCTGGGCACTCAATTGGTGCCTTCAACACAGCTCAAAGCCTAGTGGGGAAAATAAAGAAATAAATGGGGAAAAGACAAAAGTACCTTGGAGTGTGCGCTGATGAGTACACTCACATTGGGGCGTATGGGAACTGAGAGGAGGGAGGGACCCATTCCTCGAGGTGTGGAGAGCCTCGGCAGAACTGGGACTCGGAGGATGAATAGTAGAACCTTTATGTATTCATTCAACAAGCATATACCGAGTGGGTGAAATAGTGATGAATACTACAGGGGTCGGTCTTGCCCTCACGAATGTACATTCCAGCAAGAGGAGACAATACGATGAAAACCAAACACGGGCAGAGTACAGGGAGGGATAGAGAGGCTACTTCAAGTTGGATAGAGAAAGTTTCCTCTGAGGAGGTCACACAAAGCAGTTCGTGCTTTGATACACAACCTTATGTGAACAAAGCCAAAATGATGTACAACACCAGAATTAGCATATTTTCCTGCATCTACGCATTCAGAGCCACCGTGAAGGTGCTTTCTCTGAGCCAAACATTGTGGTCGGCATGTCACATTCCTTATCTCATCTACCCTTTGCAAAGACGTTTCTAGTAGGTGACATTATCCCTAATTTGTGGGTAAAGAAACCAAGCTTTTTATTAAGTAACTTGTCCAAGTCCAACTTGTCAACATGTCATTATGTCCCCTCTTACCAATGTCCCAGTGCCACTAAAATATGTTCAAGGTAGTGACCTTGGAACAGTGTTACGAAGTGCCTAAGCGGGGGACTCGAGGGCTTGGCAGCAGACCCTGATCTGTGGGGTCCTGCCCTTTTGCTTTCGAAACACCCAGCCTGGGTGGCCCCTTCTTCTTTGCTGCGTTAGAATGGCAACATCCCAACTTCCATGCTTTCACAGACCTAAACGAAAACATTATGGGGAAGTTTAGAAATAAAGAAAGTCACGTAGCGAGTTGGCCCAGCAGCAGACAGTATTGAGCAGAAAGGCCTGTGGTAAATGTGGACAGGAAATGTGACTCGATCACAGAGCCTGATAGAAAACGCCAGTGCGCCAAACCACTCTCTCTGCAGTGTGACTTTGTGTGAGAAGCTGAAACTGGGTCTGCCTTTAGAATCAGTAGAGTCAAAATGGAGTAGATGTGGGGAGATTCAAGGGCCACAGCTGCAGGCCTGAGGGGACAGGAGGGACTCTCTGTAGCCAACAGAAGGCCACAGTTGAGAAGAATCTGGGCCCTCACTGAGGAGGACACAACAATAAGAAGGAGGAGTGGGAGACACCTGGGAGGGTGGAGGGGAAAGACGGTTCTCTCAGATTCTGAGATCTTTGGCAAGACTCTAGAGCTCGCAGAGAAAAAGATATTTCAAGCGTTTTTATTATTTTAGAAAAATCCATTGTAGAGAAAGGTCTAAAAAAGAAAGCAGAAGTGTTCTCAGTTTCACCACATGGAGATTACCGTTTCTAATATTTCAGTACACATGCCTCCAGACTGCTCTATATGCCCGTGCTTGTCTAAGGAAATATAAATGGGTACACAAACGGTTTGTTACATGGGACAGTTTGCGAATTGTTTTTTGTCAATGCATTGTTGGTATCTTGCCACATCAAAGAAAGCCAGTACACATCACTCTTTTATTGATTGCCTCTATCATAATTGGTACCTAATCATGCATTTAGGTTATTTCCACTCTGGTCCAATGGACCCAATGTAACTTGAGACGATTAACATTTTTGTGCCTACATCTTTGAACGTTTGCCCAACTCTCTCCTTAGGATAAAATCCTAGAATTTTTAACATTTTAACACACACTGACAATTTGGTGCCACAAAGGTTATACCAAGGCACAGTCCCATCAAGACAAGCGAGAAGTCAAAAGTCTTAAAACACTCTTTATTAATGTGTGTTTCACACTTGTGTCAAGGTCTGGAGAAATGCAGAATACCTAGTTGACATCATAGGGCAGTCAATTCCATTTCCTTCAACTGACCTTTTAAAGTTTGGTTTAAAATAAAACTACAAACTCGAACGTGAAGAAGTTTCCTTGCCACACTGGTCATGGCGTGAGACTGACTGCTAATTGTGGACTTGTCGTGAACTGAGAAAGGACACAGAGACCCATGCACGGCACCTCACATGATGACCATTTGTAAGGCGAAACCCCACTGGAAAGAGTGAAACAATTCAAAGATAGGTCAAAAATTTTGACCTTTTCCTTCTTTTTTTAAAGATTTTATTTATCTATTTGAAAGAGAGAGAGAGCACACAAGCAGGGGGAGGGGCAGAGTGAGAGGGAGAAGCAGGCTCCCCACTGAGCAGGGAGCCCGATGCAGGACTCCATCCCAGGACCCTGGGATTGTGACCTGAGCCGAAGGCAGATGCTTAACTGACTGAGCCACCCAGGAACCCCTATTCTGATCTTTTCCAACTGAAAATTTTCATCTCAACTGAAAGGTAATGCCAAAGATTTAAAAATGGTCTTTATAAGCCAGCCCTGTGTATTTCTCACATCTTCAATGGGGTCGAAGACTTCCATGGGATAGCCAAGAAAGTAGGCATTTCAATACACTGAAGTATTATAAACCTTCGAAATGATTGAGTGCCTGGCTGGATCTCCTTCCTTGTTGTCATGTCCAGAGCAGTCCTCCACTGTGGGTCACTCTCATGCTGGAGGTCAAGCCACCACATGTTTACTAAAGACCTAGCAGCAAATATAGGAAATATTTTTCTTCTCTCTAATGCCAAGACTAACCATGAAAAGAGTAAGAATCATAAATGTAAAATGAACTTAAATTTGGTTTCTATATTAGAACAAATATAAATTCTATTCATATACCTTTTTATGTCATGATCTTTATAGCTTTATTGAGGTATCATTGATATAAAATAAAAAGTGTACAATTTGATGAATTTTGACATTTGCATGCACTCATGAAACCATCACCACAGCCCAAATAATGAACATTTCCATCACCTCCAAAACTACCCTCGTGCCCCTTTGTGATCTCCCCTTTCCACACCCCCCACCCAAGCCCCAGTGCACCGTCACCTGCTTTCTGGCACTACAGATGTCTATGTATTTCCCAGAATTTAATGTAAATCAAATCATAAAGTAGTAGCCCTTTTTGTCTGACTTCTTTCGTCCAGAATAATTACTTTGAGACTCATCCGTATAGTTCCGTGCGCCAGAGTTCGGTCCTTTCATTGCTAAGCAGTATTCCATTCCGGGGAGGCATTACAATCTGTTTACTCAGCCAGATCAATTACAGTTGAAATTGGCATGAATATCTGCAACCAATCTTGTGGGCATATGATTTCAATTCATTCATATGTGGAATTTAGGAAACAAAACAAGGGATAAAAGACAAACCAAGAAACAGGCTCTTAACTCTAGAGAACACACTGCTGGTCACCAGAGGGGAGGTGGGGAGGGTGGGGCAACAGGTGATGGGGATTAAGGAGGGCTCTTGTGATGAGCACCAGGTGATGCACGGGAGTGTTGAAGCACTGTATGGTGCACGGGAACCTAATACAACACTGTATGTCAACTACACTGGAATTAAAACTGAGCCCTTTCAACTGTTTGTTTTTGTGTTCGGATAAAGACCATTTCAGAGCGGTCAGTGAGCATGTAGAATCTTAGAAACGTAACCACTGACATTACTAACGGCTTAAGTGGCAAACTCTGCTTTCAGTAAAGATATCAACTCTTATAAAGATCCAAAAGGTTCAAAACAGATTTTTTTAAAGTTGAGAAGAAGGGATGAGGTTGTTTGAAGGTGAACAAATTGAAGGAAAGTATTCAGAATTAACTTAAATTTTATGTCCTTAGCATTCCCCAACGGTGTCAACAGATAACGCTTTTCCAGTGGATGGAAACGTTTGCATAAAAAAATCCTCAGAACTCAGTGATGACCCTACTGATTCACCTTCCCTCCCTGCCTTCTTCCCTCCCCCTCCCTTCATCCCTACCTCTCTCCTTCCCTTTTTTCACGTCGAAAATGTACTAAAAAGACTTATTCTACTTTAAATTTTTCATTGTTAATGAAAATTTAATAAGATTTGGAGCGTTTGGTTTTTTGAATACTGTATGTCAGTTAATTAATTTTATTATTTATTTATTTATTTATTTGAGGGAAAGAGAGGGAGGGGGAGGGGCAGCGGGAGAAGAAGAGAGAATAGAATCTTAAGCAGACTCTGCGCTGGGCTAGGAGCCTGACGTGGGGCTCCAATCCCAGGACTCTGAGATCACTACCTGAGCCGAAACCGAGAGTCGGATGCTGAACTGACTGAGCCACCCAGGTGCCCCAATTAATCTGATCTAATGATAGTTTATATTAGAAAATATGTATTTATCTCATGTATTTTCCTTAACTTATACTTTTACTTAATATTTTATAATATAGTGATGATTTTTTAGATTGTAAATGTGTTTAAATGTACTAAATATTTAGTTTCTGTGATCTTTGCTTTTTTAATAAATAATATAATATTGGCATTGTCAGTTTTGTGCCAATATTGCCAATCTTAAGAAGTGCACGTTTGGGTTTACAGATTGTATGCATTTCAGCTTTAGTAAACTTTGCCAAATTGTTCTCCAAGACATTGTATCTAATTACATCCCCATTAGTTGTAGGTAGAACTTTCTATAGCTTTACATCACGGCCAATATTTTCCATAAGTAAACTCTCATGTCTTTGCCAATCTGGTATGAAATGATATCTAATTATGGTTTAATTTGTATTTCCCTGATTGATAGTGAAGTAAAACATCTCTTCATATGCTTAGTGGACATTTCATTAGCCTTTTTTAAATGGTACATTAGTGTTCTTATCATACAGTAATGCTTCGGTGATCTTCTCCCCGCCTGTGGACTTTCTCACTCTGTTAATAATATATTTTGACAATCGGAAGTTTTAATTTTAATATAGTGAGTTTATTAATCTTTTCTTAGGGCTTGTACTTTTTTTGATGTAGGAGCTCCTTTCTTAACTCAAGGTCATGAAGTTGTTCACTTACACTTACTTTTCCTAAGCTCACTGTTTTGTTGATTCACGGTTAGGTCTTCAATTAGAATGTGAAGTAGGGATCCGATTTTATTTATTTCCACATTAAGACATTACCATTATTATTTAACAAATAGTCCATCCCTCCTCACTGATCTGCTGTGCTAGCTCTGTCATATACCAGGTTTTCAGACATATATGGGTCTGTTTCTGGGCTCTCTATTTTATCACATTAATATCTTTTCTACCCTGGAACCAGTTCTCACTGTCTTATTTATAGCTTTATAAGAAGATTTGAGACCTGTTAATACAGCCATCTGCCACACACACACCCCAATCTTATTTTTCTTATTCAAAATTGACCAGATTTGGGGTGCTTGGCTGGCTCAATTGGAAGAGCATGCAACTCTTGATCTCGGGGTTATGAGTTCGAGTCCTATGTTGGGTGTAGAGGTTACTTACAAGTAAAACTTAAAAAAAAAATTGAGCATATTTTTGTGCAGAGGAGGGACATGACCTGACTCACATTTTTGGGGGCACACAACTTAAAGCCATTTATTAAACATTAGAAGAAATAAGAATCAATGACAAAATACATTAGGCTAAAATCAAAAGCGTATCGATTGCAAGTAGATTACAAATATTTATGCTATTTATCTGTATGGGAAAATCTTTTGAACAAGTGGGAAAAGTTAATAAAGCTCTCTAAGTCAAAAAACATCTGTTTCTCATTTTTAAATAAGGGCCATCCTGGCTGTCGTGTAAAGAATAATAATTTATGACCTCAGAGAGAGAGAGAGAGGAAAAAATTGCTAGAACTATGTCCTTGAATAGATGACAATGGGTGGCCCCCAGTGGAAGAGGGATTTGTTCCAGAGAGTGGCATGCAAAGTTGGTGCATGATTACAAAGGCTGAGGATGGGAGCCCACAGGCGAAGAGCTGTGGCAGCTCAGAGTCTGGGAATTCTCTTCCGACTGCTTGAATCTCTGTGAAGTTATTAGTGAGGTGAGGTGTTTGGGGTGTCCGAAGAAAGGGGACAGTGTACAATCACTATTGAGGGAACGGGGAAATCACTGATTGCCTGGAGCACCAAGAGCCCACTGGAGGTCTGTGGTCATCAATTGGAAGTGAGACCAGTCGGGACCCCAAGGGAACGAAGACAGGTGAGTGAGAACAGTGGAAAGTGGTAAGGCCAGAGGACTGGAGGCTCTGTGGTCAAGGGACTGATGCGGTCAGCGAATAGAGGAAAGGATCTGGGAGTGAGGACCAGAGAATGGGATGTGTGAAATTCATAGTATGAAAGGGTTGCAGTTACGGGCAACCACAAGTTCAAAGTCATAAGCCTAAATCTCTCATTCTCGAATAAATAAATGAAATCTTTTTTAAAAAAGAAAAAGATCATATTTGAGCAATGTCTGTCTTTAGAACTTGAAGTATATGGCTTTTGGACTAGTTAACATAGAAGCTCCATTTGTTTTAATCTTTCATACTCCTCTGGTGGAGATTTTCTTAGCTGATAATACAACAACATAATTAAAAATGAAGTCATTTAAGAATTTAACATACGATAGTTGGGTTTCAAAGAACTACGTGATCAGACAAATGCAATGTATGGACCTCGTTTGGATCCCGATTTGAATGATACCTCTGTGAAAGAAATTTTTTTATAAAGATTTTATTTATTTATTTGACAGAGAGCACAAGCAGGGGGAGTGGGAGAGGGAGAAGCAGGCTTCCCGCTGAGCAGAGAGCCCGATGCAGGGCTCAATCCCAGGACCCTGAGACCATGACCTGAGCAGAAGGCAGACACTTAATGACAGAGCCACCCAGGCGCCCCTGAAAAGAAATATTTGAGACCTCTTCCCAGATATGGGATACTTTGTCACATGTGGACACAAACTCATGTGAAATGTTTTGTTGCTTACGATGTGATTTGGGGACACCCACTGGCTTATTCTGGCCTCAGGAACCCCCACAAAAAGGATTGGGATTTGAAGTCAATGGCCAAAGCCTCCTGACAATCAGTGATCAAATCCTCTGTACCTTAAAGCTCTTAAGTTGCTTTCCAAATTCCCATTTCAATCAAATGATTCTTTGGCATAGGTGCACGCATGGGGCCAGGGGGCCGGGGGGCGGGGGGCGGGCATGGGGTGGGAGGGATCATTAGGTAATCTGAGCCTCATGTCAATGTCTTTCATTCTCTCTTTTTTTTACACTTTAATATTTCTGGGTAATCAGAACATGTTAAACAGTTGATAGAGACATTTAATGTATGCATTTTCCTCCTGGGAAGCTATTGTTAAATTGATCCCTTACAATTAATGGCATCTTGGAATTGGAGAAATACAGTAATGTATTTATGTTATGTCTTGCTTTGGAAATTGCTAGATTGGGCCTATTATCTAGATTCTGGTTAGATTACTTAGCCAGCGGAGCCAGTTCCGATGAAGAACAAGAGCGCAATACATCATTTCCTTGGGCGAAATTCCCAACGTTCTCTTTTTTTCATTAACACTAACTATCTCTAATAAAGTTCAATGACACATCATTTAGTAAACAATACAGGAAAGGCTCAATGGTGTTTTTTTATGTTGTATCAACTTAGAGCTAAGTGAAAAAACTAGAGAGAAGTACCAAGACCATGGAAATAGTAAATTCTCTCTCCTTATCCTCTTTGCTACAAGCCCAGACTTCCACCATCAGAATAAGTGTTCCCGTTTCCAAGCCTTTGTCTCTTTCAAATTCCCACAGATGAGAATGCCTGAAAATGATCAGTTTCTTTTGGGGACCCAAGATTGCCAAAGGCATTGTGCAGAAAATAGAGCGGTAGGTAGAAGAGACCTGGTTTTACATATGAGAACATTACGATTCACACAGTCATCTTTCCACAGGTTTAAAAATTTCGTATACACGTACCGAATCTTCAAAGAGAGACATGGGTTTTACAATATACAGGTAAGAACGTATGAGAACTCCTGTAACGAAAGACTGGGGGAGAAGAACCTGAGATCATCTCTTGAACCTGAGATGTGGCAATGGAGAGCCATTTTAAAAAGGGAAGCAACATGCAGAGTTAGAGTCAGATCCATAGTAAACCTTGTCTTTCTCTGAGGGAAATAGGGAGAGTTTTTGAATATTCAAGGCTGTTATTCAGACGTGTAGACCCTGGTTCCCCCAGTGGTCAAATGCACCAGGCTGGACTCCAGGCGAGGTCGCCATCCAATTAGAAGACACACAGTGACCAGGGCGGGACGGAATGGGAAGGTGGGGAGCAGTCCGAACACGTAGGAAGACAAGTGAGCTCCACGATTGTATGAAAATATAAAGGGAAGCATCAGTCAATGGGCAGTCTTAGGGGTTTCTTTAATTTTTCTGGTTTACTGAGCATTAAGCAGAAAACCTTTTTGTTTTGAAATAATTTCTCTGGCTTAAGAAGTAGAGTATAATATTAACTGAATCTTTACTAGCAAAGAATCCTGAAATAATCTTTTTGAAACACTTGCAGAAAAGGTTAAGCAGATTTTTCACTGCCAGATTTCTCAGAATCTTCAATATGCTAATGTTCATTGTGAATATCTAAAAGAAATTAGAATATACCGTGATCCCCAAACACATACACACACACACACACATCACACACACGTACATGTTTAAGTATATCTACCTGTGTGTGTGTGTATAATTTTTCTTTTCTTACAAAGGACAAACTGACAAAATTTGAATAAGCTCTATAGATTAGTAAGTAGTACTACATCAAGACTAATTTCCTCATTTTAATCACTGCAGTGTGGATATGTAATGTTCTTGCTTTTTGGGAAATATTGATGTATTTAGGGTTAAAGAGCTATCATGTCCACACTTAACCTCAAAATATTTTTTTAAAAAGAATATGTATTATGTATCCCTATAATCGTACACGTATATACATGTACATTTAGAAAAAGAAAATGAAAAGCAAATATGTACAATATAAATGTTAACATTTGGGGTGTGACGGGTGCCTGGGTGGCTCAGTTGGTTAAGCGTCTGCCTTTGGCTCAGGTCATGATCTCAGGGTCCTGGGATCGAGCCCCATGTTGGACTCCCTGCTCAGCGGGGAGCCTGCTTCTCCCTCTCCCTCTGCCTGCCGCTTCCCCTGCTTGTGCTCTGTGTGTGTGTGTGTGTGTGTGTCAAATAAATAAATAAAATTTTAAAAAAAGAATTAAAAAAACATTTGGGTTGTGGGTGAAGGATATATATAAAAATTTTAAAAGTATTTTTTCAACTTTTCTTCAAGTCTGAAATTATTTCAACATAAAATATTTTCTAAAAAGCAACTTATATGAACTCTTTCCTTTGTTGTGCATGCTTTGGGAAATTGTGATAATTCCTTAATACAGGGGAAGTGACAGGCAGAGGGAGAGGCAGCCTTGCTCTGAGGGCTCAAACCACTGCTTTGAGGTGTCACATTGCACATACAGTGGATGGTGATGAGTATCTTGTATTTTGGCAGACCGTAGAAGGTGCTCCCAAACAGATCTTCTCAAACCTAAAGGAATTGATCTCCACATTTGAGAAACCAAATCAAGGGCTGGTGGTCCACCTTGGACATCCGATAAAGCAAGCCAGCTTCTGCCCGAGATGGAGACGATCACAGATAAAGCTGGATGGTATTTACGGTAAAAACTCTTACGTGGGGGTCAGAAAGGAACTTTAGTCCCATTTCTTCCACTGGCCGACTTTGTAGAATTTATACAGATACACACCCTGTTCTGTCGTGTTATCTCTAAAAGACTTTGCCCACAAAAAAGCAACATCGGTCTTGTTGGGAAGCAGTGTCTTTGAGCCCCGGAAGGTGGCCAACACACGGAGTGCTCTGCCTGGCTAGTCAGGAGAGCAAGAGTGGTCCCCGGTGCATTCTGGAAGAGCTGACCTCACACCCATCCTGTGACCTTGTGCGAACCACAGGTTTGGGAATAGATGGACAAGCAGGCAAAATTTTCAAATGAGAAAATTGCTTTGATGCCCTCCCCAAGGCCCATACTGGTACATTTTGCTCAATATTTGCTGAGCATTCATTTATTTAGTGTTAGGGGACAAATTATTCCAGATATATCCCGAATGGAATTAAGCCATGGTGGAAAATGAGAGATGGCCAGTAAATTTGAGTGCAGAGAATCCACACTGAGGCCCTCTCAAATTGTATCACTAGCAGCCACAATTGCTTACTTGCTCCCCGTGAAACCTGCCCTCAGAAAATCATCCCTCTAGTATTTGTCAGTTACAATATGGTTTGAATTGAACACGGATTTCCTGAGACATTTACGGCTTACTCCTGTTTTCCCATGGTGGCACGTAGGGTCACATTCCCAAGCAGAGGGATTTCAGTTATCAGTGGCCGGGTGGAGGGCACTGGGGGGAGACATGCTAGCTAGGGAGAAGGGCAGAGGGCAGAGCTCCAGGGAGCCTGCAATCACCCCACATTCTACTGTCTACTTAAGTCACCCTCCGGGCCACCAGGGCAAGATTCTCACCTCCCAGCAAAACTAAGCATGGGTTTTTAATGATGAGAATAACAACCCCTCCTCTGCCCCCTGCCCCCTGCCAAGGTCTGTGCACCCATGTACACGCAAAGTCACTTCCTATAGATTTAGCTACAGGTGTAATCCCACGGCCACGTTCCACCGAAACTTACAGGAACAAAAGCACAAAAAGGGGCAGAGCTAGAAACCCAGGAACGTTGTGCGCTGCAGTCCTTAGGAAAACCCAGATGAGCTGCTGAGGGTGGTGGGGGCTGTGGCCGTTATCTGTCCAGCAATGATAAAATAATCACAAATGCCAAGGCGAGAGTTCTTTCAAGATCTTTCCCAAGAACTGGGCGGGAGTCTTACCACCCCGGCTGCCCACGCTTGATTAGCCCTGGTAGGTAACCCCAAGTCTTCAGCTACCAAAGGGGAGACATCTTCTCCTCAGCTCACTGGCTTCCTCCCCTTCCCTTGGCCTCCTTAGAATAAGCCTCAGATGCTCTCACTCTGAGGGAGACACAGGTTTTCTGCTGGAGCAGGAAACTTGGATGCCTAAACTTATAAAGAGACCCCCTATTTTGCCCGGGGAGCTCCCTGTGATACACCCGCCCTTGAAGATGTCACTCTGATGTAGCATCGAGGTCCTCCTGTGCCTGGGGAAGAGGTCTTCTTTCCCTTGAGTGAGGTTGGTCCGTGCAACCCCCGGAGTTGCCTCATGGATGGTCTTCTGCTTTTTTCCCCCCAGAGAACAGTAACAGTGACTATGTGGAGGTCTTGCCTTGAAGACAAGGAGACTGAACAAAGCAATTAGAGAAGAGATGGGGTGACAGCTCTCACTGGCAACCCTGCTTCTCCTGCAGGTGTGGTTCTGGAAGACTGAGCTCTAGGGGACAATTCAGACTCTCCTGGTCTGGGTGACTGAAGACATTCTGTCCACCAACCTCAGAGAAATTATTCCCCACATCCCTGCCTCCCGTGCATACACCATGAGCAGCTTTGAAACTCCTTTCCCCCCTCTCACTCTTCTTGCCTGGAATAGGACAGGCTGAACCTATTCTCCATGGTTGATGCCCTCCTGCAGACCAGCGATCTGAGGCACAGCTTCATACAGAAGAGTGCGCACTTGGCCATGAGTTAGGAGCCTGAGTTCCAGTCCTGTGGCTATGAGACTTTGAAGAAACCTCTTGCCCTGTCTGGGGGTCTCCACTTCTTCATCTAGAAAACAAACACATGTTCCTGCCTCTCTGCTGAGCCCGAATGGAGGAGTCCTGGGGTCATGGAGATGTACACGAGGGTGGCAAGAGATCTGAGTCCTAGCCTCCCAAACAGCCAACATGGTCTCTGCACCTGCCTGTCCCAGTCTTGGTCATGGCAGGGGCCCTGACCTCCCACCTGTCCTTCTCCCCCGCATTCTAGCTCTTCTCCTTCTTATTAATCTTGATTTTCCTGCCAGACACATCCACGGAAACACTTTCTCACTGGTTTTGCCCAATTTCACGTATGCACCAACCACTTTAGCAGCATGGATGTAGTTCTGTACTGCAGTGATATCTGTGGGCATCTTAAAGATATTCTCCTTTGTGTGGTTCCTTTTCCCATCTAGATATTAAGTGCCACCAAAGCATGGTTGGGTCTCCCTCATATCCCCCAGTGTGGAAAAGTGTGCTGCATAGAGCTGTGCCCATTCACAGGATTTTGACTGGAAACACATTGCTGAAGGATTTGTTGAATTTGTTCAAAGTCCTTTGCATTTTTCTGCTAGTTAAAAATTTTAATTAAGACCTGATTAGTGTGGAATGTACCAAATTCCATGCCCATTCTTTTACCTATCTTCAAACCATAGTGATTCATTTTACCCTACTGGACTTATCTTCCAAAGTTATTAAAGAGAAGAACTCTAGATTTCCAGACAACATGAACAGACGTTGTGGTTGGAGTCCCAAAGTGTGAGCCATTTTGAGTTCTTGGGTCACAGAAATCCATAGCTACTACCAAGTAGGTAAGAAGTGAAATGCAGCCACCATATTCAGGGAGCTGAGGGAGCTAAATCCTTCTGGTTGGTTCGCCATCTTTTCACAATTCCAGTGGGAATCTCTTCCCCTCTCTTTCTTTTGGACTTAAGTATGGAGAGTTGAGAAGTTAATCACATTCCTCAGTTCTTAACTCATTATCACCATCAATCCATGCAAGACCTTTCTTTGGTTTTATTTCATCTTTATTCCCCTTGTCACTAATTCTCATTCCAATGTTCACACCCTCCCCCATAGGAAGCAGCTCAATAGTATTTGATATATGCCCTTGACATGTATGCACCCTTGTAGAATGTATAGCATTGGTTGTGAATATATATCTTTTATATTTACATACACAATATTCTATTCTTCCAATTATGTTATTACTTTTTTCACTCAATACCCAGTTTCTTGTAATGTAATTCAGTATCTTAATGATGCACAGTATTTAGTAGTGTCCTTCCACCACAGTTTGCTTATCCTTTCCTAAAGAGATAGTCATCTAGGTTGGTTCCAGAAACAACACTATGAAGAGCAAATTTGAATGAGTCTCCCTATGGAAATGTAAGAGAATTTCTCTGAGCCATAGGGTCATAAAGTATGTTCATGTTTAATGATGACGTAGTCAAACCCATCAAGTGCTTTTTGACTCTTGTTTAATAAGCCCTTCCCCACTCCAAGATCATGAAAAAAAGTCTCCTACATTTTGTTTTCCTGGGTTTTATACATTTACTCCCTGCAGTTAAGGTTCCAGTGACGGCAAGGACTTTTGCATTTTTCACAGACACATTCCCAGTATCTAGAAAAGCCCTTCACACATAGTTGGTGTTCAATAAATATTTCTTGAATGAAGGATGAATCCAGGGTTAACCTTTGTAT
The DNA here is from genome assembly GCF_054177405.1 of Leptonychotes weddellii. Taxonomy (NCBI): domain Eukaryota; kingdom Metazoa; phylum Chordata; class Mammalia; order Carnivora; family Phocidae; genus Leptonychotes; species Leptonychotes weddellii. Next base: position 132,897,993 of record NC_138374.1, read on the forward strand.
ATGGTAAGAAGTATTTCCAACTTTGTATTTCTCCATATATATTAAAGTCGTTTTCCCACTTCACCCTGCTTCATAAATCATCTCCCCCTCTAGTTTACAGTTCCTCCTTTATATCACAACGGTTCTAATCCTCTGGCTTTGCAGCATCTTACTGTCTTGGAGGACAGGTAACCTCTCTTATTTTTCAAACCAACTGAGTTATTTGTGGACATTGGTTCCTCCATATACATTTTAGTATAAATACATTACGTTGCTCCAAACGTTTTGATGGGATTTTGAATGAATTTGCGATTAGGGAAAACAGACATTCTTGTGATGTTCTCCCGTGCATAAAAATGCTACATCAGGGGGCACCTGGGTGGCTCAGTCGTTAAGCGTCTGCCTTCGGCTCAGGTCATGATCCCAGGGTCCTGGGGTGGAGCCTTGCATCGCATTGGGCTCCCTGCTCCGCGGGAGGCCTGCTTCTCCCTCTCCCACTCCCCCTGCTTGTGTTCCCTCTCTCGCTGCCTCTCTCTCTCTCTGTCAAATAAATAAATAAATAAATAAATAAATAAATAAATAAAATCTTTAAAAAAAATGCTACATCAGTTTATTCAGGTCATCTTTTTTGTTCTTTAATGGAGTCACAAATTTTTACCATGGAAGTCTGGTATATTCTCTTAGATTAATTCCTATTTTTAGTTGTTATAAATTCTGTTTTATGTTTTATTACATTTCTAGCATCTCTGGCAGTGGCAGAATGCTTCCTTTCTCATTAGATCTACTGGTTTACCTGTTGATCCTATTGTAAATGGAACTGTAAATTCTATGTAAATGATTTTGTCAGCTGTAAATAATACCACTTTGTTCTTTTTCAACACTTATGCATCTATTTACCATGTTTACTTGATTGCTAGGACCTCTAGTATACATTAAACAGTAGTCATAAAAGTGAGTATTCTTGTGTGGGTCCCAATATTGCATGGAATGTATAGAAACCTTCTCCATTGCAGCACCATGTTTGTTGTAGCCTTTAAGATGACTATTTTAGTTTTTATCAGAAATGTTTTGGGGCATCTGGCTGGCTCAGTCAGAAGAGCCTGTGACTCATGATCTTGGGGTCATGACTTTGAGCCCCACATTGGGTGTAGAGATTATGTAAATAAACTTAAAAATAAACTTAAAATGCCTTGAAATTTATTAAGTGATTTGTTTCTGCATCTACTGAAATAGTCACATTCCTTTTATCTTCATTCCATTATAGAGGTGAATTAGATTAATAAAATTGCTGATATTATACCACCCTTCCATTGCTTCACTTGATCATGCTGTATTATTTTCAATAAACTGATGGATTTAGTAAGTTAACACTTCATTTAAGACTTTTGCATTAAAACTCAAAAGCCAAACAGAACTATAATTTACTGAATCATGGGTATACTAATCATATAAAGTAAATGAAGCAGGCTTTCCTTTTTCTCTTTTCTGCTACAACTCTGTGAGGTAAGGATGATCAGATGCTTGAAAATTTATTAGTACTTTTTTTTTTAAGATTTTTATTTCTTTATTTGACAGAGAGAAAGAGCACAAGCAGGGAGAGTGGCAGGCAAAGGCAGAGAGAGAAGCAGGCTTCCCGCTGAGCAGGGAGCCCGATGTGGGGCTGGATCCCAGGACTCTGGGATCATGACCTGAGCCGAAGGCAGTCACTTAACCAACTGAGCCACCCAGGCGCCCTATTAGTACTCTTATACAAAAGTGAGTTTGAAGCTCTGGTGAAGAGGGGAGAGAATCTTTCACTACTATTTAAGTATCTTCAATGCTTAGTGGTTTACTCAATTATTTTTGCCAGTGTTGGCATTCTTTGTTCTCCCAGGAATTTATCAATTATATATAAACTTCTGCAATTATTGGCATATAGTTCATAATATTATTTTTAAAAATCTGTTGTGACTGTAGTCATACCTCCTTCTTCACTCTTCTGCCTTCCTTTTTTATTAATCAATTTTACCCATCTTACTAGTCCTGTCAGAGCCAGCTTTTAGTTTCGTTAATCTTGTTTTTAGATCGCTATTCTTGATTTCAGTGATTTTTTATACTTGGTTTTTTTGAGTTTATCTGGCTTATTTTCACATTTTCTAATAAGCATATGTATATATAAAAGCCATGACTTTAGCTCATGGTACTATTTTAATGGTATCCCGCAAATTTTTATTGCTGTTCAGGTCTAAGTATTTTTTTTTTTAAGATTTTATTTATTTATTTATTTATTTATTTATTTATTTATTTGAGAGAGAGAGAAACAGCATGAGAGGGGAGAGGGTCAGAGGGAGAAGCAGGCTCCCCGCTGAGCAGGGAGCCCGATGTGGGACTCGATCCCAGGACTCCGGGATCATTACCTGAGCCGAAGGCAGTCGCTTAACGACTGAGCCACCCAGGCACCCCCAGGTCTAAGTATTTTTAATTTGTATAAAAATGTCCTCTTCAATCCAAGAACAATTCAGTAGTTCATATGTGTTTTTAAACATATATTTCAGCTTTTATTTTTGTGTCAATTCCAAACTGTAGAGCGTTATAGTTAGATAACATGGTTTGACTTGACTTCTGAGGCTTCCCTGGTGAACACTCTGTGAATATTCATTTGAGAATTGTTCTATTCATTTTAAAGTTCATTCTCAAGACCCACCCCATGTATTTAAGATTACAACTCATGCAAAACAAATATTTTTATAGATTTTTCATCTATTTGACCTATCAAAGAGAAAAAAGTCTCTCATTTTAACTCAATATATAATAGAGTTTCACTTTCTAATTACAATAGTTGGTGTACAGATATTTCCCTATCGTTCTGCCGTCCCTGTTTTAATGATTTTAATGTTATACTTTTAGGTGTTTATCTTTTTATAATTATAATCATCTTAATCTCTTTTATATGAAGTGCTTCTCTCTTTTTTGCCTTTAATTATATTTTTTTCATAGTTAAATTGCTATCCTGGCTTTCTTTTCATTCATACTTTCCTAGTATATAATTTCCCATCCCTTTGTTTTCAAGTTTTCTCATATCTTTTGTGTTAACTGTCTTCCATAGACAAAATATTGCTGGATCTAAGTTAAGATTCTCTCCTTCTGTTTGCTGAGTTCAACACGTTTACATGTATTATAATTTGTTCTATTGGAATTTATGTCCGCTGTTGTTACGAGCTGAATGTTTGTGTCCCTCACCCCCCACCATATGTTGAAGCTCTGACCCCCAGTGCAATGGTGTTTAGAGGTGGTGCTCTCATGATGCGATTAAGACCCTTAAGAGAGGGCTCTCTCCACATGTAAGCACCAAGAAAGCCTTTGTGGGGGCACAGTGGGAAGGTGGCTGTTTGCGCCACTGGACGCTGGACGTGGCCCTCACCAGACACCCAACCGGCTGGCACCTGATCTTGGACTTCCCATGCTCTGCAGCCGTGAGAAATAAAGTCTCATAAAATGTTTGTTGTTTAAGCCACCTGATCTATGGTGTTTTGTTACAGTAGTGTGAGCTAAGATAAAAATCTTACTCCAGTCTTTCCATTTACCATACATTTTGTTTCCTTCCCTCCCCCCCTTTTTCTGCTTTCCAGCAAATAGATCAAGTTTACCTATGCTAATTTGAAGGCTCTATTTTTTTTTTTATAAAAGACATTTTTGGTGGTTACCCACACCTTATTAAGACCTGTATTTTTGTTTTTCTCTATAATATTTAAAATATATCAATTGTTATCATTAAGCATACTGTTACCATCATCAATCCCACCTTGCTTTTTTTTTTTTCTTAAAGATTTTATTTATTTATTAGAGTGAGAGAGAGAGCGTGAGAACACGAGCAGGGGGAGGGGCAGAGGGAGAAGCAGACTCCCCACTGAACAGGGATCCTGACGCGGTGCTCCATCCCAGGACCCTGGGATCATGACCTGAGCCGAAGGCAGACGCTTAACGACTGAGCCACCCAGGCGCCCCAACAAACTATTTGTTGATCTTAGGAAATGATCTTAGGAACACGACAAAGGGACCTTTTGCAAAAATTAGTTACCAGAAACTGCAATGCCTAAAGTAAGCCACAAGAGGTCAGACAAAAACCAAGAAAATAAATTGTGTGAGTGTGTGTGTGTGTGTGTGTGTGTGTGTGTGTTAAAAAAACAAAAAAGGAAGCATGGTGAGGAACCCTGGTAGCTATTAAAACCTGAACCATTCCCCAGAATAATACCTCTCATTTGACTGTTTAATCTCCAGTGTCGATAACAGGATTAGTGTGTAAGCCAGTCTTCCCCCCCAGTTTGCAATTAGAAGTGCAGTCGAAATTGGACAGCCATTCCTGCTTAGGGCTGAAATTCTTGCAAATCCTAGAGCAGATCTCTACCCCAAATCCTTGTGCACGAAAGTTTTCAAGGGGCCCTAGTGTCAGCTCTGCCCCTTACTGGTAGAGTGACTTTGGGTAAGTTGCTGAAACTTGCTTAGCCTCTGGTCCGCCTCCCCTGGAAAACGGGGTGATAGTTCTCACCGCCTAGGGTAATGTGGGGAGTCAGACCATGCCGGCACAGGAGAACTTGGAAAAAATGCAGTCTTTGCTCTTTGCTCTTTCCTCTTCCGTAAAACGAGGGGGTTCGGTGAATGGGTCTCTCAATTCCTATCCTGAACGAATCTTCAGTGTTTAATGAAATTGCCTTCACCCCTGGAGAAGGTCCAATGACCATTTCCTGAGGATTTTTATCAGACTGGTGTGATGGAAACAGAGAAGGGTCATGTGGAGAGAAAACACCTGTTCCTCAGGTCCAGAGACCCAGGCCTCCAGGTCCTACCCCGCCCTTTATGTGTCTTTAAGACCCAGGCTCTGCTTTGTCACTGCCTCAACCTCAGTGTACCCATCTATAAAATGGGGCTGAAATAACTATGTCACGAGATGTGAGGATTAATGAGATCATGCGTGCGAATCCCTTGGAACTCAGTAAGCTGTATCTGAAAAATGGGCTCCACAGGACTTCCTTTACAGGCTTATTGAGAAAAACAAATGAGATAATGAACGCAAATTGATTAGCACAAATTCCTGGAATACATAGGAGCTTTAGTATTGTAATAATAAAGCACCACTTGGGCGCCTGGGTGGCTCAGTCGGTTAAGCAGCTGCCTTCGGCTCAGGTCATGATCCCAGGGTCCTGGGATCGAGCCCCGCATGGGGCTCCCTGCTCAGCGGGGAGTCTGCTTCTCTCTCTCCCTCTGCCTCTGCCGCTCCCCCTGCTTGTGCTAATAAATAAAATCTTTAAAAATAATAATGAAGCACCAATTAATAGCAAAGCCCAAAGTGGTAGAGTGCGAATCTTTTTTTTTTTTTTAAGATTTTATTTATTTATTTGAGAGAGAGAGACTGAGAGAGAGAGCACATGAGAGGGGGGAGGGTCAGAGGGAGAAGCAGACTCCCTGCCAAGCAGGGAGCCCGATGCGGGACTCGATTCCGGGACTCCAGGATCATGACCTGAGCCGAAGGCAGTCGCTTAACCAGCTGAGCCACCCAGGCGCCCCTGAGTGCTTTTCTTTTTTTTTTTTTTTTAAGATTTTATTTATTTGTGAGAGAGAGAAGGAGA
>NC_138374.1:132904074-132921584 GCF_054177405.1 Leptonychotes weddellii
GACTCCCGAAGGAAGGGACGCCTGAGCTGAAATGTGAAGGATTCATTAAGATAGCCTGGCCAAGTCAGAGGAGAGAGAAAGGCGGGCAGAGAGGGACCAGGCAGATGGACGGCCTTGAACAAAGTCACAGAAGCAATTCTGAGCATGTGGGGGGCTGGGGTCCTGAGGCACAGAGGCAGTAGTAGGAGAGGAAGCTGGAGAGGTGGGCTGGGTGGGGGGCTCCTCACAGCGTACCACCCACATCTCCGCTGGGTGATGAGCAAGGTCTTGGGGCGAGGCATGGGTGGGGCCGCCAACCCCACCACATCCTTCAGCTTTATTACACTTCCCACGGCCTCCACCCCCTGTCTGGAAGACCCAGCTCCTCGAAAATGTCCTCCCTTGGCCCGGCCTAACGAAAATTCTCCAGGTCTGCTGCAAAGACTGACAGTTCTTGGCAGAGAGGACCCAGGACTCAAATTGAGCAAGGATGGTGGATAGAAACAGAATTTAGCAGATACCTGGAGAAGGCTGGGAAGGTAGTACAAAGATGGGTAATCCAGACTGGTTCCGAGCTCTCCTCTCCAGCAGCTGGGTCTGTCCCCCGGGGCTCAGGATGCAGAGGGGGCTCAGAGGCTGGAGCTGCGAGCCGGTCACAGTGCCCATGGGGCTCTCTTCCCTCCACCTTGGAAGGCCAGCTGCTCCTCTACAGACCTCCTTGTGGCCTGGACCCACATACCACAGGGAACATCCTACAAGTGGCCGTGAGTTAGCCCTCGAAGGGAGCCAAACACTCCTCTGGGCTTAACCACCAGACTGACAGGAGTTAGCGAACACACAGGAATCCAGAAAAGCTAAGGTGGGAAACATGGACGGTGCTTTAAGGAAGAAGGTAGCAAATGGCCCTGAAAACGGCTGTTTAAATAGTAAAAACAAAACAAAATCAGTTGCAGTTCGTTGGGGGGCGGGGGGGTGTTGCTTTTTCTTTCTTGCTTGCTTTCTTTTTTTTTTCCTTTCTGGCCATTTCCAAGGAGAAAATGCTGGCCCTGCTTCCTAGTCTTGCAACGGGCACATCCCTCAGGCACCTCCCACGAGAGAGAAAGCAGCCCAGTGCGTCTGAGGTGGTCTTTCAGCATCCCTCAAGCTTGCTCCGCTGGCTGTGTGGGCAGTGACCGAGGGATTCGTTCCGTGGGATAGGGCTAGCCCGGGCTCCCTCGAGTTGGACTATTTACCGTGGCAGCAGCTGGAGATAAGCTGGACACAAAGAGGATTTGTGTCTGCGGAGAGACGAGCCCTAGATACCCAGCGCGGAGGCATTTTCTCATTAGTCGGTGCTGGGGGCTCTGGGCTCTCACGGCGTGTCCCCATGTGAAGGGCAGCGGGGAGGGGGACGCGCTGAGGGGCAAAGCTCTCCGAGATGCTTCCCCGAACAACCTAAATGAAACTTTCCCGAGGGCAGCTCTGTGGGAGAGATGAAAGACACCAGATGCCATCTGCATGCAGGACACTGTCCGGGGGGAGGCAGGGAGTCATCTACGGGGGCTGAATTTCTTTGTGCAGACTTAATTACTTGTTCCTGCTTCCAGGGGAGCGCAGGGGGAGCTCTGCATGGGGGCACCCCACATGCTGCTTGCCTAGTGAAGCCCAGGGGACCCTAAGGGCCCCCATCTCAAAGATAAACCATTGCCGAGTCATCCCGGCTGCCAGCCGGACTGCAAAGCTGGTGGTAGAGACAGGGGTGGACAGGACAGGGAGTTAAAGCACAGAGCGTTCTAGAACACTCCCAGGATTCGCTGACCTGAAGGGAATTCCAAAGCCCGAGAGCAAATTGAACCAGAAAGGCATTCTCAGAGTTCCAAGCAGCATCTGAGGTGCCCTCCTGGATTAGCGGATTCCAGTAATTCCGAATACCAACTGGGGTTCCCGCCAGCCCATGCACACACTTCAGGAATGAAGTGGCTTTCTTGATGACCTCTGCTTTGTTGCTTTTCTTCTGCAGTTACTGTAAGATTAAGCTCTGAGGGGAAACACAACCAGTTGAAATTTATCACATCCCCTTTGGTGCTTCGGCTGTATTTTGATATCCTGCTGACATAGCCTGTTCGTCACAGGACCACGGACTCTGCAGTGTCCTCACCCCTTGCTGACATGGAGAGAGAGAACCAGGTAGCCCTTTCCCACCAGGCTACCACTGTGCACCAGACAGCACTCGGCTCCTGGAGGGGCTCGGATACGTTGTCTGAATAAAGGCATCTTTGTACCTCGCTTTCTAGACCATCAGCTCAGCGTAGAGCACTGCGTTAAGAGTGACATATGCACGGGCGCCTGGGTGGCTCAGATGGTTAAGCGTCTGCCTTCGGCTCAGGTCATGATCCCAGGGTCCTGGGATCGAGTCCCGCATCGGGCTCCCTGCTAGGCGGGGAGCCTGCTTCTCCCTCTGCCTCTCTCTCTCTGTCTCTAATGAATAAATAAATAAATAAAAAATCTTTAAAAAAAAAAAAAAGAGTGACATATGCACATCCGTTTTTACACTTACAAGTTTCCTCAGAAGAAATATTTTTATGCTGCCATTTTCCATATTTGATCTTCGCCCCAAATCACTACTTTGCATCACAGTGGAAAAGAAAGGCATGTGAAAGGCACATTTCACACCTGAATGCCTGCAGAAGCCCATCCAGGAGCCAACCAATGGGAAAAGTTACCTGAAGAATAGTCGCTGGAGCTTAGACTTAAAGAAAAGTTTGCTATTGTAAGTAACTTCAATGCTTTCCCCCTATGCGTGGAATGTGGTGGACTGGTGTCTGCGTTTCTCCTGCCTTTCCAGAACAATGTGCTGCACCCCACCACGGAGCAAGCCGGCCCTTCGGGCACCATGGTCTTCTTGCACTTCCTCTGAGAAACTAAGAGTGGAGTTCGATGAGGAAAGGCTGGGGCCTCCTGCCCAAGGCATTTCAGATGTGCAGCCTGGGACCCCGCATGCTGAACTGTAGAATCCACCCCCCCACCCCCTGCAGCAGCAAAGGACAGAGAGCTGGACAGAAAGGCCCCATCCTTCCCCCTTTAAAAATGTGTATGGCTTCTGTGAACAGAACGAAGACCTCTTTTCCTGCCCGCCCCCCCCCCTCGATTCTCCACTTCCTCCCTTTTCAGGTGGTTAGAGGCCTGGCCGATTCTCAGCTGTGTGAGTCCTCTGGGTCCCTGGGTCCGACACCGGCCTGGGGGCAGCAAGGCTTCGGGCCTGCGCTGCTCCAAGCCACAGTCTCCCAATAAGTGAGCACTGAGCCTCGAGTCGCCCCAGGGCGGGGAAGGACCTCTGTCAGCAGCTCCAGTCCCTCTGAAGAAGGTCTGTATGCACACGCACAGCCCCGTCCCCTCCTCGGGGGAAGAGGGCTGCACCCCAGGGTAATCTGGAGGCCAATCCAGGGGTCCATTTGCATGTCCTCCTGAGGAGGAGGGGCTTATGCACGTCCATCATGTTGCCCCTGAAACAGCCCCATGACGCTCAGGTTGGGAGAGGGACCCTTAGTGGCCAGCCAGTTAGGGGGACAACCTGAGATCACTTCCCCCAAGGGCCTCAGGTGGGGGGTCAGCAGGCAGTGCCCACCTGCCTCAGGTTTCGACCTCTGTCTCACCAGTCCAGGCTTCTAACCCAAAATGCCAATGCTCTCCACGCAACAAGCCAGCCTCGAGAAAACCATCCACTTCCCATCAGTCTGGAGAAACCAAAACCAAACCGGCAAAACCAAACCAGATTGTTTTATTCTGCAGTTTCCTTCTACCAGAACACTACTAAAAATATAAATATAAAATCTCTAGAAAATACTCATACTCAGAATAGATCTGTAATCTTCCTCTCCCAGACTGGGACCAAACTCTTTGTTCTTTCAAAGCCGATGGACCATAAGCATGTTTGTCTTCATACCGTCCACGTACATCACACAGATAAGTTTTGCTCTGTGCAGGGGAACGCACCACCCTCCTGCCAGGTTCTGGAAGCTCACCTGTGATTTATCAGGGGAAGAATACGTGCTGACCAGGGGGATACAGCGGGGTTGTGGGGCTAACAGGGAGGGAAGAGACTCTGCGCCCCCAGCTTCCTTATGCAGACCCAGAAACTGGGTCCTTTGCTCCTCATTATCCTGCCCTTGTGTCGACCAGGCCACCCAGGGCCAAGCTCCCAGAGAAGCTGGACTATGAGGTGTTGGGGTGGGGGCAGTGGCTCCCAGGCTGTTTTCACAGGGAGGTCAGGCTGCTGAGACAGACGGGAAGCCGGGCAGAGCCCAGGCCCTCGGAGGGACTAGATGTTGTCATCGCTGCTGCCTGGGGCAGCACTCAGCCCCTAGCACCAGGCGGTATCTGCTGCATCCAGGACGGGACCTCAGGCTCGAGCCCCCCTCCCCCAGGTGGCAGCATCCCCCCAAACGAGGGAGGACGACGGCCGGGGTGGAGATCATAGAGAGGCCAAAGACTGGAGCAGGGTCCCACGCGGGCCCTCGTTCAGCATCAGACACTAGTCTGAGGAACTCCAGCGTCATCCTGGCGATGGTCCTGGGATGACCTGGGATCCCTGGGCTAACCTCCGAGTCTCAGGACCAGGACCTCAGCAGCGGCTGGGTATGGCATGGAGAGCAGGGTGCTTAAGCCAACCCTGGGCGCGCCAGCTCTCTGCATGACCGGCTGCCACGTCACCTGGCCAGGGCCACCCTGATCTCTGAGGCAGGAGCCCCAGGGGGGCAAGGCTCTGCTAGGTTTCCCGCCAGAGAAGCAAACCGAGCTTCTGGCGTGGAAGTTCCCAGCACACATCTTTAGGTTTTCTGCCCCCATCCCCAGCGCTGTGTTGGGTGCAGAACTCCAAGCCGTTCTGGGAGAACTCACAGGCTTCCAAATGCTAGTCCTGAGAACTTCTGATATGATTAGAGATCATATCGTTGTGATGTCCTTGGAGGAAGGCAGCAGGAACTAGACCTTCAGTAGCTGCCCTGCCCACTGCACCCCGGCCGGCAGGGTGCCCGGCCTGCGCAGCCCCTCAGGGAAGGGAGCCGAGGCTTTGCTGGGAGCACGCGGTGCAGCCTGGCCTTCCGGAGCAATGGGAGATGGGGCGCGAGATGGGGCGGGAAGGCTGCAGAAGCAAGAATGCAGGAAGGGCAGCCGGCACCCTGGCGAGCCCACCCCCGACCAGGCTCCGGGTCCAGAGGAGTTTGCTTGGATGTTTCATGCGGCAGAGGTTGGGGTGGGGGAGGGGAGCAGGAACTGGGTGACAGGATGAAGTGGGAAGTGAGCAGTATTGGGGGGCACGGGGAGCTGAGTGGACAGAAAAGGGGAGGCCGCAGGAGTCCCAGGAGGAAGACTGCCCACCGGCCTGCCACGGCTGGATGTGCCATGCCAGCCTTCTCCTGGGGAGCCGGCCGCCCTGTTCAACAAAAGGGAGGTTCTCTTCTTGCTGCAAAGGCCCCCAGGGTTGGGATCACCCCCCGACAGGGTCTCCTGGCCACAGGAAGACAGCATGACAGGAGCCCTGGTGGGAGAGAGGAACATAAAAGTGCGTTAACCCAGGAGGGTCGGTCCCGACATGGATCCGGAAGGCCGGGACGCAGAGAGGACCATGCAGCACCCGGGCAGGGGAAAGGCAGGGCAGAGGGCCCTCGCGGGAGACACAGGCCATTCCAGCACAAGAGCAAAGCCCCTCCTGCCTGGTGAGAGGTAGTTTGCCCCACGGCTCCTGCCACATCCCAGTCTCACATCCGTCACCCCGGCTCTGGCACTTACCACACCCGGACCCCACATCTGCCTCATTTCAGGCCGTGGGCTGGTCCCTGAAAAGCCGCTCTGCCCCCGCCCCCCCGCCCCGGTGGCTGCTCTGTCCTCATCCTGTCTTCTCCACGACTTCGGCTCCAGGTTCTCAAGGCCAGCCACCTGGACACCAAGTCATGGGCCCTGCCCCCAAGCGAGATGATGATCTGCTGTGCTGCTTCTGCTGGGGCCTGCCCAGCCCCGTCTTCACACAGCAGGGGTGGCCCGGCCTCCCCTTCTGCGCAGGGAGCCCACGCGTGGCGGGTTGTACCCCTTTCCCCCAGTGCCTCCTCAGTGGCTGGCTCTGTGCCCTGTCCCAGGGAGCTTGGCACATTCCCCAAATGGCCAGACAGGAAACACCCCGAGAGCCCCCGGCGACCTGGCTGCCTCTGGGTCTCAGGCCTGGTGTCCCCTCTGGCCCACACCCAGAGGGCAGAGGCAAGGCAACCACCTGGGGCCTCCGCGGTCTTGGGACCGGGAGAACAGTGGCTGGGCGGCACTCAGGGAATGCAGCTTTCCAGGTCTGAGCCCATCATCCGCCAAACCCATCATTCCCCACCAGCCGGATTGCCACCGCCCACCCCCCCCCCCCGCCCCCGAGACAGGAGAAACGAACCAGGGAACGGAGGGAGAGGGGCAGGGGCACAGGCAGCGTGTGGGAGGCTGGCAGGAGCCTTCATCCCGGGCTGGTGGCCCTGGGGTCCAGTGGGAAGTCAGGGCAGCTTGGGAGTAGAGGGGCTCCAACACCCCGGGGCTGCGGCCGGCACCCAGAGGAGCTTATGGAACACGAGCCTTTAACGAGGATGACTGAGGGACTCTTGGCCCTGTACAGCCCACACAGGGGGACTGGCTCTCTGCTGATCTCTGCACAAGGGGGCAAAGGGCACGCAGAGCTGGGGGGCAAGAGATACCAGGGAAGGAGATGGCCGAGGGGAAGGGGGGTGCTTGGCAGGGAGGAGAGGCCCTACTCAAAGGAGAGCAGGTCTGGGTGCCGGCCGTCATTGTCAAGGCTGGAGGTCCGTGCCCGAGGAGGGGGGCTGCCTGCCCCCAGTGGCGGGGCCAGGTGGATGGGGCTGAGTCCGAGGCCGTTCCTCTCGAGGAGGCCAGGGGACGAGGCCCTTCGGCACTCAGTCATCTTCAGCTTGGGCTCGTCCTGGCCATCCTGGTGAATCAGGTCAGGTACAGACGGGGAAACTTCTCCATTGGGCAGAGCCTCGCCCCTATCTGCCATTTCCACGGGGGGCTCCGGCTGGGCAGGGGGAAGGGTATCCTGGGGCTGCCCAGGACACAGCTCTGTCCCATGCTCCAGGCTGCTTAGGACGGGCTGTGATGAAATCAGCATGTCCTGCGTGGTCTTCAGGGCCCGAGGGGTTCGCTTCCTGGCGATGGGGGGCGGGGGGTCCAGTCGAGGGAATGCTTCTTGCGGGGCTGACCTGTGGGGTTGATGACGACAGGCACGCGTGCTCTAAGGATGGCGAGACCCAGCGCCCCGATCCTTGCTTCCCTAGCTCCCCCACCCAGCAAGCGCTTTCCTGCTGGGGCTTCATCCTCGGTTTGCTGTGTGGGCTGTGGCGGCTGGAGCACCGCTGGCTTTTGCCCTGCCGCCCCCTGCCGCCCCCCCCCCCCCCGGGGCTGGTGTCGCCGCTGGGACCACAGATGAGCTATGGGGGACAGTACCAGCTGAGGAGCACAGCGGGTGGTGAAAACAAGGCCTGGAAGGGACCTGGTGGCCCCAGCGGGCTTCTCCCTCCCCTGCCCCTGTGGGTCCCACGGGCACCCACATTCCTCCACTACCACCAGCAGGGCAGTGGCTCGAAGGTGTGGCTGGGTTAGAATCCACCCAGGGAGCTTCAGGCGATGCCGGGTTCGACTCCAGCTCCGCCCACTCCTAACTTCGTAACCTGAAGCTCCTCACCTTACCCCTCTGAACTTGGTTCTGTGCAAGACGGGAACCACCTGATCCACCTCAGGGCCGCTGCAAGGGTTGGGGGGGCGTGTGGCCCGGCGTTTGCAGACACCAGACAGTGCTCAGTAAACCTTGGCCGTGGTGACCGGGTGGCAGCCAGCAACCAGGGACACGGCCCAGCCCTGTTCTCCGCAGGATGAGCTCATGTCCCCAGCTCGGGGCTGCTCTCTGGGTTCATCCCGGAGCTTGGCAGGCCCGCCCCCCGCACTTACCTCTCCTCCTCGCCGGCGACTCCGCCGGCCAGCCGGGCCCCCGCGGTCCTGTTGATCTCCATGGCGCCCGCACCGTCCAGGCTCGAGGGCTCTTTCCTCCGCAGGAAGTCATTGACTTTGGCCCCCACGGCTCTGCCCAGGTTCTTGAGGTGCTGGCTGCTGCCCACCCAGAGTCCCGGCCCGTCGGGCTCCACCGGCCCCGGGGCAGCAGAGCTGGGGGTCGCCAGCCTGGACAAGTGGGGGAAGGAGCAGCTGGGCTGCAGCTTCGGAGCGTGGGCCGTGTTTAAGTTCTCAAACACGCCGTGGTCCACTGCAAACAGAGGGGAAGACGGACACGGTGAGCGGGGGCGGGTCCCTCTGCCTCTTGCCCTTACAGCACACCCACCGCTGTCACTTCCCGAGGCTTTGGTAACATTCAGGAGAGCACCAGCAGAGGTACTCTTGACCCTCCCGGTCGGGTTTTCCTGATGGGATGTGGGACCAGCAATTCCAGTTCTGCCCCGCCTGGTTCATCGGGGACAAGCTCGAGCCACAAACCTGTCACTTCAACCGAACTTATCCCTTTAAACCTGCCTCCTCGACTCCTGGCTTGACCCCTGACCTTGGGGTCACCAAACCCTCTGAAGAAAAACTGAAGAAGTCATGAACTATGGTATTTTTCTCTCGTTGTGAACACAAGCTGAGCGGACGTCAGCACTGGGGCCGAAGCTTTAACGGCTAGCCTGGTCTGGTATACAGTAGGTGCTCAATAAATCTCTCAAACTGCCAGACCCATTCTGCAGATGGGAGAATTGTAGAGGCCAAAATCATAGCTCTAAGGTTTGTCACCAGAACGACCGGTGCTCAGGGCTTTAGGCCACACCGTCCACACGCTTGTACCAGGGCGTCCTCCCCCACCTGGAAGTCAAGCTCAGTCCTCCAAGGAGCCAGATCCATTCTGGGGCCTTGGAAGCACACGTGAGGTTTCTGTCCTTATCAACTACTCCAGATGTTCTGTCGATCTGGGGGATCTACCCCTCTAAGTGCCTATTCCCGCTGAGCCTTCGCAAGAGTACGTGAGGTTGGGGTGTGCTGCTTCTTCTGCTGAACTTGGCATAAAGTAGCTCCCTCTGCCCTCCACTGCAGAGCCCCCCGCCAGAGCGGATGCATCTCCCTTTACCGTGGTTGCAACAGACATATCCCCCCTGCACCAACTAGCTAGAGAAGCCCTATTGTAAAGGTCTTTGGGCGGCAGCAGGAAGCTGTGGGGAGAGGAGCGGATGAACCCCACCCCCAGGTCTGCACGTCTGTCGTACACACAGGGAAGGCACCATGGCGGGGGCCGTGCTAGGGAACTGGGTTAGAAGAGCCCTGGGGTCTGGGGCACAGAGCTGACCGGCTGAGGCAGCCTGGGCTCCGGGTGTGGCCACGCCAGCCTAGCAGGACTTCCAGCCCAGCCCCCAGCGGGGTTATCAGCTCCTCTGACTCGGCTAAGAGCTCTATCTCGCCACATCACCATCCACTTCAGCATACTTTCCCTATCGCGTCTCGTATCCCTCGAGTTTTTTCTTTAATCATAAAATCTGCAGAGAAGCCCTTTGCAATGAAAGCATTCAACTCTTTCCCCCCCAAACCAGCAAGTATATCCATGCCACTGCGAAACCAGGGCAAATGTTCTACAGAGGTTCGCTGGGGAAGGCAGATCCCCCCCACTTCCTGGCTCAGATATATCCGTGGTGGTCTCCTTATTGGTTTCAAGCGAAATCTACAGTGTAGACGTGCTCCTTTCTGAAAGTGTAAGCGACAACAACAACAAAACCCTAAGTGACTTGTGAATTGTGAGCTCCTCTTATTTGAAAAACTGCCCTTGCGAACGTCTATGCTGAATTCGTAAGTAATTTAAAGATAACCTATCCTGTGCGTTCTTTACAATTCCCTAAGTCTTTCTGGCAAACACACCTTGGCTCGATGATGAAATGGTGAGCTCCTCGAGGGGATGCAGCATCTGAGTGATTTTTTTTTTTTTTTTTTTACTTTCTGGAGTGCTCAGCATAGGGCCTGGCGCAAGAGTCGGCATTTAGTAAGTTTGGCTTAATTGAATTGGCTTTTTATAGGAATACTTAAAACTTGACCACATTATGGGCGGACAGTGTAGAGAACTGTTCCCGAGCCTTTTTCCATTTATGAAAGCCAGTCATAACCTCCTCTCTTGAGGTCAGCCCGGGAGCAACTGCTCTTGTCTCAGAAGTGGGACTCTGGCGGGGGGCCTCCTTCATTTCCACACCGGAAGGATGTGCCAGGAGCCCCTTTCCTGCTGGTGGCACTAACGACCTGCACACTCCGTCCCTCCCTTTGGACTAGATGCGGGGTGGTTCGGAACGTAATGGCGATGATGGAAAGAAAAACCATGAGACCCTGACCTGGTGGTCCACCCCGCAGCACCCCCCACATGCACACATCCGAGCAAAGCCAAGCATCTGTGACATAAGTCGTCCATAAGGAAGATGGTCTCTTACCTGTCCGAGAAAGGGGCTCGGAAAGCAGGTGGGAAGCAAACAAGAGAGAGACACATTTTATGTAGTGGCCGACCACTTTGGGAGTGTCACCTCCTGCCCGGGCCACCAGCAGCAACGTACCGGGAGAGCGTGACAGGCAAGACAGCAGGACTGCTGCCAGGAATATCACCAACCCTGGACAACCAGGTTCCCACGAACTCTTCAATACCTAGACCGAAAGTGTCTTGTTTTTAAAAACTCTACAAACAGGCTCTGACGCAGCTTCCCATGTGTTCCCCAACATTTTGAGCCCCCTCTACAGGCAGTCTAGCGGAAGTTCCCAAGCTGGCAGCGGGAAGAATTCAATGACCGCCCCCCACACCCGCAGGATGAAATTCAAAATCTTCTGGGTTCCGTGTGCACACGCTCATTACTCTCCTGTCCCATTTCTGCACACAAATCACCTGATTTTACACCAGGGAGATGTTCACCCATTCCAACCATTAAATGAACAAAAGAGGTGGACACGGTGGCAGGGAGGTTTGCCTAACGCTGCACAAGTCACTAACAGCAGAGGGGGGTAAGAACTCACACACGCCAACTCCCCGGACCCCAGGATCTTCCTCTGCACCGCAGGGGCCAAATCAAATCGCCAATACCCTCAAGGCTGCCAAAGCCCATGGTGTCATTAAATTCCAACGCCTTCTAAGCTTCTAAGCCGGGCTCTGGGGAGGCAGTGAGGTTCTCCACCCTGTCCTGCAACGCTGAAGTCCCGCGGGCGGATCCCAACAGGACAACGACTCCAGGCTCTCACACCCAGAAGCCCACTCGCACCTGCACGTGCTCCACGGCCAGGCCACATCTTTCCCCGCAGCCCAAGCAGACGCGCATTTAGATCAAATGCACTCTATGTACCTAGTCTGCCCCTGTTGTGACGCTCTAGAGCGGGGCTTATCTTCAAAGTGGCACGATCACCTTTCACCCTTACTCCACAGCCCTCCAGCCGGCTAGGCTGGGACAGGACAGAAGCGAAGCAGAGACGAGAGGCAACCTGGCCGCTCTGGAGTTCAGTCTCCCCGGCAAACTGCTTAGAAGGAGCACAATGGTGTTGAGTAAGCCGCCCTTTGTGTTTTAGTCATTCGCTAAAAATACACAGCACCGACCATTTAAAACATTATCTGGTCCCTACTCTTAGGCAGTGCACACTGAAGCATTTAGGCACAAAGGGACATGATGCTTGTAACTTACCTTGGAATAGCTCCGCAAACCAAGTAGGGGGCAGAGGGAGGCGAATTGACAAAGCGAAAGGGGTAAAATGTTAACAATAGGAAAACCTGGATACAGAATACACGGAAGCTGATTTTAGCTTTCAACTTTTTGTCACTTTGAAATGATTTCCAAAGAAAACGTAAAAATTATACCCCAAACTTCAAAGCGGAAAGAACAAAAACATCTGATGGCAGATGGCAGAGGTGAGGCAGATGAAGGAGAAGCCAAGCGAGCAGCTTATTCAGAGAGGACAGAGGTCCCCAGAACTGGGTGTGTCAGCAAGGACATAGAAAGGACACCAAAGATCAATGGGGCGGGGTCAACAGATTACATCACGGTCACATCTCTGCTACAGGCTTCCTTCCCCCTGGGCATTCTCAATCGAGGCAGGCCAATGAGGAATGACAAGCCCCAAAATTTAAAAGACTCCATCCGTCTTTGAAAGGGATAGCCTGGCCAGCGAGTGGAATCATGGGGCCTTCTTGTGATGTCAACTGCACTCAGAATGTTCATCATCTGGACAACCCAACCAGCCTCTTGGGAGCAGATGTGTGATCTCCATACCCTACGGTAGTCAGAATATGGAGAACTTCTCACTCCTCAGCATTTCCGGACCTCCAATCTCCTCCTCAGCCCTGAGCACTTTTCCCGACATTATGTCCTCACGTGCCACCAGCTTGCCAGGTAAACTCTGGTGCCACTAGGGCCACAAAAATGTGGTTTTTTTGAAGCTTTTAATTGAGCACTCTACCAGATCATGTTACAGGACTACGATTTAGTGAGAAAGGCAAATTACACATGGGGAGAAAATAATTTTTCAAAATGCTGCATTCATGGTAAGTAGTTCCTGCTGTTTATTCATTTCTGGCAAGGGAAGGATGGGGGAAAACACTTGTTGTCCAGTTTTGTTTTTTTCCTCTAGAATCTCAGGTGACTGTCTATGTAGAATAGGGGCTAGTTTTAGCCCTGGTTGGACAAGCTGGAGAAGAGGCAGGCTCACCAACCCCTCAGTAGGAACCTAGGAGGCAGGGTCCTTGAGGAGCATAGCAGGGAATCAAGGCAGATGCTCGGAGGACTCGCTATTCCAAGTGTGGTCTGTGGGCCTCCACGGCGGCCTCACCTGGGAGCTTGTTAGCAATGCAGACTCTCAGGCTGCCCCCAGACCTGCTGACTCAGGACCTGCGTGGGTAACAAGGCCTCCAGGTGGTTCCTGGAGAAGTATGCATATTAAAGCTTGAGAAGCCTCCTCTACGCAGGAGCTAGCTCTCCGAAACATCCATGTGTCTGTAGGAAACCACCTCATACGGTGGTTTCCCAAACTGAGCTCTGGTCCCACTCTGGGATTTGAGGCAGGCTGGCTTTTTACCAAGCGTTAGCAGTCATCAGGGTGTTCACGCAGCTAGGGTCCACCTCAACGCTCCCCGGCTGTGGGCAGGAGATGTTTCAACTGGAGAAACTGACTTCTCATCCTCAAAGGGGCCATGTAAGATAGCTACGTGGTCCGTGACTAGACTCCCTCCCCTGGATCCCAGAGCAAGCCCAGAGGCTGGAATGCAGAATGCAGAGACAGACAGACAGACACACACACACATACACACACACACACACACACACAGAGCGAGCTGCTGGAAGGTCAAGAGAAGGATGGGCCAGGCAGAAAGCTATCATCTGGTATGCATCTAAAATTCTCCCTTGGAGAGAATCTTTCCCAGATCTCAACGAAAATACCCCCTTTGGCATTCCCCAGGATGCCACCCAGAATCGTTCTGCTTATCTGGGTGCAAAAGAGGGCACTGTTTTTCTTCAGCTTTGCAATGTCATAAAGTCCCAAGGTAGAGCCTCTAGGTATGTTGGGGGGGGGGCGGCCAACAAGAAGAGGACCTCCAACCTCGCGCAGCTCACCAGCACGTTTCTTCCATAACCAGACATTGCAAAGACTGCATTACCCACCGAGGCGGCCAGCCCAGCTCAGGCCCTGCCAGCCCAGTACCACAGCAGCGCCTTCCGGCTCAGGGTGCAGAACACGGGGTTCTCTCCAGGTGAGGCCTTCTCTGCCTTGGGCAGGCACCTGTGAGAAGCTAGAGGGGCACGGGCTGCTCCCCGACGGGAAGGGTGCCATTTCCTCCCCGGTCCTCTCCTTCCTGGTCCTTCCTTCAGGAGACCCCCACAGGCCGGTCTCCCGAGCTGGGGTGAAACGGCAGCTTCCGCCCCCGTGGGTTGTTGCAGGCAGACAGGGAGGCTGGAAAAACGGCCACGACCATTGGCGGTGGAAAAGGGGCGCTGGGAAGCCAGAGGGCTGGCTGTTCGCTGAGCCACCTGCCGACCCTTAGAGGGGTGGAGGCAAGGTGTCTGCAGGGAGCACGGCACGTGACGGATGCTGAGGCTTAGTGAATGCCGGTGGAGTCTCCACCCCAGAGATCAAACTGCCATTTGTGGGAGCAGCCGGAAGGCAGGCCTCAGGCGGCTCTCCCCACCCCAACTCCCCCCCTGCTCTCAGCCCCGCAGTCGAGGGGGGGCGGGGAGGGACCCCGAGGCCATGCCTGACTCCTGACCTCTTGCCTTTCTGCTTCTCCATGCTCAGACCCCACCCTTTCCTCTGCAGACTGCATTTTGGGGGACCCCCAGAACGGGGAGCAGCTGAGGCGGAACTGCACCATCTACCGGCCCTGGTTCTCCCCTTACAGCTACTTTGTGTGCACAGACCCGGAGAGCCACCTGGAGGCCTACAGCTTCCCAGAGGTGCAGCGGGACGAGGGCAGGGGGGACAGCTGCCTTCCGGAGGACTTGGCTGAGAGCATCTGCTCGTCCTCTTCCTCCCCGGAGAACACCTGCCCCCGAGAGGCCACCAAGAAGTCCAGGCCTGGCCTGGACTCCACGGACTACATCACGTCCCAGGACATTCTCACGGCCTCCAGGTGGCACCCGGCCCTGCAGAGCGGCTACAAGTGTGCGGCCTGCTGCCGCATGTACCCCACTCTGCACTCCCTGAAGAGCCACATCAAGGGGGGCTTCAGGGAGGGCTTCAGCTGTAGGGTGTACTACCGCAAGCTCAAAACCCTCTGGGGCAAGGAGCAGAAGGCCCGGCCGGGAGACAGGCTCTCCTCGGGTGGCTGCCAGGCCTTCAAGTAGCCCGGCTGGAGGGCCGCAGCTGTCCTGTTAGTGGACATCTCAGGGAAAGAGGGGATAAAGCCTAGTTGTGTCTCCAGACAGATGTCAATAAACCAAAGTTAGCTACAGCCTTCTGTCAAGTTCGAGGTCACCCTGATCCACCTGCGGTCATTCCCGGTCCCCATCCTGTGCCCCTTTGGCGAACGGTTACCTAGCCACAGCAGGCCCCCCTCGCTGCCCCTCCCGCCTTTCCTTCCCCTCTCCTTGTCAAGTTTGAGAATAGCCTCTATAGTGGTGCTTTTCAAGGTGAGGTGCCCAGATCAGCAATGTCAGCATCCCCCAGGAATTTGCGAGAAATGACATCTCAGATTCACTGAATCAGAAACTTGGCGGGTAGCCCGGCAGTCCGGGTTCTCGGCAGCCTTCCGGGTGATTCTGGGGCAGCACAAGCATGAGAACGCTGCTCAAAGACGCTGGCTTCCTGGTTGGCCCCCCTGTGACCAGTCCCTGCCACACCCCGCTCAGAGGGGAGGGCTCGCCCAGAGGGCAGGAGAATGAACGTCCTTTCCCACGGGCACAGGGAAGCTTCCTGCATCATCTGGAAGCTTCTCGGGTGTTAGATCTCCTGAGGGGTGGAACAGGGAGGACTGCACGCCCCCACGCATAAGGCAGGAAAGAGGTGCATAGGGCCGGGCCCACCCCCCACCCCGTGCAACACAATCCTTCACTTGGAAGGGGCATGCTTGCTGAAGCACACCAGACTTGCTTCTGACCCAAGGGCAGCTCTACCTGGCTGTGTTGAGTCATGTCAAAGTAGGCAGGTACACACGTGAAAACACGGCTTCCCATTCATTACCAAGTAATGCACCAGCAGGCAAGCCCGACAGTCATCCCATTTCTGAGCAAGCCTCACTACCAACTCCGACCCAGAAACATGGCTGAACATCAGGGATGCAGAGAAGACATCTGTTTTACCCATTATGTGGTTTAAAAAAAAAAAGCTGAATGCTATTAAGCATTCTTATTTTTAGGCCTTATTTACCTCTCATTTCGTCTCCCTAATGCCCCAGGGACCCTCTCACTGCCATGGGGCATCTCCTCTGGGTGGGGGGACCCGGCATCAACCCTCCCTTCACCTCTGCCTCCCCACTGGCTGGCCAACAGGTTGGAATGGAAGATTCCCCCTTGCCCTTCCAGTGGTCCTATAGTGAGGTCTCTGCTTTCTGGTTTAGCAGAGCTGCTTCTGCTTATCGCTGTCCTGCTAAAATATCATTTGCGGTTCTTTTGTGAGAGGCTGGCCTCAAATGCTGTCACGTCCCACGCCGAGAAAACCTTCCCCACTCACTCTCTCCCCACCCTCTACCAACGCAGTCAGAGTCCAAGAATGTACTTGAACTGAGGGTCCCAGCCTGTCCACTCGGGGGTGGGTGGTCTCTCTAAACAGCCCTGACATCACTCCCTGGACCCCCCAGGGGAGGAGGCAGACACGTCCTCATTCTGATTTCCTGTTTTCCAAAATGGAAAAGCCACCTACCCCCTTGAAGACCTTCCCCTACACGTGTCCCTGTGCACGTGCGTCCCCTTGGTGGGGCCCTTGAGGAGGGAGTACAAGGAGGGGCTCACGTGGGGGCCTCGTGGCCTTACCTCGGTCTGTGGGAGATTCAGGAGGAATCGGCTCTTGTCTGGCCTCACGCCCTTTGCCCAACCCACACTCCCTCCTCCAGGGTGTCCATGTCGCGGACACAGAACACGTTAAAAAAGACAGAAAGCCATCCCACAGCCGGGGTCTGGGCAGAAGGACCACAGCACGTGCCAGCCGCTGCCTGGCAGGGGCTTAAGTTTCGTGTGAGGACGGGCGCTCTCTGCCTTTCACACATTTAATAGCATCATTGGGGCCCCCAGGAACTTTCTCAGTGCAGAGTTCTGAGGAAAGTTTCAGCACACAGAAAACGCACCCAGCCCACAAATGCACAGACCACGTGGGTACATCCCCCCGCCCCCAAATCAAGTGGAAGGCAAGCTCCATGGTGCCCTGAGCCCCTGCCAGGCGCTCTGCTGGGTGCTTGTAAAATGCAAGCTCATTTACTCTTCATTATCGCTTTATCTGGTCTATTTTATCCCCATTTTACAGACGAGAAAAATGGGGCTCAGTTCCATCACTCAGAAAAGGGCAAAGGGCACGTGAAGCCGGTTGATCGGACCCTCTCAACCTGCCTGCAGACCCGGCCGGGCCTGACAAAGCACCAGGCCCGGCAAGCCCTCTGCCTTCGAGAGGGCTAAACGTTCTGGCCAAACTGGTCTGGTTTCCATGACGTTGGCTTTTTGAGATCCTGCAGCTTCTGTTTCTCTGACACTCCTCCCTCGCGAGCCTTCCTCCTCCGTTTTGTGTCGCCTCCTGGCAGGAAAGCCAAGTCCCCTGGAACCAGCGCCACTCCGCTGAGCCGAGGGGCAAGGGCACCACAATGTTTGCGGGCAGGTGTGGGGACCAGCCTATTTTGATTCTGCGATAGACATTTTAGGAACAGGGTTGTTCGGAATCCTACCTATTGCGTATTTCAGACATTTAGTCAAGGGAGTCGGTGAAATTTTATGATCTAGATGATTTTAGCTACAGCTGGAAACATCTATGATGTCATACTTTTTCAGGCACTCAAAACTTGCTTATATGCCAGTGACGTCTGCGGTGTGAGAGAACCTGGGCCGGGGAGGGGT
>NC_138374.1:132921684-132990394 GCF_054177405.1 Leptonychotes weddellii
TTAGCAACATCCCTGGCTTCTACCCACTAAATATCGAAAGCATCCTTCCCCCAGTTGGGACAAACCAAAACTGTCTCCAGGCACTGCCGAATGTCCCGCAGGGAAGCAACATCATCCCCAGATGAGAACCACGGTTGAACTGTCTGATCAGCAAGGCTGGTCTAGATAAACCGCACCTGAAGGCACCACCTCCCTCCCCTCTGTTTTCTGAACACCACAACCCTTGAGAACTGTGCGTCGCAGAGCTGATGGCCGCTGGCTTGGGAAGGGGGTGGAAGTGAGGGCAAGTCAGGGAGCAGAAGGAATAGAAGAAGCAAGAAAAGACCAAGAAAAAGCTTTTAGAAATAAGAAAGGTTTATTTAGCAAAAGCCACTAGACTAGTGACGACATCCAGGGAGTAAGTGCACTTTACATGAACAGATTCTTGTCCCAGAGAGTTGAACCAACAGAGTTAATGACACAACAGTTTCAGAAGTAGAGGCTCGGGGTCGGTGGGGTAAGAGGAGGCGGTCAGGCAAAGAGGAAATCAAAGGAACCCAAGTCATGAACAGAAGCCACGGGGAGAAGGGAAGCTACGAAGGGGCTTCACAGAGAGCGTTGATACAAGCAGGGATATAAGGAATATCATTTTCATCCCAATATGCAGTCCGTTCTGTGCAGAGAAATTCTTTGCTGGCTCTGCACCTGGGAGAGCCTCACGTGCCCAGGAGTCTGCCGGCACATGGGGGGAGGCTGAGGCAGGCGCCCCCCCCCCCCGCCCCCGCCGGTGTCCACTTGTCCTCTATACAGGGCAGAGCAGAAGGATGAAAAAGGAGGAGGGCAGGAGCTGAGTGAGCAGAGCAAGAAGCAAGGAAGGGAGGAGGAGGAGGGTGACATCGCTGGGAAATCAGTTCTGCGATGTTCTCTTTCCTGCCCAGTGGCTGGTGACCCGTCAAGGCCCCTCGATCCATCCTGTCCCCCATCTCCACACCCCGGTGTGCGCTGCTCTGGGTCACACCGGGGACGATGCCGACATGCAAACCAGCGCTCCAGGGAAGGCCCCCTCTGGGGGAAGGCTGGGGCTGGGGCAGCTGGAAACCACTCTGGAGCATCCGACGGCAAGGGTCCTGGATGGGTCCAGAGTCAGGGGTACAGACAACTAGCCTCTTCAAATTCCTTAACCTCTCCTAAACTCCCTTCTTTCCCTCTGCAAGCTTCTCTAGACCCTTCAGAAACTATTCCCCACCCCAGCCCTCCCTCTCCTGCCACATTCCACAAACCCAATCCACTGGCCCCTGGCTTCACCCTCAGCTCCTGCTTACACGCAGCGGGCCTCGAGAAGCCAGACCTTCCGCTCCCCCGAACATTCAAGAAGATCCTACCGCTCTGAGAGGCCGCACCCAGGTGAAGGTCTGGGAAGCCGGCTAGGCTCAGCCACACCGGATTCCTGACATCCCTCCCTCAGTCTGGGGCTCTCACCTTCCTGGTTCTTCCTTGTGTATCTGGACCTACTTCCATCCAATGGTGGATCAGAAAAGACAGCAAAATAAACAGAACCACCCCTCTCCAACTAAATACATGTTAGGAAAACAACACAACTCTGCTGTCGTTCAAACGCCCTGAAGATTCACATTCTCTTCTCTCCCGTCACTTCTTGCACGCCCACACACACGTACTCACCTTCCCTCACACGGTATACAAGCCTGTACGTACATGCACGCGCACACATCCGCTCACACCGCACCCCGTTTCTGCCGATACCCTGGCGCACCAGCAAATGTTACACCATAAAGCTACGTGTATTTCCTTTCATTTGGACTTTCTAGTCTAGAAGAAACCCAGCTGTTTAAGAAAAGGGCTACGCTTTCATTTATATAAATTTTAAAGCAAAGTCGGGGTTGAAGAACTCTGTTTTTTGGGTAACCCCATCCTTAGCAAGGAATCCTCAAAGAATACTGCAGTCTGGGTCTGTCGCTTGTTGTCCCGGATAAAGACTTATTTCCCCGAACACAGGACCTAGCAATGGCTCAGCTCTCTCTCAAGGCATTTCTAAATCTGCTAACAGCCACTCACGGCCTGACTGTCGCAAAGGGAGCGTGGCCTCCCTGCTGCGGTCAGCCCGCCGGACCGGGTGGGAATCTCTAGACAAGGCCTGGATGGTCAAAGACAGGAGATGTGCTCGAGGCACGCACCCACACAGACGGGTCAAGGGAGGACAGGGCTGTGGTCCCTGACTGAAGTGGCAGTGATTCTGAAGAGTGGAAAGAAATAGTCTCAGCTACCCGCTCGTTTGGTTATTTCTGCGGTAAAAACTAACCAACACCCCAGTGGAGGGGACAGGTTGAGAGGTAAGGCTGGGGGTTCGGGGCCTCTGAGGCTTTCTCAGAGGGGAGGGTGCTACGCAAGCCTCGGCCAGCACGGCCCCTGAGGCAGGACACGGAGGAGAGAAGTGGGCAGCTTCCCAGCATCCAGGCAGAGGGGCTGGGCTTGCAGGCAGGAAGGGGGGCAGGGCTCCCACCCTGAGGAATCCAACCTGTCATCTGTGGCCCCTTTCCCTGCACCGGCCCGACCGACGTTCAAATCCCAGTCTCCCTCGGAAGCTGGAGAAAATGTCCAGATTCAAGTCATCCGAAAGCTTACCCGATGTGACACATCCCACTTCCACGCTCACACTGAAAGCACCGGCCGGTCCCTCACCGCCCGGAGCACTCAACATCTATCATCTCCACAACTGCCTAGAGAAGGAATTCCCTCCATAAGGTCAGGGGTTAGGCAACTGGTAGCATCCTGGATATCCAGACAGACGGGACCTGAGCCTGTACCTGATGCTTTTCCTTCGCCGTGGGGACCACGAGATGGGGCGGGAGGGGGTGACCCGGGCATCCCGGGCCAGGACAGAGCAGAGGAGCCTGATGAAGCAGCCCACACACAGCAGGTCCTCGGGCAGCCTGGTGGTCCCCACGAAGGACCCTCTCGAAAAGCGACGGGCTCTGGAGGGCCCTGCCCTCCCCTCCCAAGTCTCACGTGGGAGAGAAGGGCCCATTCACCTCTGGGAGTCCCAATGCTCCCCCTTCGTACCCTCCAAAGCAAAGTCCTAATCCCTTCCTGAAACCGCAGGCTCTCCGGGGCCCCTGGCTGGAGCCAACGTCGCTCGTCCTCTGGGTGCTCACCGCCCTCCGCCGCGCAGGCATCCTCGGCGGTGCGCCCGGCCCCGCGTCGCTCTGGCCCCCGCGCCCCGCCCCCCCCCCCCCGCGTCCCTCCGGCCCCTGCGCCCGGCCCGCCCTACACGGCGATCTCATCGTCCAGGCTGTCGCCCAGCTCCTGCCTCGGCAGGACGTTCAGCAGGCGTGGCAGCTCCTCCTGGGACCACGAGTCGCGCTCCTCGCTCTCGTCCGTGTTGGACTCGTACTCCGAGGCGATGCCCGACTCGCGGAACTTGAGGAGCTCCAGGCCGCCCAGCAGCGGGCCCGCGGGCGGCGGCAAGAAGCGGAAGCACTCCAGCTTCACCAGGCAGTCGCGCCTACCTAGGGGGCTGCCGGCGGGGTGGGCCAGCTCGGCCAGGCCTGCACCCGGGGGCGGCGAGGGCAGGTCCTCCGGCTGCGGGGTGGTGGGGTCGCAGAGCACGGGCAGACCTCCGGAGCGGAAGGTGATCTCCAGCAAGCTGTCCTGGGAGCCCACTGGAGGGGGGACAAGAGCAACAGGAGGCCGGGTCAGCGCGGCGGGGGCACACAAGCTGGGTCCAAACCTGGGTCCAAACCGAGAGGGCCAGAGCAGGGTCTCCGTAAACAGAGACAGAAGCCCAGAGAGGCTTCCAGCGGTGAAATGCAGTGGCTGTTCCCAATCTATGCCTTTGTGCTACTTTAGCAAGAGCCGCAGCCCTGCCCAGACCTACTGATCATGACCTCTACAGGTTGGACTTGGGAATATTCTTTTTTTTTTTTTTAAAGATTTTATTTATTTATTTGACAGAGAGAGACACAGCGAGAGAGGGAACGCAAGCAGGGGGAGTGGGAGATGGAAAAGCAGGCTTCCCGCCGAGCAGGGAGCCTGACATGGGGCTCGAACCCAGGACCCTGGGATCACGACACGAGCCGAAGGCAGACGCCCAATGACTGAGCCACCCAGGTGCCCCGAATATTCATTTTTTTTAAAAAAAGCTATAGGGGATAGTCTGAGGGAACTACTGGTCTCATAGGAAATACATTGGTTTTGCAATCAGACCCGGGAATCTCGGCTCCACACCTTGCTGGTCCTGTAACCCTGAGCCAGTGACTTCACCTATTGGAGTCTGTCCCGTGTACAAAATGGGCATAACAACATCTACGACTACAGAGATTAGATGACATCATGTCTGTGAAACTCTAGCACAGTTTCTGGCACGGTCGATGGCCAGTGGCTACGTGACTGGCACTTACAGGCCACGGATCAGCACGAGGAAGGCCTGGAGATGTGCTGTCTTCTAGACTCCCAGGCCAGCCCAGAGGCGGCTGGGCATCTCAGGCCAGGCGCCAGGCCACCTGTGCCATGAACCAGGACCGCTATCCGGCCAGTTCTTTTCTGCCTTATCCGCAGAGTAGACACCTGCTACCAGCATGGTCTATGCTACAGCGCGGGGGAGGGTAAACTCCCGTACAGTGTGAAGTCTCCCACCGAGCTCCCAGACAACGTGACACACATGACAGGTGCTCAGTATATTTCAACTGGAAAAGCCCACGAAGAAAGAAACAGACTGCCTTAGGACGTGGAGTGTCTGAGCCCCTTTCGAGAGGAGCCTGGATAAACATGTGGCAGTGACTCCCAGAGACATTCAAGGTCAAGTCTGGACGCTGGACTAGAAGGAGCCAAGATCCTCTCTGACTCTGCCGTTTCATAATTCCATGAAGTGTACGGACGGGACAAACAGAGCCGCCTCTGTTTTCTGCTAGAACACCAGGGCAGGGCAGGGGTCTAAGAAAACCCCACCAAAAGCTTCAGGGAAAAGAATGGGCGTTTTCCAGCGCCTCCACGGAAGGAGGCGAGGCTGGGCAGGGCCCCCACTTACTAGCATTCTGTCCTGACAGCTTCAGCTCCAGCTCCTGCACCTGCCTGACCAGCAGAGACACATGCTGGAGCATGTCCTTGTTCTGCAGCAGGAGCTGGTGCACGCGGGCCTGAGCCTCCAGCCGCGCGGCCGCTTCAGCAGCCAGCTGGTCCTTCAGCAGGTGAACCTGCAGAGACGAGGTGGAGAAGACAGGACAGAGAGGAGAGAGGGACATGAATACACCCAAGAGTCACCAGGG
The DNA here is from genome assembly GCF_054177405.1 of Leptonychotes weddellii. NCBI lineage: Eukaryota > Metazoa > Chordata > Mammalia > Carnivora > Phocidae > Leptonychotes > Leptonychotes weddellii. Next base: position 132,926,943 of record NC_138374.1, read on the forward strand.
TTCGGCTAGGACCGGAGACACCTGCCATGTTCAACTCAAGATAAGGAAGCCCTTCCAGGGCAAAGTGGGCACCTGGGCTTGGAATTCGGAGAAGTAGCCACAAGAAGCTGGGTCGCTGGCCGTGGGCGTCTCTCTGTATGTCCTGAGTGAGGGCCGCAATGTGTCGCTCACCGACCACTCAGGGCCCAGCACCCAGAGCGAGAGGTGCGAAAGAGCCGAGCCTCAGCCCCTGCACCCCAGCCCTGTCAGGAGAGCTCCTTGTTCCTGTCATGTTCCCGCCACATGGAGGGAGGAATTTTTTTTTCTCATCATATCTTTTAAAAGAAACAGAAACGGATATGCGGACCCATTAGCTAAGAAGAGTGTCACGGCAACCCCCGACGTGGCCTTTCCTCTCCCCTTCCTCGTGCCCGCACATAATGGGAAGCGGGAAGCCCCACAGAGGCCCTTCACTCTCGAGGGGGTCATAATAAAGTCTGTCCTATCACCTCTGGGCGTGCCTGACTGTCCATCCCCTTTTCGTTTCCCGTGGCACCTAGGACGGTGCTTTATACGTGCTAGGGGCCGAACATTTGCTGACTGGTTCATAGCAGGGCCTCCTCCCACAAGCCGGGAAGGGTGGCAGCAAACAGTTTACAGAGCCACCCTCTGTGGGAGGAGGGGGACCCTCATTAACTGTCTCTCACGGGGGGGGGGTGGCAGCTGGCAACATGGCACCCAGCGTGCTCGGGGCCAGGGCGGGGGGGGTTCTGTTCTTGGTGCATAATCGGGTAGAGAGAAAAACACAGCAAGAGGTGGGGGGGGGGTGATTGTATCAGGAGCCTGGCTTGAGGAAACTGAGTCACAAGGCAACAATCATGTTCACGCCCATGCGATTCTTGCACTAAGTGGTGGATAAAGGGGTCTCTGTGGAGGGTTTCGGAAGGTCCCTGAAGAAAGGGAGCTAATGAATTTGGCCTGGACCAAGGCAGCTTGCGGGAAAGAGGCTTCCTTGGACCAAAAATACAATGTGGACAAAGGCAGAGGCAGGATGACTGGGGTGAGTCAGCTGGAGGCTGGGAGAGGAGGGAGGAAGGAGAGGGGACGAAGAGCTAGCTGACTCTCTGGTTCAGACAATAAATGCTCTGGATTTCTGAAGAGCAGTTTGCTCCGAAGAGATGCACATTTTACCAGGGAGTAAAAGACGGTATCCACCCCATGGTCTGGCCAAGCTCGGCCCAGGGACCTGCCAAGCCCAGCGTCTGCCCCTTGCAGCCGCCAGCACTTGGAGAACCACACTCTCGGATGCGGCCACTGCTTCCCTCCTGGCAGATTTGAGGACCTGACCTTGCAGTTGGCTCTGCTTCTAGGTGGGAGCCACTAATGAGATTAGTTGCCACTTTCCATTAGTGGTTCCTAAGGTTGGGCCTTTTGTGCCCCGGGGGAAGGATGCCGAAGGAATCTAAAGTAAATCTGTCCTCCGTGAGGTGCTGCTAAGGACACAACTGACATTTTGGTTTAGAAATCAGCCTCATTTGCTGCCTCATATCAACTAAGGAAAGATCTAGAGAGCGATGAGAAGAGGGAAAGAAGCCACAATAATATTTTAATCTGGGTATCAGATGGTGGGTGGCTGTTAAGCCTTTATCTTCTTTAGAAACTGAGACATGGAGATACTTCACCTGAGATGCACTTCCCCTTCCCCCATCTTGCTGGTTCTGAGAAACAGGACAATTGCTGTGGGAAGCCCCCAGAAATGCACCGCCCCCCGCCCTCAGGGAAGGGCCAACCTTCACCTTCCATCTGTGAGTAATGTAACTGATTCCAAACACGACTATCATTGAAAGGAATCTACTGAGCAGGCAGAATTGTAAATTATCCATTTCCCATTTTCTTTGGAATGAAACAGAAACATTAGCAAGAAATTTGGAACAAAATTTTCAATGCCTATAAGCAGAAAAAGCAGAGAATTCTATCTCCTGCTAACCGGCATCTACGGAGGGCTCCCTGCACGCAAACCATGGACTCGGATCCTTGCATCTTGCATGTGGACACCCCAATAGAATAGGCCAGTTGAGAGCACCAGACCAGGAGCTGGAATGTTCCAGTCTGTTGGTGACTCCCTCTGCAACTGTAGGTCATTCCCTTCCACCTGGACCTCCCTTTCTCTAACTCTCAACTGAGGGGCCTGCCTAGGGGCTCAGGCAATGTAGGATTCCAGCACGAGGGGCCATTCGTCAAAGGCTCACGGAAGAAAATCCCTAGATTCCCACTCTGACATCAGAGAATTAGGACTGGGGACACAAGAGGAGTCCCCTCCTGCAGAAGCTGGGGGGGGGGGTGGATATTGGGAGCTTCGTTTGCAGGTAATCAAGTTCCCCATGGTAGAGTGCCATCGATAGAAAAAAGCCGGCCCTTGAGTCGAATGTTTCTACCCGGCACTAAGCGCCATGAGAAAATGCTCCTGAGTGTGAGTGCTCCTTGTGCAGATTCGATCAGAATTTCAGCTTTGCGAATGCAGAGTTATAACATTTCAGGTGTTTTCGAACCCCAGGAATGCAAAAGCACACACTGCTGCCTAAAGCCAGGCTAACGAGCCCCTCGGCCTCTACGGCCGTCCAAAGTGGCAGCAGGCAAGAGGCTCAAGCCACTCTCCGTGGCAGTGTGCGCCCCTGGAGAACCCACACCAGGCCAGGCTGAGACAAAACGGCCTGGACTGTTTTAAATTGGAGGCAATGTAACAGTCCCTGGGTTTTGCACATGTAGGTCTGGCCTTGGAAGCACCAAAATGAGGCAGTGTTATTTTCAGCCTTGGCTTGGGCAGGCTGCTCTACCTCTGTGCTTGTTTCCCTCAATCCTAAAACAAAAGCAGACACCACCCCCTCCTGTCCTACCAGAGGGGACAGTGATTTGTATTCAGCATGCCGTTCTTTCAAAGAATGAAACCCCTTTTGCAAAAGTAGGCCTTACTAACTTCCGAGAAGGTACGAGTTAGCTTCTGCTTTCCAGAGCTGTGGGCGTCTTCAGCAAGGACTATCCTGCTCACAGACGAGGTCAGAGGCAAGGCCACAGCCGGAGTGGAGGAGCTCATCCCTGCAGCCTCCAGCTCTGACGCCCACCCTCAGCCCACCCGGTGGCACCAGACCACTGCCCGCTCGCTCTCCAGCCTACTTGCCTGGACTCCAGCTCCTCCGTGAGAAGTGGGGGCAGGGCCAGGCTGAAGTTAGGGAGCAGGCACATGGAAATGGCGTGGAGAGAACCAGAGCAATTTGCCCGCCCCCCCGCCGCCCTACTAGACACAGAAGCAGAGGCAGGCGGCGCTGTCTCAGCATGCATAAGGCAGGGCCCCGGGGATGCTGGTGACTGGGAGAAGCTAGGGGGACAAGAGCTAAGTCTCGGGCCTGGAAGTGGGGTGCGGGAGTGCGTTCAGGGCTGTTCGTCTAACTACAGTGCACACGATCGCGAAGCGTAAGTAACCCATCACTGGTTTCAGGATAAGCGCAAGAAGCAGCGGGGAGAAGAGGGATCTCTACCCAGCAGTGGCGCACTCACAGGCTGAGCCCGCAGTTGGCAAGCCATGAAGGGATCCGGCCTCCTTCACTCCTGCCAGTCAGCCGCGGTGCCCAGGCCAATTCTGGAGCTCGACGGGCCCAGCGTAAGGCCATGCAGGTGCTGGAGACCACCCAGCTCTGGCTCAAGGCTTGGCTATACGGTCATTCACACCCTTGAACTTCTGGCCCAACTCAACACAGGAAGCCGGGGCAGCCAGGCAAGCCTCATGCTGGGTCGGGAAAGTGGTCAGAGGGGGCTTGGGTATTCACTGCTGACACGCTCAAGTCTGAGCTAGAAATGTTTAAGAGTGGTTGAGCAACACCTTTCCCCTGTACCCCTAAGGCCAGGGCAGGCTCCTCTAGAGCAGCTCTGAACCGATTTAGGGAGAGGCTGGGAGAGATCTCAAGGTCTTAGACCAAAGCAGAACGCCGCGAAGGAGAGAGATCTAAGCCCGGGCCCAGGATAACAGCAGAACGGGAATAGCTTATGATAGTAAATGGGGTGGGGGGAAGGGTGCATAAATAATGCAACAAGGGACCCCAAGAATGCACCTGTTTGCAAGATACTCTGTATCCTCAGCTCTACCTTAGCTCTACCCAGGAGGACTTGGATGCTCCCAGAGGAAAGGAAAATGCGTTCCCACCTGCAGTGTTGAGCTCATAGCACAGCCCACTGGAATTCAGTTTAATGGAGATGAAGAAACCTTGCAGTCTGGTGGCAATAGAGTTTGACAAGATGACTGAAAGCTGACCTCATGCTGGACACTGAGATCAAGCCCACCACACGGAGAAACCAAGTATGCCAGAGCTGATCTATTTTAAATGCACAGAAGATGTCAAGAAGACCTATTAATCCACCTCTGTCTCCTACATGATTGTTGTTACCCAAAGACACGAACACTAATAAAAAGCCCTTGGATCAAGTGCGACAAAGAGAATGGGAGAAGGAGGAACATAGAAAGAAACTTAGAACAGGAGAAGGGCTTAGGGCTAAGTGTGCTGGAGGACACAGGAGCCGAAAACCGGGCAGCAGAGAGAGATGCCACCTGTGGGTCTGCCCACAGCTGCTCCTGGGGATGGCAGAGAGTGGGAGAGGCGTGTGTTCAAGAAGCAACCTTTGCTCTCGAGGTCCTGTCTGACTGACGATCCTGTGAGTCCCTGACCCTACCTGTCATTCCCCCAGGACTGATGCGTTAACGCTGGCCTCCCAGTCACGTCCCTGCCTGAACCAAGTGCCAACCAGGGCGTCACCAATGATCGGGAGTCGGAGGCTCAGGGTTCCCAGCCCGTGGAAGAGGCTGGGACAGAGAAGGGCTCATGAAGTGAACCGCAAACACCGTGCTCTTCCCTCCCCCCCGACTCCCTGAGACTCACTCTCCTCGAGGAGAGAGACAATCAAGACAGGGCAGGGTTGTCCCACTGAGACAGAGGTCTGATTCTGTTCCAGAGAACCCCTCTTAGGGTTTCATGCTGACGGTGGCAAAGCCGTGACAAATTCTGGGTCTTGTGGCTTTGCGGACCGAATGCTTCCATAGACCGCCACGGCAATCTTCTTGTCGTGCAGATTATAGACCTGCGCACCGTTTCTCTTCAGTATTTAGCAGTGACTTCAAATTCAAATGACTCTCTGATAATATCCATCATGAATATGCATCAAGCCCTTTCTTAGATAAATAATAATTACTTGGCAATTGATATGCTGAAAAAGAAAAGTATTACGGCTGGAAAATGGATTTGTATTCAAGGGGAAACTTTCGGAAATGATGTGAGTCGTGGAATGGCCCTGCGCTGGGGCACTCAGGCTTTGTGCTCCTGTCAGCCGACACCCCAGGGAGGAGGGGACTCTCGGGACTGCCACATGGCCATTAAGGAGATGAGATGAATTCTGCTATTTGACGAAGAGCAGTGATTTCCTCCCCCCCCCCCCCCACGCATAAGAGGCCATTAACGGCATTCTTTTTGTTGCTGTTCTGGAAACACCTGCGAACACGCCTAGCATTAGCACACCACGTCCTTTTGTTTCATGGTCAGAATTTCTTAAAAGGCTCAAATCATTTAGGAGCCATGCCTCACCGATGCTATGCTCTCCAACCTGGCTGCAAAAGGCCTCCGTGAGCCTTGAGCCTCAGGCCCGGTCCGTGTGAGACCATGTTAGAAGGTCTTCTCAAGAACTAAGTCACAGCAGATCCTGCTCTGGGCAGGCTGCCAGCGCTTTCTCAAGGTGCACATATAGGAAAGGACAGCTCTGTCCGGGCGATCGCTCCACCCAAGGGTCATGAGAAGAGTAAGCAGGAGAAACAATGGGGATCAATAAGCGCTCCCCAGAGAAGTCTGCTCCCTGTCATTCTAGAATGCAGAAAACCTTAGAGATCAGCCTGGTCCCACAAATCCAGAAGGCCAGTACATGGAGCTGCCTTTCTAGATCACTCACCACCCTCCTCACTGTCCTCCTTTCCCTCCCCTCCCCCAGGTCCTGACCCGTCCCTCAGGCTCAGAATTCAGCCTATGAATGGTACGCGGGATCCTGTCCTCACTGTTCCCTGATTGGCTACGGCGAAGATGAAGTTCAGATGCACGAGTCCCAAGGAAGATGTGGACAATAACGCCCTCCGTGGAAAGCAAGCAGAAGGAATCCCTGCCAGAAGCAGCAAGGGGAACCGGCTTCCCCCTCCTCTACAAGGCAGCAGCCTGACAAGCTTTTGGGGCTCAAACAGCACTTTTCTACTGAGATCAAAGCCAATCCTCACGTGGCTCAAATATGGCCCGTAAGGTCCTATAAGTTGGATCCCGTTATAGCAAATTCCAAGGCCAGGATGCTGTCACATCCTGCCTGGAAGAAGCAGAGCACTGATGGAGGGTGGGAACCCGTGTGGACAAGGTAGGCAGGACGCCACGATGGTCTCTGCACAAAGTCGTATTTCAAGCTCTTTCAAGACCAGTTTCACAAAGTCACACCTGTCCTGACTCCAGAGGCATCCCTTCCCACCCCAAACGCCAGGAAAATGAGGCAGGAAGGGGAAGGTGGAATTGGGTGCATCTCGTTCCTTGGTGAGTTCACGTCCTTAATCCAACAATGTCCAGCCAAGCCAGCCAAGCCCAGCTCAGAGCAGGGGATACACGGGAAACCAGAACGTTTCCTTCCAGCCCGACTGCATCCCCCCTCCGCCAACAAGCAATGGTCCAACAGCGTGAGCGATCCCTTATGGCTCCCTGGGTTTTCCACCTGCCCCTTGCCCCTCGCTAGGGAAGGCGCGTCAAGCCCATGAGAGTGGAGCCTGAGAGGGAGGGAGGAGGTGGAGGAGAACCTGGGCCACAGCCACTTGCGTCTGCGTCTGCTGCTGCTGGAGGAGCTGCTGCAGAAGCTGCATCTGGTGCTGGCTGGACAGCGGCGTCCCTGGGCCCCAGCCTGGGGGCTTCGAGGAGCAAGAGGGGAGGAGCATCCTGGGCGAGGCCGCCAGCACAGGTTCCTGGGGGTGGGGAGAGACCTGGAGGAGAAGACAAGACGGGCGTGACCCCAGGCCGTGGCCGCTCTCCTACACGTGGCACGGACACGGCCGGCGTGAAACGCTGCATCCCTAGTGGAGGTGTGGACAGGACCCTGGGCCGGGGCCACCAGGCAGGCGGCGCTGCCGGGACCCTCAGTAACTGACCCAACGTGATGGAGGCAGACGGTGGGTACCGGCCTCTCATGCCGCGTCCAACAATAACCACACCTGGACTTCGGGGGGCTGATCTCTGGGGAACCTACCACCCACCACCCCGTTACGAGACCGGGAAGGGGGAAGCTGCCACCTTCACTCTGCTGGGTCCCCGGGGCTCCCTCCTCCAGGGCTGCATGAGGGGGGCCACTCCAGCCGGCCCTGCCTCGCAGGGAGAGCCGCTGGTCTGGACAGACCCTCTCTGCAGGCTGAACGTGGTTTCTGTGCCGTCCCCCTCGGCCTCCCTCCTGGCAGGTGGGAACTGTCACTAAGATGGCTAATGTGATCCATAAAGCAAGTTCAGGGAGAGACGTCTTGTGTCTGGGAGCTCTGCTGCTGGCCCTTCCTCAGACAGGAGGGAGGGAGGCACCCACTGACCCATGGCTCTTGCGGTTTGCGGCGGGCACATGACGTCAGGACAATGTCAGGCAGACGATGGGCCCGCACCGCCCTCCAGACTGGAGACAGGCTTCTCCCGATGAGCCGCCCGTTGACCTGCACCAGAAAAGGCCGACGCCCAACAGGAAGGCGAGGCGGCCAGGATGCGGGGAGTCGAAGGGGAGGCCCGCTTCTCAGCCTTCTCCTCCTGGCTTTTCCCTTGCGTCTTCAGGTTGGAATGTGCTCCCAAGTTCTTAGTGTCCCGGTCTGGCTTCTACCAGGAACTCCTTGGGAGCCCGGTCATCTCAGCTGTAAGACGTGAGGCTGGAGTCGATGATGCCCGAGGTTGTAACCCCCAAGGGGCCAAGTGCCAGCCTCAGTGGCACCGGCGTGTGGGCGCGCCCCAGCAGTCGCTACCTGCAGGTGGAGGCCGCCAGAGCGAACTCCGCTCCGGGGATCTGTCGTGGCGCGTGAGGATTAGCTTTGCGCAGGCACCAGGCTGGGATGTGGAGCCACGGGGGGGCAGGACTGCCAGGGAGCATGGCCAAGGAGCACGGCGGGGCCCCTGGAGCACGACGCTCGTCAGGCATAAGCCAGCGGCATCGGCACTCGGCCCCTCTCAGAGGAGAGGAAACCTGCTCTGTCACCGAAGTTGACCCCGCACGGGCGAGGACGTGACTCTGACAGTGGCTGAGGCCACAGCCCGTGTTGCTCCGGGAGGCCGTGTGCATGCAGACCGTGTGATGCGCCGCCTCCCACCTACCTTGGGGTCCGGGTGGGAGCCTCCTTCCTTCCTGACAGCATCAAGGTCTGTCACACCTCGGCTGAATTCCAAGACATCATTCCCCGCGAGCGGGACCTCCACTGCATCGATGTCCGTCTCCTCCGCGGTGGCCGTGGAGGCCCTCTCGGCTCCAGGGAGCTGGCGGCCTGCAGGGCGACAGAGGGAAGGGCAGGGCGCCGCCAAGAACAAGGTCCTCCTCCCTTCCTGGCACTTCACATTCAGCTACGTCAGGCCCAGAGAGCACCACTGGCTTCCTGACCTCTCCACCCGCCCTTCATTCCCAAACCGGTGAGATGTTCCTATTTAATCTCTCTTCAGAGTCCAGAAACAAAAATGAAGTTTCCTTGAGGCTGGACGCCACTGCTTTGCCAGGTTGGCATGAGGTCGATACTGACGGGGTGCAGGGGCTCAAGAAGGGAGGGGGTAACTGTCACCTCGACCTCCTCTGAGCTCAGGAGTGGAATCCACCCAGGGACAGCACCAGGAACTGGGAGTCCAGAGATATGGGGGCTCCCCAGCCGTGCCCCTGGCGGGCTGTCAGACCAGGGGTAAGTGGCCCCCACTCCCAGGGCCTCAGCTCCGACAGCAAAATCAGAGGCCGAGTTAGATGGACAAAGGGCACGTGACAGAAGAATGAGGGCAAGGAGACCTGAGGCCCCATCTGAGACGGGGGCAGCCCTCTACCCCTCCAAGGCGAGCTGGACTCTGACCTTGTCACCAAGCACAGAAGTCAGGAAAGGGGCCTGCAGGAGGCAGCAGTGGGGACAGAAGGGTGACAGAGGGGGTGGCTAGGTTTCAAGTCTTCTGCAGTCTGTCCACACCCCACTTTTCACCTCCCCCTGAAGACAGCGGCTGCACTCAGCATGTGTGTGGAAGTCCTGCTGTTTCTTATTTTCCTTCATTCCCTGTTCTTATTTCTTGATTCTATAAAAACCTGGCCATTCCTGGGCATTTCCTGGGAAGTATTTTTCTTTCTCTACATCTGGAATTAAGCTCATTGTTACTGTACTCAAATAAGATTTCTTAAAAGATTTCAGAGACCAAGCACCACATGTAAAATGGAAGAGGTTTATGTCAGCAGGAAATACAGAGAGCCAATTCCCTCCCTGAGCAGCCAGGCCTTAGCTGTCTGAGGGCCTGCCTCGGAGAACAAATAGTTTTTTGTTTTTTTTTTTTAAATATTTATTTAAGTAATCTCTATACCCAACATGGGGCTTGAACACCACCCCAAGATCAAAAGTTGCGTGCTCTACCAACTGAGCCAGGCAGGTGCCCCTGGAACAAATAGTTCTAACAGGTCTTCCTATGCAAACCACGTGAGTCAACTGGGGAAGCAAGCCTGGTTTTCAGAAAGCCAACAGGGTGCTTGGTTTTCCTCCCGGCTGCTCCAGGACTTGGGACACAGCCCTGGGACAGGGCCTGGCGGAGTGGCTCTGCTCCTCTGTGAGGCAGCAGGCGGGGACACAGAGCAGGCTGCTTCCCACCACACCCCTGCGCCCAGAAGTGACCTTCCTGATGGTTGGGAGGGCTAGCCTGTGAGACGAGGGCGGACGGAGAACTCGTGCCTACTTCTCCACAGGTGGATGGGCTGGACTGTAAGCATCGGTTCTCTGGGCCAGTGTGGAGATGAACAGGGTGAAATGCATGTGTTTTGAGCAGAAATGATTTCCCCCAGTCCCCAGGAGAGGCTCAGTCCCGCAGCACTGTGCATCCACTTGTTGGCATACTTGACACTGGGGATTGGGCGTGCCTGGCCTTCTAGTCCAACCCCCGCAAACCCCTCAGTCTTGAGGCCAGGGCTGGATCTCATTCATGTTTCCCAGGGCTCTGGTACGGAGAAGGAATTCAGTAAACACTAACAAAGGAAAGAGTGTCATGATAGGTCAGCGAAACAGAGGAGTGGGCTACAGAAGAAGGCTGCCCCCCCCGACCCCCATTCCTGGAGTCCCTAATACCAAGGACACAAAGCGTTTGGAGATGCCCAGGCCAGAAGCCTGGAGGGATCAGAAACTCTCTCGGGTTCTTGCTCTGTTTCTGAGGGAGTCACAGACTTCTCGGCCATTCCCCAAACCAAGGCTGAGGAAGGGGCGTCACAAGCCACAGGACCTGCTTTCTGAGGGACTTCCTGCCACCCCATGGGCTCTCTGATGATCACCTCTGAAGTCCTGAGCTTGGACGATGGCTAATGGGTGAAAGTCAGGATGGTAACAGACCTGTTAGAACAAGGAGGGTAAAGCTGGGGTGGACAGAATGCTCTGGATGCCATGCCTGTTAGCATATCGGATAAGGCAAGATTTAGAGGGCAGACCCACAGCGGATCCTCAGGTCCTGACAGACAAGGGGGGAATATCTCGTATTTGCAACTTTCCTGGCATCAAGAAGCTTAAAGGACCAGAAACGATATGAAAAACCTTCTAGCAAAACCGGGAAACTTACGAGATTGGACTGTGTTTTCAAGGCTTCCCCAGCCTGATGGAGGAACCAGAGACCATGGATGCAGCAGGAGGCCGTGTCCCCTCAGAGGGAGCTATCCCGGATGCAGGGGGTAACCCGTGCAGAGGGGAGAACACCTGGAGAAGGAGTACCAGCTAAGGGAGGTGAGGAAGCGGTCCTGGGGAGGGGAGGGCTGGGAAGGCGTTCTAGGTGGGGGAAAAGATACAGAGGTATTCACTGCCAACGGCTCTGTATGGAGGGACCCAACCAGGAAGAGTCAGGATTTTATCTTGAAGGATTGAAAGCAGGTGAGTAATACCAAAGGGTTTTCATCCTTTCAAATTTCACCCTAGAAATGATGTGGAGGACAGATCTAGAAGGGACAAGATAGAAAGCAACACTCCAGGTGAGAAACAGGAGGGCTTACGCTAAGAGGGTCACAGTAGCAGAGGAGAACAGATATGAAAGGTTTTCAGGGCACAGAAATCACAGGACAGGGTGACAGACTAACGGTAGTGGGGGGAGATAGAGCGGTGGGAATAGGGAGGGAGGGAGAGAGGAATATGCGTAAAATGAGTTTTGAAATTTCTGATTTAGGTGACCTCGTAGGGACTGGTGCCCTTTAGGGAAGTTTCGGGAGGAGCAGGGTTGTGGGTAAGACGGAGTTTTAAACCTGCTGGAATCACAGGGTCTGTAACAACCAAGTGGAGATACCCATCAGCTGTTGGAGAGTTCAGGAAAAAGATCTGGTCTGGAAATAAACATCAGTCGAGACCACGGGGGAAGTCAGAAAAGAGCACAGGGACCGAGCCCAGGAGAAACGCAAAGGATGTTGGAAAGCAAGTAGCAGATAAAAAAAAAAAAGGTTGTGCGTGCATATGGGGTGGTGCCCCAGAAGCTGGGGTGGGGTGGGGGCGGGGCGAGTGCTTCCTGCCCCGTGGTGAACTCGGCACAGAAAGGCTGGTTCAGGTTGCTAGCTAGGGGCCTCAGTGACCTTGACTGGTGGTCTCCGGAAGGGCTGGCAGGCAGCAGATACCACATCGCGGGAGGCTGGAGGGATAACGGCCAGGATGCAGGGACAAGGAAGAAGCTATATGAGCGCAGATAAATCTGGCAAGAAGCTGAACGATGAGGTAAAGATAAGGCTGGGGGAGACGCAGGGGCAAGGAAGGCTGGATTTGGTTTTGTTTTGACGATGAGAGAGGCTTGACCTTATCTGTCCACAGTGGGGAAGAAGCCAGCAGCTGCGGAAGACTCAGGTGACCCCTCGGGAGAGACAGCCCTGGTGGCCTGGTGCTCAGGGAGAAGCAAGTGAAGGGTAATCCTGGCCGGGCGGGGGGCGGGGGATGACGACACCGACCACGGGGCGGAAGCTGGGGACAAGTAGTAGGGTGGCCCTGGGGAACATAAGGGATGGACCTGTGGACGGCTGGTTTCCCAGGGATGGGCCAGCATCGGGGGCTCAACGGAGAGGCGTTTCTGGGTCAATGCAGAACTTGTCACATGTCGAGGATACAGTAATAAAATGGTTTCAAAAAAGAATACGAGTTAATTAGCTCAGTCACGAAGTGCTGGACACGGCCATTTTTTGGCCTCAAAACTGCACTGGTAACAGCTTAAATTTAAATAGCACTTACTACCTTCCAGGCACTAATTTAAGTGTTTTACCCGTATAAATCGTTTATCCTCAGAACCACCCTCCAGGAGGTCCAGGCACTGACAGGTAAACTGAGGCACAGAGCTGGGAAGGCGGGTGCTGGGGCTCCAGGCCCAGTGCTCGGAACCACTGTGGTGTCACCCTGCCTCCCCCCAGGCTGGCGACTTCCACCTGCAGTCCCCCACAGCCCCCCTCACTATCTTCACTTACACACTCCAGGTGATCTGGTGTATTTGTCATGGGTTCGTACCCCCACCCCCAACTTTGAAAGCCAGCTCCTTGCCATGGGGGACCTGTCTTGTTCAGTTCACCCAGAACTGAGCCTGGCACGTCGGGCGGGGGAGGGGGGGCGAGATGAACATCTGTGGAATGAAGGAGGGCACTAAAACCAAGGAAAGACAGACGATGGGGCGGCGGTCGCCTGGTCTGGAGAAGAAGGGGGAGGTGGGGGCGCAGACGGAACGGGTCAGCAGCCTGCTCGCTGTTCGGAGTGAGCAGCGGATGTAACGCGTACGCAAAATAAATATTCCCCCCAACCCGCTGCTCACTGTCTAGATGGCCAGCTTTCTTTTCAAGAAGCTCTATTCCTCCCAAGCGTTCCAAGCCCTTCCCCACACTGGATGGCTGCCATGGGAGGAGGAGGAGGCCTCCAAGGGAACGGGATCTCGCCCAGGAAACCCTCTCCAGGAGTCAAAGAAACCACACAAGGCAGAGCAGGGAGGGCGGAGCAGGAGCCCTGGCCCCACCTGGCTCTGAGCTCCAGGGACGCGCCCAAGGCTGCCCAAGGCGGTTGCTGCCAAAAGATACCAAAGATAAATCTCCCCGAGGGTAGGGCCCGGTGGAAAGAATGAGGGAGGAAAGAAAGGCAGGCACTGAGGGGACAGTGAAGGTGGATGCCATCTTAAAAGCACTGCTGGAACCCAGAGGGTAAAGGGCGGACAAGACGTCAAAGACCACGCGCGCGCAGGTCTCCCCTGTGCCGTCACGGGCCTGCTGCCACGTCACGTGGGGCGGCGCCGGGACAAAGGTACACACGGCATTAAACAGAAAGCTCCCGAGCATGGATGCGAGCTGATGCTCGTAACAACACACGCACGCACGCACACAACCAACAATTCTACTCTGGTGCTTCGAGGTCCCCCATTACAGACGAAAATCCCACTGCAGTCAATAAATGCTTCTGGGGGAGGCACTTACGGACAGAAGAGACGCGTTCCCAGTGGTTTACAGCCCGTAAGCAAGCAGGTGGGGCCCTAAAGAGCAAGGGACAATGGGGCCGGGCAGTAAGCAGCTTTCCTTGAGGGAGAAAGGTTTCCCATCCCAGATCTGCGGCATCCCAAACGCTAGTACTCTAAGTATCTAAGTAGGCTTGCCTTCAGGGTAAACGCTGCGATGGGAGGGCATCCTAATTCATCACTGAACTCAGACCTGCCCTAAGACCATGGGACTCGAGAGACCCTCCTGTCTCCTTCCCGCACTGCCTAGATGGGGTAGGTCATGCATTTTCGACTCAGAGCCACAGAACTAGCTACTCTGTAATATGTATTTAGAGTACCGTACCGTTGGCCCTTGAGCAACACGGGGATTAGGGCACCGACCACCCCATGCAGTTGAAAATCCACATGTAACTTCTGATGCCCCCAAAACGTAACTAATAGCCTACTGTTGTTAATAGCCGTATCAGTAACAGTTGATCAACACATATTTTGTAGGTTACAAGTAATACACCATATTCTTAGAATAAGAAAGCTGGAGGAAAAGGAAATGTTATTCAGAATGATGGCCGTTGGGGCAGGCAGCAGGTGGAATCACGGGAGTGAGGTCTCGGGGCGAGACCGGCGGGCTAAGCAGAGAGCTGGTGACGGGGACAGTGGCTATGGGTCGAGACCAACGTGGCTGTGGCCCTCCAGCTGTAGCAGACGGTCAGCATGGAAATAACAAGCCCGCCAGCCATGTCACCTCTCTCCTTACTACCTTCTTGGTGATCGTTTTCTCAAATAACATTAATATACACGAGACCTCAGCTACTTGGCTTCTTCTGCATACCCTGCTCCCCAAAATGTAACATAAATGATGTTCTACATGTAGAAACATCGGTCTAGGGGTGCCTGGGTGGCTCAGTCAGTTAAGCGTCTGCCTTCAGCTCAGGTCATGATCACAGGGTCCAGGGATTGAGCCCCACATCGGGCTCCCTGCTCAGCGGGGAGCCTGCTTCTCCCTCTGCCTGCCACTCCCCCTGCTTGTGCTCTCTTGGCTCTCTCTCTCTCAGATAAGTAAATTAAAAAATCTTAAAAAAAGAAACATCATTCTAGTATAGTTTCTTCAAAGTTTAAGACGTCAAAGACCTGAGGGTGTATCTTAAGGAGGTCCAGCACAGAACGGATGTGCTGTCTACATAACCTACTGGCATCCCAGCAGAGCCTCTCTCCTCCTTGTGTAAATGAGGATACAGCCCTGCAGAGTGATGAAAACTGTATCAGGGAACTACACGTAGAGATATTGATTTTAAGGAATTGGCTCATGTGATTGTGGAGGTGTGACAAGTCCAAAATCTGTAGGGTAGGCTAGGGACCCAGGGAAGAGTTGTAGTCCAAGTCCAAAGGTGATCTAGTGGCAGAATCCCCCTTTGTTCTAATAAGGCCTTCAACTGATTGGTTGAGGCCCACCTACATTATGGAGGGTGTTCTGCTTTACCCAAAGCCTCTGATTTATATGTCAGTCTCGGGGCGCCTGGGTGGCTCAGTCGGTGAAATGTCTGCCTTCGGCTCAGGTCATGATCTCAGGGTCCTGGGATTGAGCCCCACGTCGGGCTCCCTGCTCAGCGGGGCTGAGGGAGTCTGCTTCTCCCTTTCCCTCAGTGCTCTCCCTCCCTCCCTCTCTCTCAAATAAATAAAATCTTAAAAAAAAAAAAGTGTTAATCTCATCTGAAAAATACCTTCCCAGCAACATCTAAAATAATATCACATGTTGTATGTGTCTGGGTCTACGTCTAAGCTTTCTATTCTGATCTACCCAGGGACGCGTTCATGTGATGGTACAGTTTTACCTAGTATAGCTTTATGTTTTTATGTCTACAAAGCCACTCATCTGTCATCACTCACCTTTTCCAGAAAATTTTTCTGTTCTTGCTTTTTTATTTTTCCTTATTTCTGTTACAATATTAACAGCTAACATGTATCTGGTGTTTACTATGTACCAGGCGTTTCACATGTATCTGCTCATCTGTGGTCACAATAATCCTATGTGGTGGACACGACTTTATTCCTGTTTTCTTCCAAAGAGAACACTAAGGCCCAGAGAGGTTATTAACTTGCCCCAGATCACACAGCCAGGGACTGGTGCTGCCAGAAGGAAGACCAACCGTCTGCGTTCTCAAGCCCTTTGCAGCGTGAGATTTTACTTTGTTGTTTTCTGACTTCCTGAGTTGGATGCTGCACTAATTTGATTTTCACGATTGCTTCTCTGTTAACATAAACAGTCGAACCTTTGGATTTTCCTCTGCACACTACTTTATCTGTGTCCCCCAGGTTCTGAATATAATAGCTTTCCATTGTGACCCTTCTGCCATCAGAAATTTATACTGTTCTGTTAAAGTGAGAGATGAACAGGAGAATTCGCATTTTTGTAAAAGATGTTCAGGTTTCCTGACACTTCAAAATGAGAGATATTGGAAAAATGTCCACATGGAAGGTTCACAGGACTACAGAATTTAGAAAACAGGAAAAAAGCTATTAAGGTAATTATAAACTTTATCTTCTTTCTAATCTGTTTTATGAAGGTGCTTTTGTATTGAAGTTTTCTTGGGGGTCAGATTTGGTGGCATCAGCCACTCAAACGCTTCCTTGTTCGATAAACATCTTTAATTTTCTATTAGGAAAGCCACACGTGTTCCTTAAAGAAAATTTGGACTCGAGAGAGAAAAAGAAACACTAAAATGTTTTTTAAGTGGACTGGTTGCCTGGGACTTGGTGGGGGGAGGTGTGGCCCCATGCTGGGTGCCCCCCACCCTCTGCCGCCACCACCACCTCCTGTCCATCCACGCCCACTACCTACACCTGCCAGGTGCCTACCTGGGTCCCCCGAGCAGCTGCTGTTCTTCTCGCTCTCTCCATCCTCCTGCCCGTCTGCGTTCTGCTGCGTGTGCTGGAGGCTCAGCTTATGGCAGACCTCGAAGGCCTGCCCGACCGTCCGCACGATTCGCATAGCTTGGCTCTGGGAAGGAGAAAGGAAAAGAGCAAGTGAAGGGCGTGGGGCATGGGGACCCTTTGCAAGGACACAAGAAGGGCCAGGGATGGGAGAGGACGTGCCGGGGCCTCGGGGACAGAAACCCATGAGGCCGGCAAAGGAAAGAGATGGAAACATCTAACGTGGCTTTGACGTCCAGACGCTCACCAAGAGGAGCGCGGAGATAGTTTTCTTCTTGAAATGGCCCAGAAAATAGACACTCACCACGGTTCTGTAACAATAAGCCAACTGGAAGGACAGACAGCAAATACCCCAATTCTGGACTTAGCCCAATTCATCCTTCCAGGTTTAACAAAAGTGGTCGAGATCCTTCCGACTCCTTTGCCAACCACAATCAAATGTTCAACGGGTTCGCCACATGAAGAGCAACTCAGCCATCACTTCTTTCCTGCTGGAAATGGTGAGTCTCCAGCAGACCAGGGATGGTGGGGAGACGGGGCCGGGAAGCCGCCATCTAAACAGCAGAGCCAGCGAAGCCCGGAATCCAAGTCCCCTGGAACACCACTGGCAGCAAGCTTAACTAAGGAGAGCCTTCCCAGTCTCGCTCTAAAGACATAGCTCCCTTGGGTCTGTTCCATGGCTATTTCTCTTTGCTGTTTTTCCTCCTTTCTTTCTTTATTGGCTTGGAGGTGGGGGGCTGAGGAGCTATTTAACTGCTTCTTTTAATAGCCCAAGAACAGAGCCTGAGTCTAGCTCTCCTTAACTTGGAGAGGAAGAGGACACAGGACAAAGAAGCCTCGTCCCCTACAGTCTTAAGGGACCCACACAAGCTCTGAGGAAGAACCACAACCATGGTCCCCAGGGCCTGGCCTCCAAAGTGGATAGCTGACCAACTGCATCCTCAGTCCGCTTTCACTGTCTTCCAAAGACTGAGTCAAGGGCAAGCTACAGGCTGGGTGAGCCCAGCTCACTGCACCTTGTCCCCTGGGGTCCCCAAACACCCCACCACCACTGACAGCAGTTTATTTAACCGTGGCTGTCCCCCTACGCCTGCGTCTGAGATTAGTCACATTTTGGACGATCTGACTCCAGGTCAGCTGTGCCTACCTAGCCAAGCTCCACATTCACCACAGCGTCTGTTGCTATAGAATCTCAGGTTCCCCCAAGGAGGACAGGTGACAAATTCCACCATCCCTGGAAGCCACAGGTACTTTCCTTAACTAGCTGTGAGGATGATGTTAGAAGTCGAAAGGTCCTCACACAGGTGCCCCTGAATCTATAGGATTAGACAGGGGTAGGGACAGGATTCTCATCTTCTCTTTGAAAGGGAGCACTCAGATTTCGATCCAGGAGGAAATGACTTCTCAGAGGACCTGCATTTCTCCTGCATCCCAAGCTGGGCCATGGAACACACTCAGGACTGACCTCTGAAGAACCCAGACTATGGCTCACATCTCTGCCACCTTTATCAAGGACAAACGTACGGGACATGCACACCAGTTGCAACCAACTATTTACAAGCCCAAAATGGTGAGAAGGAAGTGGGCTGGTTTTAATGCTTAGTCTTCTCCACGCTTCCTGTTCACACGTTAATACACTCACTATCGTAAGCAGCTGACCCTCACCTCGGATTCCCTGAAGAGGCAGGAAATGCGGACTTTATTAGGCTCACTGGTCCCGCCTTCCGTGTTGGAAATGGCACCCCACCTCATCGCCTCAGGCCCCCACCCCTTCCTACCCACCCTTCCTGACAGCTATTCTATGCCTGCCTGTGACGCCACCTGAAGGGGTGACTCGGTGAGGTCTACGACCTCTCCTCCACCACCCGGAGGGTTACCTGTAGGACTAACATGCGAGAGAGCACCTCCCACACTGCTCGGCATACCCTGAGTGCTCACCAACAGGTTTTAGTGTCGAAAGGCAATGAAGACAGAAAATAAACAGGAATGGCTGGGCTTACTTTATCAACAACAGAAAGATATGAAGGGAGTTGCCTCTGACTACGTATGTGAGCATGAAAAATAAAAGGCTAAACCACCCTCTCTCCCCACAGCGTGCAACAGAGGAGAAGCCGCCGGCCAGATGATGCTTGGTCTGTGCCTGTGTGATGATTTCCACCACGAGAAGCTGTCGGATTAGAGTTCTAGGTTTGCACGTTCGCTGCTAAGTAGCTTCCTTTCAATTTGTGCTTTACTCCCCTCGAATGGAGGTCGTATTTCCACTCGCAGTAAAAGGGCACAGTGGCACGTTCCATGAGGAGCCCTCTGAACTTGAACACGCAATCAAGCTACCCTGCTACCTGCTTTACAGGAGGACTGGAAACACGTGAGAGAAGTGGCCTCTCTTCTCAGCACTCTAGAAGCTGGAAGACGCCGGATGGCTCCCAATTCTCAGAGATGGCTGTGTGAGTTCAGGTGCCCTCTGACCTTTCAGGCTTGCCTCCCCTCACCAGTGGGAAGTCTACTTTTAGTGGATTCCCATATAAGGACCCCGTTGGGGGAAATGACTTGAAGACGGCTCGGATTCCCATACAAGGCCAACCCGCACCAGGCGGGGCCTATTCCTCCCCCAGCTGGTACCATCTGCACAGCCATGCTGGTTCCTGCTGTCTGGGCCTGCGCCGCCCAGGGACCAGGCCTTCTGGCCTTCCAAGCAAGAAAACCGGTTCTGCCTGCTGCCCGGGAATGCAGGGCTCACATGTGCTAAGACTTGATAGTTCATACACCATGTCTAAGCCCACGAGGGAGGACTCTTCACTAAAAGCAGCTTTCAAAAGAACCCTTTCCATAGGTCCCCATGGGTCCCAAGGAGCTGCTCACACCTCACGACCACAAACAGGCCTTTGGAAATCAAAGGGGAGATGAAAAGATGTGAAGGCAGCCAGGCACAGAGCAGAACACACAAGCGGCATGCTGGGAAGGCGGCCTTCTCCAGTTCCAGAACCTGGCCATTCTCTGGAATTTGCCAGATTTTTACAAAGCATCCCTATACTGCACTATTTCTGGACAAATCCAGTTTAGTCTCACAAAAGCCCCCTGAAAGTAATTGGCCACATGGATCAAATCTTCCTGTCCAAAAGCCACTTTCCATCAGCAGTCCCAAAGCATCTGTGGGCTTTGAATTGTCAAGATTAGGCTGGCTGTGGTTGCTTTGATGTTTTTCAAAGCTGGGACGGAATATCTAACTTCTCGGAGTGGCTCTCAGCCACAGATGGGGACCACGGCAGCTCAGGAGAGTGCCGATTACAGGCAATTTTGTGAAACAGGGCTGGAAAGGAAGTGGTCTTACAACTTTGTACCACTTACCGTCGTGACACACAGAAATGCTTCTTTAGACCATTCTACTTATTCATGCTGACAAAGCCTCCCTCCCTCTCACCACCCCCCAAGGCCATCCTTCCGTCCAGCACAGAGGTCAAGACACAACCAACGGCTGTCCTCTTGTGGGTACCAACGACACGCCTAAGGGGTATCCGGTGAACTGCACCAGCCACCATGAACTAAGGCCATGTTCTCCATGAGAGTGGGTGGCTGCTCAAAAGCACACAAGAGTCTGCAGTGGTAGCTTCAGGAAGACAGAAATCAAAAGGTTGATGCCCCTGTATTTCACTGATCCAGGGAAAAATTATAGTCGGTCATGATTTTATCTTCTGTTCCCATGTTAGGGGACCCCGTTGTCGGTTGGCCCTGTAGACGTGGAGAATCTTCCGAGTGCGACATACACGTGAAGAATGGTAGATATTCGTCTGATTCCGCAGCTGACTTAAGGAATGACCCTGGGCGCTGCTCCGCATTTCACCGTCGTGGAAAAAGCTGTATTTCACAATTCCTGGAGATGACGTAAGGAGTCCTCAGGTAAGTAAGGAAAGGGATGAGCAGGCGCTCATCATGAAGATGAAGATGGCAAAGGCAACAGTAAGAAGAGGGAAACGTGGTGCCCACTCCTCCCTAGTCTGCAGCTCTCTCTTCTCCACTCTCATCTACTGCCTCCGCACCCCACACTTGAGACCTGTCTGCTGAGTACTTCTGAATCCCAGGGGACTGAAGTCCACTAAGTCAATTCCAGGACAGCTCCTGGGTTTATAATTCTTCTCATCTATCACAGCAATAAAGTCCAGTGCCCTTACCTTGACCTGAGCTACCAGCCTCAGCAACAAAAAAATAGAACTGAAGGTCATGTTTCTTTAATGTGCTTCCCCCCCCCTTTTTCAAACTGTTATAAAAGATTTAAGCTTGTATCTATCAAATGACGGCAGTGTACAGAATTCACAATGCTGAAGCAAGAAAATATATTTGGAATTCTACACAGAGGAAGATCCAAGGTATGAAGGCTCTGAAACGGGAGATGGGTGGGGATTCTGTCCAACAGGTTATGGAATGGTCTTGATCTATAATTTGATTGAGGCAATGCCTGGGACACCAGAATATTGCTCACTATGGGGAAAGTTTAGTTTCAAAGTGAGTAGGACTTTCGACATCGACAGGACATAGGGCATCTTAAAATTTCCAGTAGACTGCTGGGTTCTTCCTAGTACTCTGCTAGTCCACGAACCACAGGACCATAGAGGAAAGAAGGCTGGGTTATAAACTCGGTACTGGCGGTAACCACCCAGGTGACCGTGAGCAAGTTAACTCACCTTTCCAGGAGCCGACTTCCTCATCCATAAACAGAGAGGTTTGGACCAGATGAGTTCAGAGACCTGTGGCTTCTCTATTTTGACTTCCTAACCCCATCCCACCACCCCAACATTTAAGACATAAAAAACAGGCTCTTGCCCTGAGTGTAGGACCTCCCTCTCCTTCACTGTAAACTTGGCCGGGCAAGTGACTTATTGTTTAGCCCATGACTGTCATCATCGCTCAAAATCCATTGCAAGCACTCAAGGACGGACCATGAGGCTTCTCAGCTGTGGCCGCTCATCTGATGGTGACAGCATTACAGGAGGAAGAAATTTCTCCTAACCCAAACCAACTGAGCTGTGATTGCAGGCAAAATGATTTCAAGGAGCTGCCCATGAAGAGACCAGGGAGATTCCTGCGGCTCTTGTTAATCACCAACACTTCACGCACTGATGCGCTATTAAGTACAGTCACACTTAATCAGGGCCGACAGCCTCATTCTCCCGGGGCTGGGAGGACAAGACAGGAGGGCGACATCCACTCCACAGGAGAGGTCAAGAGACCACGCAAGAGGCCAGAGGCCTTGCACATGAATACTATCATTATACCCCCCAAGGAGGGGAAGCAGAATGCCGTGGTCATTAGGAAACGTCTCCACCGGATGCTCTGGGCGAGGAAAAGACCCACTCCCAGCCTTCCTTTCTCACAGAAGTCTGAACGATGCGGGGACAAACATCCCCTCCACAGACACACGCCCACCACCAGCCCCGGCAAGCCTTCCCAGTCACACACAACTCATTCCTGACGATCGGATCCTTTCACACACAACCACCCGCATTCCTGAGATGCCTTTCATCGCACTTGGTGGCTGGAGCAGCTCAAGTCTAGAGGCTCATGTTCCTTCTAGGAGTTTCATACAACAGAGGTTAGTGGCCAAAGCTCAGGACGAGGGGGCGGGAGGCCTGGTTCCAGTATCAGTGGCATGGTTGACTCACTGTGTGACCAACGGCAACCCACTTCCCTGGGCCCTTTCCTTCCCCAACTATATAATGGAGTCAGTACCGATCCTACAAAGACAGTGAGAGGAAGAGAAGGAAAATCTGTGTCAGAGTGACTTGGGTCATTCAGAGTTAAGAAGCTCTCCATACCCAAATGACAAGGGCAGGAGAATCCCATTGCAAATAGGTCTTGGAGAACAAGGCAACTCCTTGTTATGCAACTTCCTGATGGAAACCAGTAAAATGGAGTGGTTAAGAGTCAGACTCTTTGGGTTAAGTTCCACTTATTTTGACTTATGTCCCTTAAGCTTCTGTTTTCCCATCTGGAAAATGAAGAGCGTAAGAGTACCTATCTCACACACCTGCCATAGGAAGGATATAAGATAAGTCACGTAAAGAGTTTAGAAGAGCGGCCGGGACATAGCAGGTAACCAAAACAGACGACTTCCTATGAAGCAAGAACTTGAGTAACCTGGAGTCCTAGATGACTAGCAGGTGCTAGGTTAGCTTCCCGCAATCTTTTGCTATCTAGCTCCTGACAAGAGCCCAAGAGGAGAACCACACTGGCTATATGTGTGAGCGACCTGTGTGAGGAGCCACAGATCCAGAATCACTGTCATGCCAGGGTGAGGCCGGGGGCCCTCCACCAGGACAGCTGAGATGCCTGACCCCTATTCTCAACCGACAGAAGAGACAGCCCTGCTCCCCAGGGTGAACGGGAAGGGAAGGGCGACAACCACACGAGGAGCCTGTCATGGGAAACAGGCCCTGGGTGCCCACATGGGCCATGGTGTGATCCAAACAGCAATACCCCAAAGCCCTGACACAGCAAGGAGCTCATAGGAGGTCTTTCTACACTATGATCAACACGAAGGCTCTGGAGGACAGCCAGGTCTGCTGGCTACCAGTCAGGAGATCTCCTGATCGATCGACCACCAATGCTCCAAAAACATCCCTGCAAGACATGTCCCTTCAGGGCATGGAGTCCCTCCCCACACCCCTTCTTCCCTCCCCTCCCCACCACTTCATAGGTATTCCTATGACTGGCTAATTAAAACTCTTTCCCAAGCTAACTCTTACCTCCCCAGACCAGAAGTGCTTTACACAACAGTAAGTCACCATCCCCAGAGGCTCACCGGCATAAGCATGAGAAACCTGGCAGGCAGGGCCCCCCGCCCGGCCCATCTGCGGGCTTTCCTACACACTCACTTCTCCTCATTGGCCCTTCCTCCCACAGTTCAGCAGCAGCAGGCCTCCCAGGCTGTCTGGACACCATTCTTTCAGCTGCCTGGCTGCAGGCCAGCAAAGGGCCTGAGAACCCACTCCACCGAGAGTTACAGCCTCAGGAGGTGAGGGGAAAAGGGACACGGAAAATAGAAGAGCCAGAGATCCGAACGAGCCCCGAGAGCTAGGAGACATGGGAAAAGCCGAACTGGGAGGGAGCTGGGCGACCACTCCTTTGTCACTGGGTAATAAGAACTCAATTCTGTGCTTTGCTTCAAGGTCAAAGTCCCAGTGGGCACTGCTCTCCGACTCCCAGGTTTTGGCAGGATGGGACGGCCCCACTGTGTTTGTATCTGCTAGATCTGACGGCAAAGCAAATAGAATGAATGATACCCTTTACCTAGGCTTTCCTGCTCAAAATTCTGCCCGGCTCCCTGACTCTGGCCAGTGCCTCTTCATGGGACTGTGAGCAAGTCATTTCATCTCTCTGAGCTTCAATTTAGTCATCTGAGAAATTGGGGGGGGAAATTACCTGTCTTAACTTCTTCACAGAGGTTTTAGAATGATCAAGCAAGATTAAATATTACAGTACTTGGTAAATTATAATGTGCTATGTGTAGCTCTAGTAAATCCCAAGGCCCACGTGGTCCAGCCTCTGGACAAAACTGAAGTCAGATGGACAGTTGGGCACTCAAAATGAATTAAAAGGGGATTGTAGTCTTTAGTTGCACCTGTCAAAGCACATTACAGATGATCCAAATCTTAATTGTCAGGAACACTTTGCATTTCCCAGATCCCCTGTACCTCAAAGCTATAGAAGAGCCTTTCACCCTCCCAAGCTCCCCGTGCTCATCGACTGCCCCTCTGGCTTATCTCTCCCCCCCTCTCCCTCCTCCTCTTCCTATCAGTTCTTCAGTATGCGGCTCGACTTAGCCCCACTTACACATTTTGCTCCACTGTACTATCATCTAGAAGTCTGGCAACTTGTGCATTTTCCTTCTACCTTTCCAGTTCTAGCTCCTTCCATCCAAATTCCATGATTTGCGTTAAAAAGCCTGGGAAAAGGTGGCCAAGGGCACCAATCTCCTCAGAGGAAGAAGCTAAATCAGCAAAGCAGAATTCTCGTTGTAGAGCCAAGGTGGGGGTACTGGACACATAAGATTCACTAATCATGACCCTGTCATGTATTATTCTTATTAGGCCCACTTGACAAGGTCCCTACAAATCTATTAAAGATGCTTTATAGTATACGATGTCATATGGCGTCAAAGAAGGGGTCCACAGGAAGGGATTTGGAAGTCGTCCTCACAGAAAGCCATGCTCGGTGGTTTATGGCCAGAACACCAGACGTGTAAGGAATCTTAGAGGCATAAATAAAGCGTTTGCCGAAATCTCTTCTGCAGAAAAATAGTTCCTAGGATATTACACAGATTACAAGGCAAAAACATGATCCCATGGCTGAAACAGTTTTGTGAAATGCTGGGTTAAATAGAGCTAAAGGGGTTTCTCAAACTTTAGGACTTCCCAGCAAATTCAAGGAGGAGAGTTTTAACACGGAACATTTTGGATCGTAAATATTTTCCAGGAGCCATTTTAGGAAACTCTGCTTTTGACTCTCCTCTTTGTTTTATATAGACAAGGAAGCTGAGACCCACTAGGGAGAGTGACCCACATAATATTTCTCAGGGCTCTAGTGGGGCGGGGGCTAGACCCTAGGTTTCTAACCTCAGTTTTGTGTTAAATTCCTGGAGAAATGATAGAAAAAGCATCTACCAAATTGCCAACGTTGCATTTACTCAAGCATCAAGGTTACGACCCCAAAATAACCACCCAGGACAACCAGCCTCACACACAGAGTCTACACTAGACTCCACATGTCATGATTTGTAGGCCCCTGATCGATATACAAAATTATGATGAAAGGTCACTTAAGTCAACGGCCGTGCTTCTTGCCTACCACACAGCAAGGTGGGCATCACTCCTGGTATGATCTACCTGTCCCGTTCCAGAGCCCTCATCCGATGGTCGAGATCTCTCCAGTTGTCCACATGTCACAGAGTACAAAGTGGGGATGAAACTGAAGGGGAATTTCATTACACAGGGACACTGACAGACTAATCAGAAGGCTCCCCCATGTCGTGCACGCAGAGAAACACCTCGAATCTTGCCTCTCCAACAACAGGGGATGGGTCAATGTTGGGGAGGGGAGTTACTCTGGGTCCGTCAGAGGAAAATAAGAAACGACCGAAGACTGTCCATTTACCTTCTTCTTGGATTTAAAGACGTTACACCTGAAAGTATTGCTGGCACCATCTCGAGCGATATAGCTGAAGATCTTCAGGTCTTGGGAATCATGAGAGACGTAGAAGATCCTGTAGGAAGAGCAACAGAAAAATGCACCGAAGATGGCATTAGGTTCAAACCTCCAACAAGGAAACCTCCATCTAAGGGCACGCTGAAGACAGAGCTCGCTTCTTCCTGTGAAAGCAGGTGGCACTTTCAACAGGCTCCAGACACTCCCCGGAGCGAGCTCCAGATTCAGAAATGGGGGCATGGGTAGAACACGGACCCCATGCCGTTACTAGGCAGCAAGTCTGTGCTGGTAAATTGTGTATTAGAAGGGGAAAAAAGGGAGCACCTGGGTGGCTCAGTCGGTTAAGCCGCTGCCTTCGGCTCAGGTCATGATCCCGGGGTCCTGGGATCGAGCCCCGCATCGGGCTCCCTGCTCGGCAGGAAGCCTGCTTCTCCCTCTCCCTCTGCCTGCCTCTCTGCCTACTTGTTCTCTCTCTCTCTCTGTCAAATAAATGAATAAAATCTTAAAAAAAAAAAAAAAAGGAAGGGGAAAAAAACCCGTTGCCATCCTTATCAGGGCAATAAATCCGCATCCTACCCGTGGAAATATGGGCAAGTTTCCGGATACCTGTTCATGGTTCTCTCCAAATGCGGAGAGTCAGGGAGCCGGCAACGCCCGCCGCGCTGGGGGAGATGAAGATACTCTGTTCCATTATCAGAGTCCCTCCACGGTAGTGACTTCGCTTCCCGTCCCTCTCCGGCAGGCCCACGGCCTCCAGGCGCTCATTCCATGGCTCCCCCAGTCCCCCGCGAGCACGCTGTTGGCCGGGCGCTATTCCAGCAGCAGCAGGACAGGTAAAGGCCCTAAACCCACAGAGCTCACGTGCAGGAGATCCCAATAAACAAACAGTACGAGTGCTCTGAGGACAAAGAGGCCGAACGAGGGGCAGAGCGTGGCGGCGTTGGATGTTTTGGCCAGGGTGGCCAGAGGGAAGGCCCCACAGAGAGGCAGAGGCCTGAGCGCGAGGGAACCTCCCATGGAACCACCTGGGCGACACCACGGCAGGAAGTGGGAACCGCTCCCGTGAAAGCCCTATGGCATTCAGAAGGTGCTGGAAGCGTCCGAGGAACGGCCCGACGTCAGGGTGGCTTAAGTGGAGTGCTTGTGCTCGGTGACAGGGTCACGGAAGCGGCCAGAGGCCAGCACACGGGGGCCCTGGAAGGTCAGAGTGTGGACTCCAGGTGAGAAGAGAAACCACTGGAGGCTTCTGAGCAGAGGACTCACTTCCTGCTGCTCTTTTCTGGCTGATGGGGGCAAGAGAGGAGGCGGAGGGAAGGCTGTGGAAAGGGGGAATGTTGTAAGCAGGGCCCCAGTGGCGGAGTCTGAAGGGGCGCCTAGGACGGGGTGCCCCGGGATCGGCCAGGTCCGAGTGTGGTCAGCATGGGGCAAGGGAGGGAAGAATCGGGGGCGCATCCGTGGGACCGGTTTGGGGCGAGCCAAGGAGAGGGTGGCTCCGGAGAAACACCTCTGGGGCCGCATCAGTGCCCTAAAATATCTCTTCCTCAGTAATAACCCTGGCGACCTGCATCCGAGGATTTAACGGGCCGATCTGTTTTCCTGTAAGTCAGCGCCACATACTTTGCAGAAAGAGAATGGGAATTAGAGTAGGATCCGCAACTTTGCCACTGACTGCCGCACCCGTCAAACGGGACGATTAATAGCAACACCTGGCCGGGTTACCGGGAAGATGCAATAATGAGTAAAGTGCCTTTGTACTTCTTACCAATACGCTCTCTCAACAGCCTTGTTACTGAGATTCTCGCCAAGGACCCCAAGGATCCTGGGAGGGGCATTCGGAAGAAAGGTCGACACAGAGAAGAACAATCCTGGCAAGAAACCCAAGTTCACCTCGGGGATGCCATTCCTCTGCTCACTGGGGTCGAAGTCACGTCAGTACGTCTCACATGTCCACCAACCGTGAGTGCCGCAGATGAGAGGTGGGTCTGTTTGTTTAATGCGGCTTCTGAGAAAGGGAAGGGACATGGAAGGGACCGCCCACTGCTGTACCTCGGCACCCCCCCCCCCCCGCCTGAGACCCAGCCCTCCCCCACGGCAATCTTTCTAGACGTCCTCCGCTGAACGTCTCTGAAGCTTCTCAAATTTATCGTGCCCCCCATTGAATTAATCAGCATCCTTGTAATTCTCCAAGCAAACGAGGCCTTCCTTCTCCCAAGCCCCATCTGGACGAGGGGCCCTGGACGCGCACAAGCCACGTCCATGACTTCCTCCCTTGTTTTCCATCTGTTGCTCAGGACCCCGTTCTTTGCAGCCCATCTCCTCAACATGGCTTGGAAATGTATTTGCTTCTTCTCCACGGTACTGCCTTAGTTCACAGATCCTTCTTTTTTCACCTGGATTCCTGCAACCTGCCTAGCGTCTCTCTCTGCTTCCTAGCTCCCCTATGGCCAACCCATTCTCTACCTCGCTAGCAAAGTGGTATTTTTAAAAACACAAACTACATCTCATTATTTCCCTCTGCAAACCTCTCAAAGGCTTCCTACTGCCCTCGAAATCCAGTCCAAACTCCTCAGCACGGCTACCTTCCTGCTTTCGTCTCTTCCCAGAGTCCTGACCTACATAGTCCTTCAGAACTAGTCACACACACCTACCTGCCATTGCCACCGCTGTGACAGCCTGTGTCCTTGAAGACTCGGGTCAGAGACGCTTTCCTGCCCCCAGTAGGAGCTGCTGAACCCCCTGGGGTTCCCCGTTACCACAGCACCTCCCTTGTAAGTACAGTGTTTATGCTAGAGCTCCTTGAAGGAAAAAGGACCACATCCTGGTGTCCCCAGTGCCAACATGGTAATGGGCACAAAGAAGGTTCCTAATACCAGCTGAGGGGGGATTAGTGAGCACCCAACCCGTGATGTGGTCCGTCTGGTTTTTCACTTCTCCTCCCCACCCCCACCCCGGACCAAGGAAGTAAGGTCAGTTAGTTCAGTTGAATCATACATAAAACTCCTTCCACTTTTGAGTTTTTAATTACTACGCAATGCCCTAAGGACTGAGAACTGGAATGAAAACTGATAGGGCAGATATGAAAGCGGAGCAGCATGCCAACAGGACACGGAGACCAGGAAGGCGGCCAGGGACGGCAGCAGGGGAGGATGGACAAAGCAGCCTTCCAGCAAACATGAGGACAGCCGTGTGTCGATGCAGCCCTGGGGACTGGGGCTCTCTGGAGACGGTGCTGCTGTGTCTGAGTTCAGAAACGTAACGTGTCGTTATTAAAGATAAATAACCAAAAAAAAAAGAGAGAGATAAATAACCTCTAGCTAACCTAGCTAAAATGTCAGCTAGTCAGAGCTTAGAAAAGTATCCACCAACACAGTCAAGCCACAAAGTTTTTCCATGTGACCTCATTCACCAACAAATGAATAAATCAACAAATTAAGGCCACAGGTCGAAAACTCCAGATCTAGAGACATATTCCAAGAACCTTATTTCTTCATACCCTGGTTGTCTTAAGAACTGTGATTGTGTGCCAGGAGCGGGGGAAGGGAGGAGACCCAACACGAGTGCTCCAGAGAATAAGGAAAGATTTTCTTCCCCTTCTTTACCCTGAAGCCTGGTACAGTTTTGATCCTGCTTCCAAAAAGTATCTCAATTTTCTCAACTTTCAGTATAATTATCAAAGGTGAGATACCAGAGTAGTTCATTACACTGTAATAATGATTACAGGGTTTTGTTAGGTTCTGTTCCCCCTTCAGATGTCTTGTTTTTATTTTCAAATATGCATAGAATTATAATTTTCACCTGCTAATGGAACTGTTCTGCTTCAAAGCTATAGCAAAAACTATCCTACGGATTGTTCTATCCATGAACTTATCATAAATGACTGAACTAGAAACGGTATCTCAGAGAAACTGGATTTGGAGCTTATCGCAGAATTCAGGTTGACAGAGCGATAAAGAACCACCAGACCCACCACCAACACCCCCTTTCCTCGACTATTAATCTAAAGTAAACTTGTTTCATCTCAAGAGCACAGGAGAAAAACAGAATTTCACAAAGACACCTTGCATGGTCATCAGGCCTGGATCCAGCCCAGCGTCCCCGCCCCTCAGGATTTGTCACAGTGAAGGGCGACTCCCCGACAGAGGACTCCCTTTTTGGGAGCTTCTCGTTACTTGGGCATTTTCCCTCATGCTGATTAGAAATCTACCAACAGGAATGCAGCAGAGGGAAATGGCTGAAAGCGCCCGATCTTAGGCCCGGGCTCAGCCGCTGACTAGTGGGAGCTCCTGGTCATTATCTCCCTGTGGTTCTTCGCCAGCGCGCTGGGGATGATCAGAGGGCTGCACCTCACCCCCGGGGTTTGGAGGAGGGATGCATACAGCAAGGGGAGCTTCTAGCAGCAAGTGGTTAGCGAACACTAAGTGCTCTTATGACCTCCGCACCACTGCCTTACTTCCACCCTTTGGGGACTTTGGAGAACAAGGCTAACCCTCCTTCCAGAGGGCAACCTTCTGAATATTTGGAAGCCACCGCCATGTTTCTGTTTCCTCCCCTCGTTGTTAAAGTGACTCGCTACCTCCTCTTTCAATAGTCCTTGCACGGCCCATGTCCATCACTTTACCGCCCCGCCAGGCTTGCGCAGAGGGCTGTGGGTGAGAAACATCTCGGTTCAAGTCGTAGCTTTTCCACTCCCCAGCTACTGACCTCAGCCCAACCACTCCACTGACATAACCCTTTCCTTCCTCACTTAAATCGGTATATTAGCAATCCCTGCATGGTATGAAGTATTAAAACACACATACAGCCCACATTTAACACAACGCCCAGCACACGGCGAGTTGCTTGCTCAGTAAACAGGAGTTCCCTCTTCCTTGTGAACCTGTTCTGTACATACCCCAACTCTCCAGGGACTCTTGCCAAGGACACAGAACTGAATCATGTTCTGGACATCTCTGAGTGTGGTTTTTTTATTGAGTGAGAGCATCTCACTGCTGCTTCGCACTGTGGTCAACTCAGGCTCGAAGCCGACTTGCACGACTGCACTCAAGGGCGGGCTCCCTAAGCATACCTGGGTCATCGGTTTTTAGGATTGGTGCCTGGTGATCACTACTTCCTTTTCTGAGCTCTCATAGACCGTCCGCTTAATGGTCTCTTCGACGAGCTCACTAGAGTTTCCTCCTTCCTACAAAGTGGCATGGAATGTCTTGTCCTGGCCATTTTCTCGCATCTCATTCGTTAGGACCCCAGGACCCAAGTACCTGAGGCCCAGACACACTTAAAGGAGGGACACTTTTTTCCTCATGGTTCTTCAACATTGCTTTGTAAGTCACCTATGTTCTAGTGTTTCTAGTTTGAAGATCAGATAG
Source organism: Leptonychotes weddellii (assembly GCF_054177405.1). Lineage (NCBI taxonomy): Eukaryota > Metazoa > Chordata > Mammalia > Carnivora > Phocidae > Leptonychotes > Leptonychotes weddellii. The sequence goes on from NC_138374.1 coordinate 132,958,126, forward strand.
TTCTCCACTGAAGGAAAAAAGAGAGGGGTAGAAAAATGGAACGCATGGATGTAGAGAGGCTTGGGAGCTTCTGGTCCCATGCCGCCCTCCCCTGTGCTACTTCTCTCATCCTCAGCCTTTTCTGAGAGCCCACTGCACCCAGAAACTGGGTCCATCACGGCTGCTCCTTTGCGCTCACATTTGCTTTTAAGCTCTGCCTGCCATTCTGTGCTCTTTTAAGGCACGCTATATAAAAATCTGGGTAGCCACCATGATTTTTCTCCACAGGCTCACCTTTTTGGGACCAACTGGAATCACTTAGGTTGCACCTCTGTCCTCAAGTGCTCATCCCTTCCTGCCTCTCAGGCTCCTGGTTACTGTCACCATCCTTCTCTCTGATAGGTTGCTGGCCACACCCCCCAGTGTGAGTGCTCCACCACCTGCCCTCATCTCTGTGGGGACTTTGGAATCTACTGGCTACAGAGAATGTGAAGAATCACATGCTTCCCCCCCAAAACCCACAGATAGGGAGCCCCGCCCACGAGCCCCCACACCCTGTCCTGCTCACAGCCTGCTGGGAGGGTCTCACTAGCCGGCCTGGGGCCTGCCACAGCCCAAAGCAGGGAACCCCAGGGCAGGGGGTCTAGACCCCACATGGGGCCTCGGGCAGTTTTTTCCTCCTCTCCTACTCCTTGAAATGAGAATAAAAATCTCAGAGTGGTTGTAAAGTTCTGGGATGGGCAAAGATTGAGAGTGGGTGAGACCGTGGATGGGCAAATACTCTGTAACCCATGAAGTGCTGTAGAAATACTTTTAAACCGTGAGCCTGCAAGTGAAAGAACAAAGAGAAATCATCACTGGTCCCCTAACGTCACCGTGGGTGGGGCAGGGGCCTCCAGCTGGAAGGCAGCAGAGATTTTCCTCTTGAGGTCTCAGAGGTGTGGGCATTCCTAACCCAAAAGACACCCAACAAGGACAGAGAGGAATGCACTGTGTCTGGAAAGACAAGCTACCCAGTGACTTGCAGATGGCAGAGACAAAACCTAACGGGATTTTTTTTTTTAAGATTTTATTTTTGAGTCATCTCCACACCGAATGTGGGGCTCGAACCTACAACCCCAGGATCAAGAGCTGCATGCTCCACCGACTGAGCCAGCCCAAGGCCAAACCTCTGGGAAAGAACAAAGCACAGGTAAAAAGTGCAGGAGACAGACACCAGAACCGCCCTGCTGTGTCAGACCAGCCGAGGACAGCACAGTCCTGGGAAGGTCCTGGGAAAATCCTGCGTGACTCCCGCCCACCCGCAGGAGCAAGGACACCCCCAGGCAGCCCAGCCACCCTCCCCCAAATGAATGTGTTAGCCTCCGAGGGCCTGGGGGCAGTTTCAGGAGAGGTGGTCCTCTGGAGGGAGCCCCCAGTGCTTTGCTCACGGAAGCACACGAGTATAGAACAGTCCTTGTCCTTTTAAGCGCTCCTTAAAAAAGCACACGGGTCCTCGGGCGCCCGGCTCCCGCCCCTGCGTGTCGCCCGAGGACTCGTGTGTCTTTCTCTGCCCGCCTGCCCTGCCGCGTGCACACGCGCCCACACTCCTGTCCCTGCTTGTCACACTTCTTCCATGCCTCTTAGTTTTAATTGAATCTTTAGATAAAACTGACCTTCATGGTGATCATTTTTCTCTCTTATTACTGCTTTGGTCTGATTATCTTTTCCTCCCACTGTATTCCCAGGGCTCTCTATCACTTCGGCTGGTTTTCTTCTACTACGAGTGCCTTCCATTTCTGTCTTCTCAGTCCCTCATTTTAGCCGTTCTTGACGTGAGGCCTGCTTCCCTCCGACGCCTCCTCAGCCTGCTCTCTGGCATGAGGGGACGGCGATGAGCTCATGAGCTGCTCCCACGGTCGCTCGTGGAACTGGTCTGCTTACTGCACAGACATCCCCGCTGCTGGGACACATCACACCCCGTGTGTCTTCACAGACCTGCACCCCAACAGCGGGCTCTGGGGGGATGCCCCAAGAGGCCATCGAGCCCACCTGCTCAACTGCAGGCAGAGAAACGCAAACCCTGCAGCCATTTCAAAGGTTTCTTCAAGGTAGAAAAGTATACAAATGTCCAAATTATTACTCTATGGCGTACCTAGGGTAAGAGATGAGCCATCAGCTGAGTTTTAAAATCTAGCGCGAGTCAGGCAAAGCCAATTTCTCTTCTGAAAGTCGAGTGAAGGCAGCCCCGCAGCCCAGGCAGCAGTTAACGCATCTGCCCATTTCACAGCTGTCCTGTGAAGCTCTTTCTGATGTCCCCCTCAGGTCTCCCCTGCTTTACTTGAGTCAACCACAGACCGTCACATAGCACTTTCCAAACACCGAGCGCTGTGATAAGCTCATTTCCTCTTGTTCGGTACTTGACAGGCAGGCAAAAAACAGGCCAGCGTCCCTCAGCAAAAATCCCTTCCCAGGCTTCAAGGCTAACTTCTCTCCAACGCTGGTGACTTCTCCCAAACAGCTACCACCTGCTGTCAGCGTTCAAACACCAAGCTTTACACGGGCTGCCCATTCTTGCTCCTCTGTTCCTGCGTCTGTTACCTGGGCTTACGCCTTCCAATGTTCGTGTCTTTGAGGGTCAGCTCATCCTTCCCACACTCTGAGGACGCTCGGGCTTCCCGAAGACTCCTGCTCAGTGACACCGCTCTCCTTCCAGAGCCAGAGAGTAGAGTGAAAAGGGGAGCTCCTTCACCTGGGGTATGCTGGGGGAGCTTCACATACAAAACTGTTGTCTTCCTCTCCTTCCCCACGAACAGCTGATCCTCTTGCTTTTGAGACAAAGAATGCTCCTCTTCTTCAAGCAGCATGTGTAGATGGGTTAGGCGAAGGTCTTCCCAACGCAAAACAGATCATAATCAGAAGTTTACACCCTTCCTTCCCCCATGTCCCTGTGCACCTTGAAGTCCCCGTGATTTTCCTGGAACAACAAGACTGACAGAACAGAGCCACAAAGCCTCAGTGGAGGCTACTCAAAGCCACTTAAGACCCCAACTCAATAGGGGAGCCTGGGTTACTCAGATGGTTGGGTGTCTGCCTTCAGCTCAGGTCACGATTGAGCCTCGTTCACATCAGGCTCCCAGCTCAGCGGGGAGCCTGCTTTTGCGTCTGCCTCTCCCCCTGCTTGTGCTCTCTCTCTCTCTCAAATGAAACAATAAAAAATCTTTAAAAAATATAAAAAAGACTCCAACTCATAGTTCTCTCAATTGTGAAATGGCACAAGAAGAGGCTCACAAGATGGTCACGCGAATCAAATGAAAGGATTTATGCACAATGCCTGGCTCAAAAATCTTGACTAAATTGATCAGAGTATTTGCTAATCCGCTGTGTGTCCCCCATGTGCCAGTCAGTGCTCTAATCGCTTGATATGTAAAGAGTCACTGAACCCTCTACAACATGTCATGAGGTAGGTGCTATTACTACCCCTCTTTTAGAGACGAGGGAACAGAAGGTTGCCCAACTTTCTCAAGGTCACACAGCCAGCTAGTAGGCACCTGTATTTGTTTCCTGGGGCTGTCGTAATAAATTACCACATGGATGGCTTGAAAAACTAAAATTTAATCTCTCATAGTTTGGGTGGCCAGGGATCAGAAATCAAGGTGTTGGCCAAGTTAGTTCCTTCTAGAAGCTCCGAGAGAAGGTCCCTTCCATGCCTCTCTCTCTCTCTCGGCTTCCGGCAGCTGCCAGTGATCCTGGGTGCTCCCTGGCTTTCTATCTGGGGTTCCCCATCTGCTGCCTCTAGCTTCACACGTGGCCACCTTCTTTGTGCGTCCCGTGTCTCTTTCTCCAAATCCCCCTCTTCTTACAAGGACACCGGTCAGTAGATTTGGTGTCCTAGTCCACCCACAACCTCACCTTAACTCAATTACATCTGCAAAGTCCCTCCTGCCAAACAAGGGCACGGTCACGGGTAGCAAGGGTTACGACCCAGACTTCTCTTTCTGAAGGGACACAATTCGATCCCGACGGTCTCTGAGCCAGAATCTGGACCCCAGCCATCTTAGCTAGGTTCCTCACTTCTACGTGACCTGCTTGTCCACATAGCTGATTGCGAACCGTCAAATACCATCTGAATGTTAGACTGTTATGATTACTATTCTCTTTGTACCCAGCTAGAAGGCGGCGGTAGGGCACATTGAGGCCACCTAGGAACTCTGAATTTCCTTACTCCAGTTATTTTCTCAAGCTCTTGATGCCTACATAGGTTCTCTCTGGTTGCCTATAAATTCATCCTCACATGGGTAAGATTTTCAGTTGACACTTGGGGGAGAGGTGCTTGGTTTCTTTGCTATCCCCGACTGCCCACCTTCCACCCAAGTTTCTCCAAATAGACCAACCCAGGAATACTATAAATGCTCATCCTAGTTTTTCCATAGGCATTCAGTCCTCAAATGACCCACCTAGAGCTTCCTGGGATTCATCCCATGACACACTCTGTCCTCTGCTCTAATCCACCCCCCCCATCATGTGCTTGGCACATGGGAACCCCCATGGGCCTGACAGGAATTGAGGAGAGGGCACCCATTCCCCTTCCCAGGGCTCAGAGTGCCTGGCTGGCATGACCAGGTACTTTTCTTTCTCTGATTGCTCTGACCCGCTTCCCGATCCTACATCAGAGAAGGTCGGAATCACAGCTCACTCCAAGGCACTTCCTCTCAGGACTTGAGGACAAGAGAACGCAGTGCCAGGGCCGGTGGCAACACCCCTACCCCTCACACACACCGCAGGACAATCTGTCCTAGGACAGCTCCCTCTCAGTCAGGATCTCATGGTTTTGGTTTTTTGTTTTTGTTTTTTTTTTAAGATTTTATTTGACAGAGAGAGACATAGCGAGAGAGGGAACACAAGCAGGGGGGGTGGGTGGGAGAGGGAGAAGCAGGCTCCCCACCGAGCAGGGAGCCCGATGCGGGGCTCGATCCCAGGACCCCGGGATCATGACCCGAGCTGAAGGCAGACGCTTAACGGCTGAGCCACCCAGGCGCCCTCCTTTTTTAAGATTTTTTAAAGAATTTTATTTATTTATTTGATAGAGAGACACGGAGAGAAGGAACACAAGCAGGGGGAGTGGGAGAGGGAGAAGCAGGCTTCCCGCCGAGCAGGGAGCCCGATGCGGGGCTCGATCCTAGGACCCCGGGATCATGACCCGAGCTGAAGGCAGACGCTTAATGGCTGAGCCACCCAGGTGCCCCCCACTTTTTTTTTAATTATACAGAACCATGTATCTTTACTTCCAAGCCACAAACAGATCTTGGAACAAAATGGGGGGAAAAAAACAGACACATCCTTGACCTCATTTCAATTCCCAATCACTTTTCAATGTTCTTCTGTTTTCACTTTGGAAGTCTGGGGAAGGGGTGGGTTGGAAGGCTTGAAGAAGCCAGGTACCAGGGGTGGAGGATGGGAGAAGGTTGTGAAGAAAGACTGTCCTGGCTTGAGAATTCTTTTCTTCCTGCCATAATGCCACAAGCTCTCTCTTCTGGGCTGTCCCCTCACTACCCAAGAGCAGCTGCTGAGGGAGTATCGTGCCCTGGGGGTGGTTCGGCTTAACTTTATTCTAAGAAATGCATGTCTTACTCTACCCGCTCCCTCCCCAGCCCCACAGCAGATGGTCTCCGGAGACAGCACGGAGACCGGTCCAGAGCCGGTCCTTGAGGAGCTCACAGTGCTCCATAGTGGGGCGAGCACAGACTGTGGAGCAGAGCCCCAAGGACGTGTGGGACGCAGAGGCCGCCTGCTCTTGGGAAAGGTGCACGGGGGAGCTGCCGTCCAAGCAGCACCTTGAATAGGTGGGAGGTAACAGGGATCGTGGAGGGAAATGCTTCAGGCTGGGGCCTGGCACGAAACAGATAATGGCGGTCATCCAAGGTGAGTTTACTAGGGACTATTTACAAAGGTGAGGGCAGAGTGCAGGGAGAGCGGAGAACAGCAAGGGAGCCCCCAAGGCCCGCGGCTGCCAGAACCCAGAGAGAGAACCGTGTGCCACCTGGCAGGAGCCCTCATGATGGGGAGGCAGCCCACTGATGGTACCCACCGGCCAGCCTGCGGGCACTTAGCCTGGTGGGGAGCAGATCTGGACGAGCAAAGGAAAGCTAGCCATCAGACGGAGGAAGGGAGAACATTCCTCGTAAGGGAAACTGCACAGAGAAAGTCATGGAGTCAAAGGAAAACGGGGGGTGCACCTGGGTGGCTCAGTCAGTTAAGCATCCGACTCGTTTCAGCTCAGGTCATGACTGAACCCTGCATCGGGCTCTGCACTGAGCGTCGAGCCTGCTTGGGATTCTCCCTTTTCTTCACCCTCTGCCCCTCTCCACTCGTACACATGCTCTCTTAAAAAAAAAATGGGGGCACAGAGTCATGAAATAGCCCAGTGTGCTTTGGCACCAGGAACCCAGCACATGCAAGGGACCAGCAGGAGATGAGAGCAGAGGGAGGTCAGGGCCTGCTGCACACAGCCCAGCTGTCCCTTTGTGTGCTCATGGCACTGACGGGGACCTACGCAGGGGAGGGACATAATTGGTAGTCATGGTGGTAGCAGGATGGAGTGCAGGAGACATGAGCAGAAGAAGGGAAGCCGAAGAGAGGCTACTACAATATGGAAGCTGTGGGGGAAGAGGAAGAATCTGGATTGGGGGCTTGCCTGGCAGAAGAGCTGGACTCCAATCTCAGTCTTGCTGCTTCCAACTGTGAGGCACTGGGTGAGTCTTCTAATGGTCAAGTTTTCGTTTTCTCATCCACAGACACACAGACAGTCATGAGAGCTAGACGGGTGAGTCAGGTGCCAAGCACAGGGCAGGGGGATTGACACAGCCTGGACCTGGGCAATGCATGGTCTGTGCAACCAGCCTGGTGGGCCCGAAGTCCAGGCAAGAAAAGCTGACGGTCTAAGGCAGCAGCAGTGATGATGGGTAGCAGGACATGGATTCCAGAGCCATTTCTCTGGACGTGAGGATGAGGAGGGGGAGGGAGAGGATCCTGAGTTGGGGGGACTAAACACTAACCAGATCATGGGACACAGAAGCAGGAGAAGCTGAGGGCACAGGGAAGTGGTGTGGGTTCTGCACATGTCAACACGGAGGGGTGACCAAAGCACTCAGATGGCCCTGCATGTGAGACAAGTAGAAAGAAGGGATTGGGAGAGAGGCCCAGACTTAGGAGCCACCAGGATGCAGAGGGCAACTCCAGCCATGGGACACAGAAGATCCCCCCAAGTAGCAAGTAGAGAAGGAAGAGAATTCTCGGGCTCACTGAGAACCCTGTTAATAGTTGATTAAAACAAAGGGCAGAACTTTTTTGGAGTCATCCAAAAAAAAAAAAAAAAAGGAAAAACAGCAGGAAAAGACCAGGAGATAAGAGAAGGAACACAAGAAACCACCACGGAAGTGCGGGAGGAGAGTCTCCAGAAGGAGGGAAGGTGCACGGCCTTCAGTGCTCCAGAGAGATCAAAGGGGATGAGGCTGCAGAGCGAGCCAGGGATTAGCAACTCAGACATCCCTGGTGACCACAGGGAGGGCGGACTTGGTGCAGAGCCCAAATATAATGAGCTGAGCAATGAGCAGGGGTTATGGAAATACACACCACAAGAGCAATTACTCTGAAAAGTCTGGCAGGGAAAGGACAAGATAAGAAGGTAGGCTCTGGGAGCGCCTTTTCTCTTTTGGATGGCAAAACCTGAGCCTATTTATAAGCTAAAAAAAAGAAGAAACAAAACAGAAGTAGCCTCAAAATCCAGGGGGAAGGAGAGGGAAAATGAGGTCTGAAGATCCAGCCAAGACGGCCGGGGACGGGGTCTGGGTGCAGAGCTTGCCTGGGGACAGAGTCACGAGGGCACTAACTCCGAAGCGGCCAGAGGTAGGCCAGGCCTGCCCCAGCTCGTCACCCTCTCCTTCTGTGGCAGGGCATCCTGGCAGCCGTCCTGATCTTGTGCGTAGGAGTCAGCTCTGGCCGAGGCAAGGGCTCAGGAAGACTTTTTTAGTCAGGCGTCCTGGTTAAAGCACAGGCTGTTTTAACAGCTCCCACCTGCACTTTACCTGTCAGTTAATTCCTTCTCTTTCTGCAGGGTGAGGACACCTCCCAGAGATGTGACATGGATCCAAAGGAAAGCACGTGCGGCCAGAAAAAGTCCACGGCCGTCTTCTGAGAGCCGAGATGGGCACTAATTCATGCTGGTGGGGACGGCCCATGGGGCGGGGGGCTCCCGGAAATTCACGGGCGGGGGGCGGCGAGGGCGGCAGGCCGTGCCAGGGACGCGACAGGTTCTTCTGGGACCTGGTTTATGAGCACTTGCCTTTCTTCTCTCACACAGAGCTTGTTAAACGCCTCTGTGTCAGCTAAGTCATCTGACAGGCTTGTTTCCTGAGGGCTTTGTCCTTCCCATCAGTGAACAAAGGCAATTGGGAGGGATTTGGGTTTAGATCTTTTGATATTAAAAAAACAAACAAAAACAAAAAAACAAACTTCTTATAAACAGGCATTCCCACATGTGTGTGCACACACATATCTATTTTCATCGGTGTTTGGGTGTTAAGGATCGGCAGGGCTGCCTGCTGCCTAGACGGCCCCTCCAGGAAGGAAATGCACCCGAGATACCCCACCTCTGGCGGTCAGGACCCCCTAAAAATGAATTAAGTGCTACTGGAAGACGATGGGCAGCCATGAGCTCATGTGCAGATGACACCCATCAGGGGTTACCTTCTGAGGCTCTTCTTACTCTTCCCCTCCAACAACCCCTTTATTGAGGCCGTGAGTAAAACTAAGATGAACACATCCACTATTTATTATGGTTTCATTCCTCCCATCCACCCTCGGATGGTTATGAATTATCAGTAAAAGCAGCAACAAACTGGGGCGCCTGGGTGGCTCAGTTGGTTAAGCGACTGCCTTCAGCTCAGGTCATGATCCCAGGGTCCTGGGATCGAGCCCCGCATCGGGCTCCCTGCTCTGCGGAGAGCCTGCTTCTCCCTCTCCCACTCCCCCTGCTTGTGTTCCCTCTCTCGCTGTGTCTCTCTCTGTCAAATAAATAAATAAAATCTTTAAAAAAAAAAAAAAAAAAAAAGCAGCAACAAACTGGACAAGACCTAAAGTCAAAGACCGAGATAATGCACAGAAAAAGATGACCGGCCCCTCCAGCAAAGAGCTAAGTGTGCAGCAGCAACAGAGGGCAGGGCTGGCGTCTCTGGCCAACTCGAGGAAGGCGAGTCTATTTTCAAAGGCGGCTTTGGCTTTGTGGTGAATCCCACAGCCTGTTTGGCTTGCTCCCTGAGCAAGGTCACGTGACTTCTGGTTCCTCCGTGTTCCCAACTGCAAGGCTGCCTTTTGAACAGTCATCTGTGTGCTGGTTACTATCTTCTACTAGAACATATGCTCTTGATGTTCAGGTTCACATTTTTTATCCCCTTCCCCAAATACCTTCACATATGGGTGGCATTCAGCGCTCAAGAAACGTCTACAAGTTGGTTGGTTCATTCATTCGTCCATCCATCCATCCCACCCCATCAATCCTAGATAAGAGTCCAAAGAATAAATGTACCCAGGTCCTGGGGATTTTGCAAAGATTTAACAAGAAATCAATTCAATTTAATAAATATGTATTGAGCACAATTATGCGCAAGACGGCAGTCAAGGGGACATAGAGATGAGTAAGATGTAGCTCCTACTACAAACCAGAAAACACAGAAATAACTACAGTACTAGGATGAACTTAAGGACTATATAGCCTTGGGGTCCAAAGAAGAAACAGAAATCAGATCCCCACTCTGGGAGTGGGGCTGAAAGCAGAAAAGGATTCCTGGTAGATGTTGGACCTTGGAATTCTTATTCAAGAACTTGACAGACAAGTTACCAAACCCAGAAGACTTGACCAATCATGGTTTGATCATGACTGCCACCAGACATTGGGAAGGCTGCAACTCTCCCATAGCTGCTTCCCAGGGTCTCCCAGTAGACTGTGGGGATTCGCAGACAACCTAGTTTTTCCCATCCCATATTTCCTGAACTCTATGCATAGCCCTCTGGACCTCCCAGCCACCCTCATCTCCACGGTTTGAGGTCTGTACTAGCAGAAAAGCAGCCCAGGCTCACAACTGGCTGTACCCTTCTTAGCAGTTGGGCATCACCTTCCTCCTAGCCATGCCAAGATGCAAGAGGGAGCCCAGAGGGCTTCCCAGCCAGGATCGAGGGGCAGGGCCCAACACACAGCATCTAGACTGGTGTGTAGTGTAGAATGCTCAAGTGATCACTGTGGGATGAGCTGGGACAGCGTCCGACTACAATCCTAGAGACCACTATGGCTCATCAGACAAGGGCTACAGCTCCAGATCAAGAGCAATCTTTACTTGCCTTTGGGGTGAAGGGTGGTCACACAGTGGCCCTTCCATCCCAGTGTCAAACAAAGACCCTACACCAACTCTCCCACATCCATGTGAATCCCAAAACACGTAGGGTACCAAAAAGTCTTGTCCTATGTAAATCCTCTCCCTTTACATGATCTGCAACCCACCAATATAAAACTGGTTTGTTTTGAAGATGGCAGCCCCTCTAGACAAGATGCAAATGCCTCTTGGGCTGACAAAATAAACTCCATTAATCATTCAAACACTAAATTATTAAGCAAGGTAGATGTTTTTTTTCCCCTCCTCCTACAGAAGGACATCCAATGATAAATCTTCCTGGCCTGAGAAGCAAACTATTCAAAGATAACTTACAACGATTATTGGCACCAGTGGGTCTTACCTTGGAAATGATCAACCACAGGACTCTGCGGTGCATGAAGTGCCCACAAATTCAAAATTTCTGCATGTACGTACGTGAATGTACTGTTCTAGGGAGAAGATCCAGTTTCATCAGATTCTCAGAAATATGTGTGTCATGTAAAAGGTGAAGACCATCCCATGGATGCCCAGCCAGTGTCTACCTGGTAGCTGTGAAAGGAGTCAAGGGCAGGAGTGCTGGCTTTACTTTGCACACACTCTCCCATCTGAGCCTCTTCAGTGCTCTGCAAATTCCCTTTCTGGATTCCCTTTATGCATGTGAGGAGGAGAAAATGAAACAGGAATGGAATTTCAAAGTAAGCAGTCACTTAGAAGTAGAACTGGGACCAGGCCTGGTTTCTCTGCTCCTCTGGTTCTTCTTCCACAAGGCGAGTCTCTCCCCGGCAGACAGGGTTTAATTATGTAAAGTTTTCTAAAGTTGGCCTAATTGGATTTTCCATCATTTGTGTAAAAGACGTCCCCGAAGGCCTGGCACAGAGACACCGAGCCAGAGGTCCAACTTCAATCGTGCCGGTGGCTCTTCGGGTTTCTGTTATTCACCACCTACCAGCTTTGCGATTCAGGCCACCAAGAAGGGCAGAGGATAAGGCCGCCAGGAAAATAAGGAAGATTAATGGTCATCTGAAATGAACATTTTAGTACAAATGAGTGGATCCAGCCTGCCCTAGCCTTCTCACGTAGTATTTATGGAGCACCTGCCACATAGGAAGGACCCTTCCAGGCACCAGGGAGGCAGCTGTGCACAAAACGTGTGGTTCCTGCCTTCACAGTTAGAGTTACCACGATGCAACTTTCCATTCTTTTGCCACGATTGAATTTATTTATTTTTAAAGATTTTATTTATTTGTCAGAGAGAGCACAAGCAGGGGGAGCTGCAGGCAGAGGGAGAAGCAGGCTCCCCACTGAGCAGGCAGCCTGATGCAGGACTCGATCTCAGGACCCTGGGATTATGGTCTGAGCCAAAGGCAGAGGCTTAACCGACTGAGCCACCCAGGCACCCCACCATGATTGAGTTTAATCATCTATCAAGTGGGATCCACCAGAGGCGGACAGCCCTTGGAAAAAGCAGATGTAAAATTACCAAAGATGCAAATCAAGATTACTGGAGGGGCCTCTCCCACTACCTCCTCAAATAAGATGATTGTCCCCTATTTACACTGTATTCAGACTGTCACTGGTCTGAGTGGTCCAGACCTAACACAGCTCACAGACTGGGCCCCGTCTATGCTTCCAACTGCTGTCAGCCCTGTTGTCCAGTCTGCCCTTTATCCTGATCACTGGGTGATCTCTCCCCTGTCCACCTCCCCAAGTCTCCCCGCATGGGGGGTGTTTCTCTAGAGCCCTACTGTCAAGCATCACTCTGGAACTCGGAGTCAGAGACCTCACAGGAGGACCGTTAAGCATGGGTGTTGCAGGAAGTCCTTGATACAGGATTGCGAGAAAAACAGGCTCATTGTAGAATTACCTGCAGAATAAAACTGGATTTTGGAAAGACATCAGATTGTTTGCATAGTTGCATATGGAATGGTACTAGAGGGAACAGGGGTTGAAGGAAGAACATTTGACTTTTTCCTTTCTAAAGCTTCTTCACTTTTTTTAAATTTTATTTTTAGTGACAAGCATGTATTATTGGGTCCTTTTCACACGTATGCCTCACCCATATCCCTCTGAACACTTCCTGAAAACCATCACAGGAAGCAGCAGTCACTGTGGGGACCCTGCAGAGACGATCTATACCTTACCTGTCTCTGCATCTACGCGGGGCACACCATGACCTCTGAGTGGAAGAGATGGGAGAGGAGGAAGGACAGAGGAAAAGGTGGGTCTCGGACATGTGCTTGCGACATAGAGGACCGAGGCCGCGCATGAATGATGGGTCAGCAGTCCCTCGGGGAGACTCACGGTGCATCCTATGTGGTGGTGGTGTTTTTTTAAAGATTTTATTTTTATTTGAGAGAGAGAGTGCACAGTGGAGGGAGGGGCAGAAGGAGAGAGAGAAAGGCAGGCTCCCCACTGAGCAGGGACCCTGAGGATGCCCGATGGGGGTCCCGGGACCCTGGGATCACGACCTGAGCCAAAGGCAGACACTTCACAGACTGAGCCACCCAGGCGCCCCATGTCCTAGTGAATACTGGACACGTGGGGCCAAGCCCACGAGGAGGTATGCAGATTGTGCAGAACCTGCTTCCAAGGAAAGATAAAGGATGCGAACAGGTAAAGAAGGCACAGGACTATGTAAGATTAAAAGCAAAGGAAAGGTAGGCAGAGACTTGGAAATAAGAGGAGAAAGGAAAGGCAGGGGAGGGGTGGCCCTGGAGGCAGCAGGGAGCTCAGGGTCTGGAGAGGCGGGGCAAGCGCCAGCACACACAGAGCATGGTCTCTGCCAAGCGCTGGAAATCAAAGTCAGACCGCAAGGAACTGCAGGGTGATGGGCACTGGGCCTCGGGAGGGAACCGAGGGTTGACAGACGTGCTCTTGCATGGGGCAGTAGGGTTGAGGGAGGTTATTTCAGGATAGGAAGGAGAACATATTGACAGGGAGAGACAGGGAGCCTGGGGAAGGCTTGGCCACGGCCCACGGTGAAGACACAAGTGCAGCCCCGTCCAGAACCCAGGAGGGCAGGGCACAAAGCCACGGTGGGCCACGACGCAGAAGACGGAAGTCACCTAGGGAGAGGGAGGGTGTGCAGAGCCCACTGGTAGAAGCAGGTGAGAAGGATTCGGCACGGAGTGGAATTAATACCAGGGACAAATGAGGGATTGCAGAGCGGCCCTAGGGAACGAACTGAAGCCAGATAGCATGAATGATACGCTATTTCCCCTCTTAGTTCATAAGTTTCTCCATGCGTAAAATTGAGTAATTGCTACTCATGCATATGTATGAAGAGGCGCTGTCCATGGAAGGTTCTGGCACTGGAGGGAATAAAAGCATCATCTCTACATGAAACATGACTCGCTGCTGGCTCAGAAAAGACAGGAGAAGTTGGGGAGAGATCTATAAGCCGGGCTGCCCCCAATCTCTGGTTCCGAGTCCAGCAGAGGCCCCTCAAGAAACTCACATGCTGGGAGGCTCAATCCTACAGACATACGGAAGACGCAGACAGTCACCATGACCTTGTACGTCACGGAGGGCAAATGAGACCCAGGTGCATGAGCATCCAGGTCTTCTCCTCCTCTAACCTTCAGGACTCCGGTACCTGGGCCCCCTGCCATGCTCCAGGGATGATGGAGCAAAGGGAACTCGTGCCAGGGTTTGAGGTGGGGACTTGGGCGTGCAGAGTTTTGAGGGGAGGGAGGTTAGAGAGTAGAATCGTCCCTATCAGGGAGGCCTTGATCTGATTTTGCAGGGACAGTCTGCATGTTGGAGAGGCACCTTTAAGAATCTGGAGAGCTTTTTTGCCTCCATAAAACGACAGTGTAAGTAATTACTATATATTCTATCTTCTCTCCTAATTATGGGATTCTGCCTGTGTATTACAAGTTAGGGTAGTATCTGATTCCATTAAAAAATAATGTTGAAAAATTATAGTCTTAAAACCTTCTATTTTAATCCCGATGGGACCTCGTCCTTCTGCCTTTGTAGGGGCATTATTATCTCTTTTAAAAATGTAAAGTTGATTTCCACTGCTCATTTCCAATTTGTGGCACCGTGGTTCCCTTTCCCTACCACAAGACTGGCAGACTCTGCCCCCTCCTCTGATGAAAGGGCTCCTGGAGGACTCACTATATATCCCACCACCTGCAAGCCCGCCTTCCTTCAGCCTTTACTCTCTTTTAGGGTGGGTGCCCTTTTCATTTATTTGCAAGTCTTTAGAAATGCTGCCTAGGGGTTTTTTCTACCCCACTTTCATAAAAATATGAGGGGATACTTTCTAAGCTTTGGCACTTAACTCCCCCACCCTTTTTTTTTTTTAAAGATTTATGTACTTTAAAAAAAAAAAAAAAAAAGATTTATGTACTTTGAGAGAAAGAGTAAGGGGGGGGGAGGTGCAGGCAGAATCTTCAAGCAGACTCCCCACTGAGTGAAGAGTCCAAGGAGGGGCCCGATCTGATGACCCTGAGATCCTGACCTGAGCTGAAATCAAGAGTCAGATGCTTAACCAACTCAGCCACCCAGGCGCCCCTTGACTCCCCATATTCTTAAAGATAATCCACTGTCTTCTGTCTTCCAGTTTTGCTGTCAGCCTGTGTTCCTTTGTAAGCAATGTATTTTTCTGCTCCAGACCGTTCTACAATCTGTGTCTTCCACATTCTGTAGTTTCGTTACTGGGAGCCTCGAGTTTAAGTACCCATCTTTTTAAAATTTACTTTGCTTGTCATTTAATGTGCTTCCTGAATCTGGGGGTACTTATGTCTCCTTCGTTTTGTCTCGTTTGATCATTTCAACTCTTGGCTGTTAACTAAGGGAAACATGCTCCAAGACTCCCTGATTTTCCAAGGAACTCCCAAATATCGCAGGTTTATCAAGCCTCAAGAGAGAAAACTCTTCCTTCACTTTCAAAACTAGTTTGTGTCCTGCAAAATGTTTTGCATTTTGATATATCATTTTGAAGGGATAAAAATTAAATATGAAGGCAAATAAACGCATGGGTTTGTCTTAAAAGATGGACGCCACTGAGCAGAGCAAGAAAACAGAAGAGACGGAAGCTCGGGGTCGAAGAGTTCTCCCAACTATTAACTAGTTTTGTGATCATGGGAAACTTACCTCATCTGTCTGAAGCTCAAGTTCATCCTAAGAATGGGAATCACCAGTTCTACCACTTGGGGTTGCTGTTAGGATGGATGTCACATAGGTCGGGTCTCATCTGACTGTAGATGCTTTTAGGGTAGAGACTAGGTTTTGCTCAACCACGGACGGATTACCAATTTCCTGCTCTTTCAACAATGCTCTGTCACAATGGACAGAATTCCTGCAAGCAGGTGATTTATAGCGAGCAGGCTGCTCACACTGCTCTGAGTAAGTGAAGGACTTGCAGGAGGAGAGGCTTCTCTTGCCGGTTGCAGATGCTACAGAGCCATTCAACAGTGACGGTGTAAGGACATCTGGCGACGTTCTGTCCCAGCCACAGTCCCTCGGTAATCTTGCATCCCTGGTGATCACCTTCTCACAGCCCTCCCGGAAAAGACTGGTTGTTCCAGAACCCCTGTCCACAGTGATGCCCCAATACCCTCTGTGCACCCAGCCACCAGCTGTAGTTCTGGCCTCGGCCCCCAAGAGTTGCTTCCTAGCCTCCTGGCAATTCAGCGAGGGTCTCTGCCATCCAGTGGCTGCAACACACCTTCCGTAATGAAAATGAACCCCAGCCTGGGGGAGGGGTCCTCCCTCCGGGTTTGTCCTTGCACACTCTTTCAGCCCTAGAGGGCTGTTAAGATTTTTTTTTTTTTTTTTTTGAGAGAGAGTTGGGGGAGCAGAGGGAGAAAGAGAATCTTATTTTACCTTTTTAAAAAGATCTATCTATTTCAGAGAAAGCATGCATGGGAGGGAGGGGCAAAGAGAGAGAGAATCTCAAGCGGACTCCCCACTGAGTGCAGAGCCCAATGTGGGGCTCAATTTCACGACCCTGAGATCATGACCTGAGCCAAAATCAAGAGTCAAGATGCTTAACTGACTGAGCCACGCAGGCACCCCAAGAGTGCTCTTTACATTTTAAAGATACTGTTTTGTTACAGCTGAATGATTCTTTATAATTCTTCTGTTTAAATCACCATGTGAGTTCTGTCTTCCGATTGCACCCAGACTGATTAACCACTGTTTGCCTCCAAGCCCAGCACAGTGAACAATACACACCAGAGTTCTCCACACATCCTTGCCTCCCCTCCCCAGTGAGCCCTGAATAATTGATCTCTGACGTGCTCAAAATCAAAGCATGGCTCAACGTGGAGGGCCCCAAACCAGAACGCACTTCTAATGTCTGATCTCACCAACTGTTTGCACGTTAATTAATGACATTTCTGAGGACTGGCTGGACACCCTATGGGGACCCTCCCTGGTTTGCTCACTTACACTCAAAACCAGAGAGCTACTTCCAGCCTGGCTCCTGAGGGCTTCAGGTCAATTAACCCACTGACTTTAGTTAAAAAGAAGGATTTTCAGGGGCACGTGGGTGGCTCAGTCATTAAGCCTCTGCCTTCAGCTCAGGTCATGAACCCAGGGTCCTGGATTGAGCCCCACATCGGGCTCCCTGCTCTGTGGGGGGGTCTGCTTCTCCCTCTCCCACTCCTCTTGTGTTCCCTCTCTCGCTGTCTCTCTCTCTGTCAAATAAATAAATAAAATCTTAAAAAAAAAAAAAAAAAAAAGAAGGATCTTCATTTGCTTGTCTGGCCTCTAGAATCAGAAATATTTGGGGGACTGATAATTCTTTCAGTGCCCAGTTAGACGGAGAAGAAACCACGGCAGGGGAACTGAATTTCAAAAGCACAGCAACTTCTATAATGGTACAACTACTCCAGTGTTATTTTTTAACCTAAGGAAAAAAAAAAAGCATGCCCATTAAACCAGAAAGGGTAAGATAAGCATGTTAACCAAGGAAGTGAAATCTGAAATAAGGAGAAATGAAACATGAAGTCTTCACTTTTCAGGCCTCGTCCTGTTCTGTTCAACAGCCTTAGCATGTCAGGGACTTGGATGAAAATGTTCTTATTACAGTTACACTTAACCGAAAGCTCAGTGGGACAGTTAAGGTGTCACAACCCGGTGTGATGGCTTTACCTGGGTCCACTGTGCTAAGCTAAAACTCCGCATTCCCTTCCCTGCAAAGCTGCAGGGTAGGACTGCTCAGGAGAGAAACTGGTGTGGGATTTGGGAGGTGGGGGATAAAGCAGGAGGGACCACGCCCAGGGTCATCCCTGGCCAGAGCAGGAAGAAGTGGACATCAGGGTACTGTGCGCTCCGCATCCGGCTGCCCTTCATAACTGCCAGGCCTGCTGAACAACCTTGAACCCGGGCCCCCAGTCAGAAGCTTCTCAGCCAACTAGGAGGCAGCAGCCTGGAAGAGTCTACAGCCTTCCACGGCTGTCTGCACCTGCCCCGTCTGCGATTCTGCTCTGGTGCACGGATGCTCCTGGCATCCTGTGACCTCCAACGTAGCAGCCACACCAGGGCTGCCGAAGGACTCTGCTCGGGTCTTGTCTGGACCGTCTGCTTCCCGGCTCCTGTGGCCATGGTGTGGGTCCAAGTCTGATTATCTCCTTAGGCCTCAACACTCACAGTTACCTGCTTCCCTGCTGAACCCTGAGTCACAAAAACTCAAACACTCTAAACAACGGGTTCAAATGAATTCTATCTAATGTAACAACGACCTATGTAAATTCTTATATGTAGGCTGAACAATAAAATAGCGAAAACTGCAGAAATGAAGAATGAGTAAAAAATCTGGATTATTCTGTTTATTTTATTTTATTTATTTATTTGACAGAGAGAGACAGAGAGAGAGAGGGAACACAAGCAGGGGGAGTGGGAGAGGGAGAAGCAGGCTTCCCGCGGAGCAGGGAGCCCGATGCAGGGCTTGATCCCAGGACCCTGGGATCATGACCTGAGCCGAAGGCAGACACTTAACAACTGAGCCACCCAGGCGCCCCTGGATTATTCTGTTTCTTAAAAATGTGTGTGCCTAAACATCCTAGCACAGTGAATATATGATAAAAGTTCTCATTGCTTTCGAAATACTTTAAGTCCATCTGTGACCAAAAATTAGTTTAAGAGTCCAATTTTTACACACACACACACACACACACACACACACAATCTGGCTTAAAGGCCATTATATAATCCTAAGTATTCTGGACAATAAATCCACCATGACCTAGGTAGGACCTAACACAGTTTGTTAAATATGCAAAATATAGGGTGCCTGGGTGGCTCCGTCGGTTAAGCGTCTGCCTTCAGCTCAGGTCATGATCTTGGGGTCCTGGGACCGAGCCCCACATTGGGTTCCCTCCTCAGTGGGGAGTCTGCTTCTCCCTCTGCCTCTGCTGCTGCCCCCTGCTTGTGCTCTCTGTGTCAAATAAACAAAATCTTTAAAAAAAATAAGCAAAATATAGTATGATCTCATTCTTTAAAAATAAATGCAAAACTCCCTATCATGAGGGTAAAATTAGGTCTCTACATCTTACGCTGATAAGACAGCATCTGGGATACCATATTAAATTCTAATACATCTTAAGAGGAAAATAATGGGTTCTGAAATTAGGAAGTCTAGGAAAAAGCGTAATGAAGAATGGCTTTGGGAGCTTTAGGAAAATAAGATCTACGTATTTGTGGCTCCAGAGAAGAGAGCCAGGATCAATGGACAGAAGTCTCATAAACATAGGGAAAAGCACGGCCCCAGCAAATCAGCACAGGGGACAGAAGCCTCCTGCAATGGGGGGGCGCTGGACCACGTGTCCACCGCAGTGCTTTCAACCTCGTAAGATCCCATGACTTTAGAGGTCGCCTGGGACTTGGGGAGAGGGAAACAGGGGTCCTCGCTGATGGGCACAAAGCTCCTATTTAGAACAATGAGCAGGTTTTGGAAGGTGGTGTCAGCTGCACAACACCATGTGATTAGTGCCACTAATTTGTACGCTTACAATGATTAAAATGGCAAATTTTATATTTCACCACAAAAAAAAAAAACAACCTTGATTCTATTATTCAATGGGAGAGATGCAAAAACTTTAAATTTAAAATTTGAGCTAATAAAAGAGGATCCCGTTACTGATGTGGTAAAGGCATTTCTTTTGGAGTGGAAGAACGTACCGCACCACAAAGGAGTCTTCTGGAAGTGAATGCCAGAGTAATCGTGTTTCATAAAAGCTATCGGCAATTATGTATTCTGCAGCAATGCCAGACGGGTTCCGTAAGGGCAGAACGGGCCCCAAGAAAAGCTCATTTGTGAGTGTTACCATATTATCATGATGATAAATGTTCTTATTGATGATGAAATGAGACACACAGTTTAGAATACAGTCCTCTTTCATTGACTCATAACACACAGACATACAAATTTACATGTACAGAGACCAAAAACACCCCAATTTAATACATGGGGGGGAAAGCATCTAGAAGCCTGGGACAGCACTGGCAAAACTTCGTACCTTTGTTGGTAAATGCAGGCTGCTGCTGAATTCTGATAGATTAGCAAGATATCCACGAGACATCTACAACCAGAAAGTCTGCTGGATGAGGTTTTTTTGTTTTGTTTCGTTTTTCTGGGGGGTGGGGAGAAAGGTTGTCAAATAGATCTCAGGGTTGTGAGTTCAAGCCCCAGGTTGGGCGTGGAGCCTACCTTAAAATTAGAAAAAAATTTTTTTTTAAATTCACTTTAAAATTTAATATTTCTTTGATGTTTTTCACCCACCATCAAAAAGCATGTTTCTTCTTATAAGTGAAGGGAAGGAAAAAGCTACATCATACTAGTACTAATTGAAAGCAATCTTTGAGAAAGAAGAACAGCTAGAAGACAGACTACCCGATTCTAAGGATTTTTGTTAAGCCACAGTCAACAAGACACTGTGGTTCTGGCATCAAGACAGACAACGCGATGGATTGAACAGAATAAAGAGTTCGAAATGAACAACACAGAGAGGAATAATAGATTTTCAACAGCGGTCCTTCAGCAGGGAAAGAACAGTCTTTTCAACAAATGAGTCCGGAGCAAGGAGACATCTGTTTGCAGGAGGAAAAACAAAAACTTTGATATATCCCTTGTATCATATTAAAGAAATGAATTGAGGGATGCCTGGGTGGCTCAGTTGATGAAGCATCCGCCTTTGGCTCAGGTCATAATCCCAGGGTCCTGTGATGGAGTCCCGCATTGGGCTCCCTGCTCAGCGGGAGTCTGCTTCTCCCTCTGCTGCTCCCCTTTTGTGCTCTCTCTCTCACACATGCTTTCTCTCTCTCTCTCAAATAAATAGAATCTTTAAAGAGAGAGAGAAAAGCCCAGCCAGACTTGGAGAAAATATCTGCAAACCAAACACCTGATGAAGGATATGTATTCAAAATTTATAAAGAACTCTCAAAATTCAGTAAGAAAACAAAACAACCCAATGAAAAATGGGCTAAGGATTTGAACAGATGCTTCACAAGAGATGCAGGAATGGCACATAAGATGAAAAGATGCCAAGGTCATTAGTCAAGAGGAAATGCAAATTAAACCCCCAGTGAGATACTAATATGCATGTATTTTAAGGGCTAAAAAAAAAAACAACTAACAATACCAGATGCTGGCAAAGATGTAAAGAACTGGAGATCTCAAACTCCACTAGTGGTTCTACCACCTTGGAAAAGTTTGGCAGTTTCATGAAAAAAACAAAAATAGGGGCGCGTTGCTGGCTCAGTCAGTTAAGCGTCTGCCTTCGGCTCAGGTCATGGTCTCGGGGTCCTGGGATCAAGCCCCACATCAGGCTTCTTGCTCAGCGGGAACCTGCTTCTCCCTTTTCCTCTGCCCCTCCCCCTGCTTGTAGTCTCTCTAATAAAATCTTTTAAAACAAAAACAAAAACCAACCAAAAAAAAAAAAAAACCTACCATATAATCAGTCATTCTACTCTTGTGTATTCACCCAAGAAAAATGAAAGTGTATGTCCATATAGACTTGTACTGAACAGTCACATAAGCTTTTGTTGTGATAGCCCCAAACTGGAAACCACCAAAATGTCCACCAACATACGAATGGCTAAGCACATTGGGTTATACTCGTACAATGGAATACCATTTAGGAATAAAAAGGGATAAGCTACTGATACATAGAATGGCAAGTGATTCTTAGAATAGTTACGCTTAAGGATAGAAGCCAGGCCCAGAAAAAGGATACACTGTACGACTCTATACAAAATTTAAAAAAACACAAACTCATCTGGAAAAACAGAAAGGAGGTCAGTAGTTGCCTGGGGATGTGGAGGGCAGGAAGGAGGGAGATGGGACAGGACAGGGGTGGGGGGAAGGAGTGGGAGGGAAAGGTAACAAGTGGGCACACAAGGGAACTTTTGGGGGTGACATATGCTCATCATCTTGACTGAGGTGATGGCTTTAGAAGTGTACACATAGGTCAAAATTTACCAAAGTAATCACATTAAATATGCTCAATTCTTGTAGGTCAACTACACCTCAAAATAAAGTTGTTATAAAAACTAAAACTGATAGCTTGTTTGGGCTATGTTTTAAAACTTTGGGGAAAGTCCTTTCTTTCAACCCAGGGAAGGTTGATTCAAGTCCAGGAGCAGCATCCACAATGAGCTGGCTTTGCATGTGTACGGTATCACTATGAAAAAAAAAAAAAGAACAAAAACACTCCAAGAAATTCTTCCCTTTACAAAAGGCAAATGAGGGGCTTATCCATTCACATCCTGGAAGCCCAGTTCTGATGCGATCTGTTTCCTGAAGCCTTTCCTTATCACTCAAGCAGAAAGTGATTATTCCCTCCTGTGCATCACCGTAACACTCAAGTTAATTTTCAGATATTAGTCGAGTGCATTTTTCCATCCACCCATCACACATTTATTAAATGATGCATCCAGGCCAGACACTGGCTTGATGCTAGAAATACAAAAGTGAGGTGGGCATAGTCCTTCCCCTGCAAGAGCCTCATCGTCTACCAGCAGAAGACTTTAAGTGACAGTAACACACTAGAACACTTGTTTCCACAAACATCTAAAAGTACAACAGGAACTCAGAGAAAGAAACTCATGTTGTCAGACACATGGTCTTGCACCCCAGTGATGTGCTTCCCTCCAGACCAACATTCCCCGAGAATGAGGGACCACGACTGACTCACTTTAGTCATCCACTGACTAAGCTGGATGCTGTGCATCCAGCACAGCACCTGACCTGAGTGTTTTCACATTCGTATATTTCCTTGAATGAATGGAAATTCCATTTCACAGGCATCCACTCTTTGACTAGAAAGTAGGGCCACCATGTTGCCAATTTGGCAGTGGAGTCCCAACCTTTATCCGTTTTGTCGACCGAAGCAAGTCATTTGGCTCTAGGTTCTCCCAAATACCAAAGGAAGAGCTAATACCCATTCTGTCGGTGAAAAAAACAGGAAGGAGGTAGGGGTGGGGTGGGTGGGGCTTGGTCAGTGGAGTCCACGACACCAGAGGAACATTGGTGAATTGAGGTCCCACGGTGGGTCCAAGGAGCACCCTGGTGCTCTGTATTGTGACTCCCAGGTATTCCTCTGCCCATGTAGTACACATCTAATCTCTAGAGGAATCCTACCGATCTCGTTGTGAAAGCAATTTCTAGGGATTATATGTGTGACTTTCTGCTTTCCCAGAAGATCACAAACCCTTTATCTGCGCTCAGTTTCTGAAGGGGCAGAGAGGTGGAAGAGATACGCAATTATAAAATTTCAGTGAAGATAAAACTAGCACAAGTTGGAAGAGTCTCAAATTACAACCAAAAGATTCGGACTAAACACCAAGCAGAAATCCTTCGTCGTTTCTAGATAGTGCAACTGAGCCTAAGAAGAATTTTCCTCTCGAGCTTAAAGATAAGGTAGACATGCTTCTTGTACTTACATATATAGAAACAACGGGTCACAGAAGGGAAAAGCGGCAGAAATTTATTTGAATTTATCTGTCCCCCCAGCCTGACAGCTCCAGGGGCCAACAGGCGGGGGATAGGACTCTTACCTGTAGATAGGGTCCTGCATCACCAGCATCTTGCTCTCATCCCACGTCCACTCCTTTTTCTGCAATAAAAGAAGCTGTAAATGAATAAGTTAGGCTTGTCCTCCACTACAGAACCAGGGCACACGGTGAGCTGCTAATACTTATGCAAACACACGCATCAGCTCCTGGCCTGACTTCTAAGAGGCCTGGAGCTCAGTGCTCCAAAGGACAAGTGGGAAACGTCCTGTCTGGTCTGAGCAGCTTCCTTCAAGCCCTTTAAGGAGAGCATCTCTCCTGGGTGCAGAGGACAGGTGGGAGCCAAGGCCACACCCGAGGACCACAAGCAGACTACACATCACTCCAGAGGAGTGGGAGAAGCAGGAAGACCACAAGGGAGAAGGAGGCAAAGCTGTGAACTGTGAGAAGCACAGGAAATGCAGCTCCCACCCTCTTTTCCTTAAAGGGGAGAAGGTGGGACCCAAGCCTGGAGAGGTTACTAGTACATTTGTAGTTACCCAAGAGGATAGCCCTGCTGACTGTGAACCTGACTAACTGTGAATGCCAAGGAGACCCCAGGGCAGCTGGGGATAAGGACAGGGACAGAGGGTTCAGGGGCAGTCCCGGAGATCCCAGGTGCTTGACGAGATGAGCAGCACCCCATGCGTTGAGGAAGCACCAGGACAGCAGCTGCCCCCCCTGCCCATGTCCCCCCCCCACCCAGGTGCAGGGACAGGGACCCCTGCCCCCTCCACTGGCCTTTGCCACAGAGGCAGGGCTGTCCAGGACGACTGGGGAAGAACACACTCCTCTCTCCGGGAGAGATGATCAAGCAGAGTGAAGGCAAGAGAGCATGCGTCGGATTAATTACCGTTTCACGAGTGCCTACCACTCTGTGGGTTTCTCAGAGAGCTCAGGATGGTGGCTCCCAAAGCACCAGGGTGGGAAGACAAGCCTCCACCAGGGGCCAGGGGAGACTCTGTTCAGGCCCTTTGGAGACGTTAAGCAGCGTGTGTCCATCAGCTTTACTCACACACAACCCCGTACACACCTGGCAGACAGCACCACCCACGCGGGCCATTTCATCCCCAAAGTCTGAGTCAATCCCAATCCAGCCCACAGAGGTGGATTTTCAACTGGTTTACAAGCATTTAACACCAGATGCTGTTTTACAGACAAGAAAACTCTGTTTCAAGAACTAGTTTTTCAAAAGCTGCCTTCCTAGAATGCACTGCCCTGTGAGATTTTAATGTAGGAATGGCCCATTTGGAGCAAACACAGACACGAGGAGACCATCTTTTTTCTAAATGAGAACCCTCCAGATGTAGAAATACAGCCAATCCAGACCCTCTTCTTTATACTAAATAATCCCAGGCTTTGCACTCTTTCCTCACCCGACCAGTCTTCTGGACTGCTCACTATCCTAGTTGACCTTGTCTGCACCCACGCCATTTGCCAGTGTCCCCCTTGAAACCTGGTCCTCCGGCCTGAATCCCTTACTGATTCACAGGTGGTGGGACTGGCAGAGATACCTTTGTTTCCACATTCCAGTGGTGATACTCTTAGCCCAGCAAGGACTGGTTGGTCGTATTTTCAGCTGCCTTATAATCGCCTTCCTGGCACACATAGGCCAGCTTCCAACAGACACACTGAGATTTTTTAGAGGCAAAGTAACTCATCACTTGGATGCCTATTTTAAACACGCCGTATAAGTGTTCACCATGAGAATTCTTTAAACAGCAAAATAGGATGTTTCAAAGATGGTGTGATTTGGGGGCAACTTGTAATAATAATTATTAAATAATTAAATATTAAACCACATCTATATTTATGACCACATATCCTGCCCAAAGTCTTAAGTCAGTTCAGTTAGCAATGTTTGGAGAAAGCACCTCCTCTCTGCTGTTGAGCCCATTCATTTAGATTTTATTTCAGCAGTTGTAGGTTTTAATGCTATTACTTCCATTTGGTTCTTCTTTCTTCTATTTCTTTGCTGAGCCTTTCTACTTCTTTTTTTTAAACTTTTTTTTTTTTTTTAATTTATTTGACAGAGAGAGACATAGTGAGAGCAGGAACACAAGCAGGGGGAGTGGGAGAGGGAGAAGCAGGCTTCCCGCAGAGCAGGGAGCCCGACGTGGGGCTCGATCCCGGGACCCTGGGATCATGACCTGAGCCGAAGGCAGACGCTTAACGACTGAGCCACCCAGGCGCCCCGCCTTTCTACTTCTTCTGTGTCAAGAGTGTAATTGCTCATGGAAGGATCTTAATGATGGCGCCCTTAACATCCTTGTCAGATAATTCCAACATCTGTCATCTCGGTATTGCCATCTCTTGATTCTCTTTTATTCATTTGAGATTTTCCTCATTTCTTCTATAGCAAGTGATTTTCAAATGAAACCTCAACATTTCAGAAAATACTTTTAAAAGAGATACCCTGCACCCCTAGAGAATATCCTAACCAAAAAATAAACAACTTTCCACCTACTTATTTTCCTTTTCTGAAAATTGCATTAAAATCTAGTCCTCTCCCTTTAAAGATTTCGCAGGAATCCTTGGATGCATCCATTAAATTGATGAAGGGATCCGAAAATAGGGACCAAGATAAGTCAAAGGGTCTGGGGTAGAGTGGCCTCTCCAGTATCCTTTCTATGCCACCGTCTTTCAAATAAGACCCTGAGCAGTGCAGAGACCTCAGCAAGGTGTCCCCCTAGTTTACAGCCTGGTGAGGACGAGAACCAAGTTCTGATTTATAGATCAGTGCATGTTTTCTGGTACAAGTGAGCATCAATATGGTACCATGAACAGTGTTAACTCACAGGGAAGCTTGGCGGATCTTAAGAACAATTTGATTCTTCTCTCTTCCTCTGAAATCATTTCACATACCTCCTCTTTTTCTAGAGGAAAAAAACTCAAAACAAAAGCCACACACACAAATCACCCTCTCCTCACTTTTCTACATGGAAATAAATATTCTTTGAAGGAAAAAATTTTAGGAAAAAAAAATGTTCTTAATAAGAGAAGGAAAACAGGAAGAAAAACTAATGACCTACCATCTTCATGGGGTTATAAATCAAAGTTGGCTTCAACCATGGGATAGCAATGTTATTAAAAAACAATACCTACAGCCAAACTTAGTTTCATGATCTTCAGAAGCTCACACAGCTCCCACTTATCCCTGAAACCATTGTTTGTTTAAATGCTTAGAAATACAGGGCTTGGGAGTCTTGGAAGCTACATGAGGAAATTTTCAGTTTTGCTACCCAGTGTCCTGAATGGGCTGTGGTCTCCAAGATATACCCGAAAATGAAGACATTTCAAGTCCAGGTGGGAGGGGAGAGGAGAAGCAAGGGGAAGAGAAGAGGGAAGGAGAGGGGTGCATCCCTGAAGCTGTCAGCACCTCTCTGAGGCAGAGAGCGCTTCACGGCCATGTTTACCGCCAACAGCCCAGGACGATCAGCAGGACGGAACGAGCTGGGCTTCAGCCTCCTTCAACCTGAGGTCCAGGCTCAGGCGGGGCCTCACCAGCACCACGGAGAGCCCAAGTGGTGACAGCAGTGAGGCCCATCAGCGAGGCCCAGGGAGATGGAGACCTACCCCCTCACCAGTCCGCAGATAGAAAGGAATGGGAGTGGACAGGGAGTGCCCTAGGGGTGACTGTCTGGCCTTCTGCCAGACTCCCACCCTGTACACGTACATCCGTAACTCCTTCCTTAGTGTCCCCTCTGCACCTGCCAAGGACACTCACAGCATGGTTGAGCCTTTCAGGAGGCCTCTGAACTAGAGGTTACTAACCCCGTCTCTCTCTATGCCTTTCCTTCCCTCACCAGTCACCCCTCCCCTTCTCTTCTTATGAATTCCTTACTCCAAGGTAATTTAAAAAGTCAACACGATAGAGCAGCTTAACTTGAGGGAAGGCTCTGCGTCACATTATTGGCTAGTCGAAACTTTCTGGAGAGAGGAAGTTGTCGTCACAAGAACGTGCCCCAAGACCTCCAATTACAGGGAGTTCAACCAAGGGTCCCGCCTGTGGCATTCTGGAACCCACCATCAGTGTAGTGAAGGTCCTGCTCTGGGCTGAGGAGTGTGCAGGGATGCCGGGGCAGGCCCATCCTTGGGAGACACAGGAGGCCCCCCACACATGGCTCTGGCTTCAGGACTCCCTGAAAGCCTTGCCACACCTTCCTCAGAGCACACTGCCATCTAAGAGACGGTCTCCCGCCCTCCCCTCCTTCCCTTGCAGTCAGACCCACACGGAAATGTGACAGCTACCCCAGCCTCGCCGAGGGCCTCCCCATCTTCTCTCACAGGCACTGAATCCCATCTTGGCATGTGCTCTTTGGAGGACTTGGAATAACACAAAGTGAGAAAGAAAAGATACAGGCAAATCATTTTTAGCTACTTCCTTTTCTATTCTCACAAAAAATTCTCCAGTCTTCCCTTCATTTGATAACGTTTCTATAATGCTTCCTTCATGTTATCAAAATTGATCGCAACCTTAAAAGATAAACACACTAAGGCTCAGAGACGTTCACTTACTTCCCCCGCCAAGTTCACCTAGCCCGGTGGTGATGAAACCCAACTCATATACCTCTGTGCCACATTCTCCTTGCCGCTCCAAGTGATATAATCAGAGAATGTCAGTCTCCACCGCCTGCAAATGGTCAAGGGCTTGCAGGGTATGCTCTTAGAAGACCACAGAATGGGGTAAGCATGTCCTTTATCTAATGAGTGCAAATGTCCAGTGTTCCACGGAAAGTTACAGCCATTCTGACATTCCAAAATCTGCCGGCAGGGAATGTGATGTGGGAACGAGGTCAGACGTAGGTCTGCCTGGAACAGTGCCAAAATCAGAAGAGAGAATTGGGATAATTATCCTAGCCATCCTGTCTCCTCTTAGAGCCCAGAAATGGACAGGGCATCTCTGAAGCTCTTCCTCAGGAAGCCAAAAGTGGAGAAGAATTTGTATTGGCACTGACTTCCTAGACACATCACAGAGTCTGTAAGCTTTACCATTATTCATGCTCCTGGCGGCAATGGGGACTTCTCAGAAAACACAACACAACACAACCTTGCAAAGACCTTATTAACTCAGCTTTACAAGTTCTCCATGCTTCCAGACAGAACAGGATTAGTCTGAAAATACAGCTATCACTCATCCTCAGGCATCACCTACGGATACAGAAAACACATTTCAAAACTGAAGTGCTCATAAATCCTCACACAGTGTACAAAGTTCCTAATGTGCATGTTTTAAAATGAGCAGAAAATAAAGAGGGCCTAGAAACGTGACATGGTAGAAGGAAGACTGGACAAAGTTTAGTCCTGGCTCCATCAGTAACTGTGTGGGCGACCCTGGGACAGTCACTGGGCCTCTCGTGTCCTCTGTTACCAAAATCTAATCATCCATGGGAGCAGACTAGATCATTTCTGAAGTTCCTTCTCCTAAATTCTGGTTCTACAATCCTAACTGCCTCCTTTTCTTACCCAATTAGATTTGAGGTCTGTGTTTCCAGAAAAACTAATGCCACTCTTTGGGCAGGAAACTAGTTCTCCTGCCATGTGATATCCCAGCTACAGAGTACAGGCTAGAAGTTAGAAGACTTCAGATTAATTAATTAGGCATTTCCTCTACAGTAGCTTTTCTCCAAGCAGCCAGAAGAGATGAGTATACACACGCAACACTGTGGTGGGAAGAACCTACTTATTTGAGCGGGTCAGACCAGATTCAGACCTTGACATCACCTCTGATGGGATGTGAGGTCTTGGGCAAGGTGCTCAATCTTCTTTCGCAAAACAAGCATAAGAATGGTACCTACCTCACAGGATGGTTATGACCGTTTAATAAGTATATGGAGCATCAAACAGGCCCGGCAAATGGCAGGTGCTCAATATTAGTGTTAGCTACTATTGTTAGCTATTCTCATTACCATCTTATCGTGTAATTACTTTGGTCCCTCTGGTCTTCTACCTTCCCAAACAGATGAAATAGGATTAGAGAAAAGACATGGTCCCTGTGCCTAAAGGCTCAGCCCATGGAAGAAAGAGATAAATAACTCTAATGCAATTCTGGAGCTATAATAAACCTACGTATGCAGATAATGCCACTAAAAATAATTTTGCTGGAAAGGGTCCATGTCTAATACCCTTATGGATCCCACTCAGTTCCTTGAACACGGCAGACACACAATGAATAGTTGTTAATGAGAACGATGGAACTTTCTAGAATATGTTAGGAGATCCCAACTAAGTTATTGGTGTACAAAAGAAATCACATGAAACTGAGGCCTTTCAGATCCTTTCATAGAAAAATCCTTTGGACGAAGTTCAGGACTAATCTTTCTTTTTTTTTTTTTTTTTTTTTAAGATTTATTTATTTATTTGAGAGAGTGAGAATGAGAGAGAGAGAGAGAGTACATGAGAGGGGAGAGGGTTAGAGAGAGAAGCAGGCTCCTCGCCGAGCAGGGAGCCCGATGCGGGACTCGATCCAGGGACTCCAGGATCATGACCTGAGCCGAAGGCAGTCGCTCAACCAACTGAGCCACCCAGGCGCCCCAGGACTAATCTTTCTTATTCGGAAGTCCACTCCCTAGCAAATAGTGTGGTAGTGGGATTCCAGGATTATAATAAATGATCATTATTATGTACACAGCAAAGCCAATTACTTGGGCCTGGCTGGGAGATGAAGAAAATGTAATGATTGGGCGATGACAAAGCCACTTAATAGTGGGGTTCACACCACAAATATCAACAAAGAGTCCTAGGAATTTGAGATTCATTATCTGCCGGCTTCGGTTCAAGAGGACAGCATTTTTAGATGCTTGTTAATATAACCAAAAAGATACTTTTTACATCTCAGTGAGAGATGATCACAAAATATTTGGCTATGGCATACCCTGGAATCAAGCCCCTACAGACCGAAGTCACTGAGCAAGTCCGACTGAGAATACCACCAAAGTGAGCGACTCCCACTGGGGCCTTTCAAAGCTCAGGAAAGGCTCTCCTTGTGTCTTCAAACAGGCAAGTTGACAAGAGGAGAAAGAGGGAGGAAATGTGATAGCCAAAAGTAACAAACGAGACTTCATTTGATCCACCTGCTAAGTACTTAGTTCTTCCTGATTTAAGGACATCATCACAAATCACGTTCACTCATCCAGCGAGCCAACAACCACAATAATTGAAAACACACCACACAGGCCAGGTGCCCGAGGAAGTGCTAGCCTTACAGCAATGGCCCCTGCCCTTAAAAAGTTCTTGGGAGAGCAGGGAATCCCTATAAACATGCTTCTCTCCCCCGGCCAGGAAGCATCCCACCATTCACCAGGCATAGACAGGCAGGGGGGTCCCATCCTGCCCGAGAGGATCAGGAGGCAACAACGCATAAACCCACTTGGCCTCTAGGGTCTGCTTTGTCTCTAACCCAGGAGGCTCTCAAGGACCTAAGTAAGGACAGGTGACCCACACACACGATCAGCGAAGAGCATGGTTCCAGAGCTGGTGCAGAGCATTCCAGAGGGCGAAGTGAAAGTGATCACCTGATCCAACTCTTGATAGCTGAAGCTCAGAGAGGCAAAATAACCTGCCCATGACGCCACAGCCAGGAAGGGAAGAGCCAGGACGAGGACCCAGGTCTTCTCTTCTCGGCCAAGGGCTCCTTCCAGCATGCACACTAACCCAGTGCAAGTCAATGTGTTTGCAGGTGGAGGGGACAAGTCAACA
The DNA here is from genome assembly GCF_054177405.1 of Leptonychotes weddellii. Classification (NCBI taxonomy): domain Eukaryota; kingdom Metazoa; phylum Chordata; class Mammalia; order Carnivora; family Phocidae; genus Leptonychotes; species Leptonychotes weddellii. Next base: position 132,989,211 of record NC_138374.1, read on the forward strand.
TTTTGACCACAGAGGGCAGGCACAGACACTGAGGAATGAGTTGAGAATGTCAGGCTGCACCTCTACCTGTGCCCACGACTGAATATCAGCCATGACTTTTTCTACACCCTCAACTACTGGGCAAGAGCTCCAGTTCTTAACCTTGATGAGGATGGCCATCACCCAAATCTGCAGACTGTTCCATTTCCTTGAAGACAAGTGTGGCATGTCTGCACTCGGCCCCTCTTAGTTCTATACACAGAGAGAAACACGCAGAGAGCAAGGTGGTGTGAGCACACTCAAATACCAGGGGCCGGCCATGCAGGAACCAAACGACACAAAGGCTGACTGCTGTGAACGTGCACACATCTGCCTGAGGCGACATAAATGAACGCTGTGATTATCCGAATCAAAAGCACACCTGAAACAGACACCAGGAGGGGGTAGAGAAAACAAGATGGGAAGCTTCCCTTTCTCAAGCCCGGCATCAGAAGAATCAGACTGAGGAAAGACCTGTTAGATCACCTCTTTTCTAGGCCAGCTGGAGGGGAACCCATACTAGCAATTACCAGGGATGGAGTTTCAAAATGAGTCATAAGGTCCCAAGGGCTCCCTGGGGAAGATGCTTCTCTAGCTCTCATTTCTCAGTGGAAGGAGGCTGGCTTCTCTGCCAGGTGACACCTCAGCACACAGGTGTCCTTACGTAGGGTATGATCTTGGGCAAAAATATTCAAGGTTTTTCAACATCAGTTTTTTCATATGCACAATGGGGCCAATGTGAAATAAAGCCTAAACCCAGCAGAAGAGAAATAATAAAGATCAGAGCAGAAATCAATGAAACAGAAACCAAAAGAACAGTAGAACAGATAAACGAAACTAGGAGCTGGTTCTTTGAAAGAATTAGTAAGATTGATAAATCCCTGGCTAGACTTATCAAAAAGAAAAGAGAAAGGACCCAAATAAATAAAATCATGAATGAAAGAGGAGAGATCACAACCGACACTAAAGAAATACAAACAATTATAAGAACATATTATGAGCAACTCTATGCCAGCAAATTAGATAATCTGGAAGAAATGGATACATTCCTAGAGACGTATAAACTACCAAAACTGAACCAGGAAGAAATAGAAAACCTGAACAGACCCATAACCACTAAGGAAATTGAAGCAATAGTCAAAAATCTCCCAAAAAACAAGAGCCCA
>NC_138374.1:132990894-133016157 GCF_054177405.1 Leptonychotes weddellii
ACAAACTGAGGATTGCTGGAGTGGAGGGGGGGTGGGAGGGATGGGGTGGCTGGGTGATGAACACTGGGGAGGGTATGTACTATGGTGACCGCTGTGAATTATGTAAGACTGATGAATCACAGACCTGTACCCCTGAAACAAATAATACATTATATGTTAATAGAAAAAGAAAAAAAGAAAAACAATGGGGCCGATGCTGCTGCATATGGTACATGGGGGATACAGAAAGAGATGGGGAATAAGACTGTCCTCTAAGGCCAAAACCACCAAGTCCCATCATCATGGACCAAATCAGAGGGACAGAATAAGCCCCATGACAGCAGATCGTGAAATGGAACCCAACCGAAAGATGATGTCAGTTGGAAGTGTGCGTGCATGGGGGTGGTGGGGAGGTGCAGGGATGGTCAGCCAGGAAACTACAGAAGTCAGTGATGAAGTCAAACCCTGGCAGAGTCTGTCGAACTGACCCCAGGACAGCATGAGCCCAACAAGGCCCCTACGAACATCCAAGGGACCCAATTATAGCCAGAGACCAGGAAACATTCTTGCTGCATGGTTAGCGGACTCACTCCATTACTCTATTTCATGCTCACTGAACCACCTCTAACCATCTTCCTTCCCACGTCACTTGCCTTAGAGAGAGAAAACATGCTTTTCAGGTTTGTCAGGCTAATGTGAGTTATCTGGCCTGGGAAACTGTTCCATGTCTCAAAGTGAATAAAGGAACTGGTGGTCTAGTCTATACATGAGCCTCTTTTGAGCTCTGTCGGTATGAGTCTTGGACTCTGGAATGCTGATTGCTCAGCACCTGGTCGGGGAGCAGTTGAGTGAGGACACCTGAGTGGCTGATTTCCCGAGGGGACTGGGTGCCGTGGAAGCTGACCCCGTGTCCCCAAGCCCTTCCCAGGAGGTCTGATGCAGGGATGCATGCAATGGGCATGGAGGCATCTTGTAATCTGGAAAGTGCCCCCACATCACAACCCCTACTTCATCAGATAGGACATAAGTGCCCTAAGCCACACGAAGGGCTGTCACAGGAAGGGCTGAGTAAAGTTACCTGACAAAGGTGACCAAAGCCAGGCTGGGACTCAGGCTGCCTGAGTCATGAGCTGGGGTTGCACTGGCCTCTGTTTTTTTCTGAGGGTAACTCTCGCTTTTAAATTCACACTGTCTTCATCCGTGATTTATTTAACTGGCTTCAGCAACTCTCCTGCTCAGGGACTCTTAAGGGGATGATATGCCAAAGACTGCCCCACGGTTAAGCACTGTGTGCAAGCATGTGCAGTGGGGGAGGGGCAGAAAAGACACCCTCCTCCTTCACCCCCTGGAGTAAGAACAAGATGGGGACTCCGGTCCCACTGTAGAGGTTTATCAAGTCAAAAACATTTAAGAAGTGATTACAAATTCCCTACTGCTTGTGAATTTTACCAATGGTATCATCATATTCTATTTTTTTTTCCTGTATAATTTCAACCTCATAGCCATAACACTTTCTAGAACCACCCCTGAAGATATTTAGGGAGCATAAGAGAACAAGTTTTGCTTTAATACATGGGAGACCTTGGGACGCCTGGGTGGCTCAGTCGTTAAGTGTCTGCCTTTGGCTCAGGTCATGATCCCAGGGTCCTGGGATTGAACCCCGCATCGGGCTCCCTGCTCGGCGGGAAGCCTGCTTCTCCCTCTCCCACTCCCCCTGCTTGTGTTCCCTCTCTCGCTGTGTCTCTCTCTGTCAAATAAATAAATAAAATCTTAAAAAAAAAAAAATACATGGGAGACCTCTGTAAATGTCCATTTGTTCAGAGAAAAAATAGGCTACCTGAGGAAGCAGTGAAACCCCCACCACTGCGTGGTGTCCAATCATACACTGGCTAATGTTTTTGCAAGGAGGACACAGAGCAGATTTAAATCTTTGGATTGGCAAGACGACTACCCTTCAACATCTCTCTCAACTACCTGATGCTCCAAGTTTATGTCACCTACGACTATGTACCTGTCTTTACCTTCCATAAGCCCCACGCTCAAGGTCTGCCTTGATACCCATCTGAATTAACAGCATCTTAGGTTCGGAACCAAAAGCAGCTTGAGAGGTCTATATAATGTTAGTGAGTGAGGGTTTTATACATTATACATGTATAAAACATGTATAATGTTTTATACATGTCGGTTTTATACACCAACATGTATAAAACAAGCTATCATAAATAAAAAAGGTACCAGCAGAGTCAAGAAACAGAGAAACAAAACGACTCCTCCTATATCCTCAATCCTCCAAAGCCCCTTTCCGTTTCTTTCTGGAAACACACACTCTCCCCTCTGCCAATATGCACACCTAGCTTTTCCCAGGGGTTAACATCATTCCTCCCACAACACGTACAAGTAACACAAAAACAGCCACGCGTTGAAGCAATGTACGCTCACTCTCTTGTGTCACCCCAGGTCAGAGGAACGCCCCCCAAATGGCTCAGTCCCTCCCCACCGCCCCCCACCCCCACCTTGACCACAGCACAGGCTTCCTGCACACAGAACAGCAGGGGCGGATGGGTCTTGAGGGACTATTCCAAGAGACGGGCTGAAGCAGCATCTACAGGACACACGGTGGGTTTGGGGGGGACTGAGGGTCGTTCCTGGGACAGAAGGGGACAGCTGCTAAGGAAACCGCCTCATCTACCCTCCTGCCAAACCCTCTTACTCATCATCACTTTGAATTTAAAGTATTTCCTAAGATCAAGACTCAAAGGTCCAGGTAACAAAATGCAAGGATGGCAGGAGATGGAGCCCTGTCACCCATGGGACGCCAGCACGTGAAGCCATGGGGATGACGAGGCCACTGGCCTCTACCTCATCTGTCTGCTGCAACTGTGGCCTCCCACCACTGTTGCTGCTCCGGGCACACCACTCCCCAGACGAGGAAGGATTCTGTCTACAGAGCGGCCTAGCAGGACAAAGCATCCCATGCCTACCTTCCCTTCCCCGCTCCTCACCAGCTGCTGGGTCAGAGCCCCTTACCTTCTTCTTCTTCTTCAGAATCACTTTCACTCCATCCACTGAAACCATAATGCTCACCTTCTTCTTCTTGATGTTCTTGGCTTTAAACTCATACTGCAGGGGGAGGAGAGAAAGAAGCACAATCCAGTTAGGTCAGCGCACCTGCCTGGCCCCGGCTAGCTCATGACCCGGAAGAGGGCCACAGACAGATTCTCGGGGGATGTAAAGGCAGGTGGGTGTCTCGGGGTCAGCACCCAGCCATCAGGGATGACCATGGAATGGGGTAATCCATCCTAACGAGATGAAGACCAAGCCTGCCTTCAAAACCTCATCAGAAACCCAGAACCTTCCCTCAAAAACTCATTCTGATGTTTAACGACCTCCACTAACAGGTTTTTCCTGTGTCTATGCAAATGCTGTGGAAACTCAATTCCATCTTCATTGAAGATTAAGAAGAGCTGGTACCAGTCTTCAAATCAGGGTTGTTGTTGGTTTTTTTTTTTTTTACATATTAAAAAATTATGAATTCTAAGTTATTCTCCGTAAGTTCAAGTCCCAAACTCCTTTATCTGTAGCTCAGTTTCCAAGTTTACCCACAGCCCTATTAGCCTGAAATACTCTAGAGAATATTCTAGGAAGGATCTAATGATAGTTACAAGGGAGGGTACTGCCTCACAACCCCTCTTGCTGATTCAACCACAGACCTACCCTGCTGACAGAAAATGGCCTCATCCTTATCCCCAGACTTTTTTCCATTACATTTGCTCATTCCTAGCCATTTCTTATGCCTGTGCAGACATCTGTTATGGCTGGTGTAATTCTACGTTTTCCTCACTGAACTTCATTCTGAGCACTTGTCCAATTTATTAAAGTCATTTTCATCTGGTCCCCATCTTGGGAGCAGCACTTAGCAAATTTCCCTGCCAAGCTAATGAAACATCTGGGCTACAGGTTAAACAATGATCATACAAGACCCAGAGCCAAGATCTCTACTCCAACCCACAGCTCCTCTTCTCTGGGACTTTTTATACCCAACATTCTCTCCCACCACACCACCAGCCAAGCAGCTCCTCACCTGCACATCTAGTACCTAATTATTTCTAACTAGTGTGTAGATAGAAATGAACCCAATCCATCCTAACAAGATGAAAACATAACCTACTTTGAAAATGTCACCAGAAATCCAGAACCTTCTATTGGCCAATACTCTGATTTTAAGGAATCAACTCACAGCTTCCAAACCTGTCTGCATTCTCTCCCTTCCCATGAAATCTGAGCCGATCTTACTCTGCTGCACAGTCTGTGCTGATGCCCCCTGGCTGGAGGCCTCCTATGGACAAGGACACGACCTAACCGAAGCAAGATATTTTTCTTTATATCGTCCGGCCCTCAGCCGATGTGAGTTTCCAGTGACAGCAACATACATACATTACTGCCCACTCTGGTGGTCACTCTTCCTACCCTGTCAACAGCTGTCCTTTTTACCAAGGGGAGCTCGAAAGAAAAGCAAACCAGAGCAGCAGACGTGCAGGAGAAAGAAAACGTCAAGCTCAGACTTTGCTTCGGAGCGTGTCTGACAGCACGGGAGAAGCGTGTTGGACCAGAGTGTGGCTCAGGGCCGGACCTCAGCCGTGCATGAGACCCCTCTCTAGGGGGGTGGCTGTCAGCTGGTGAAGGCTACAGCGTGTCTGGCGTGTGCTTCAGGACCTGGCTGTGATCCGCAGCGGGTCCCCAGACTGTGCCTACTACTCGGGTACAGTGCTCGACAAACAGAAATTACCTCGGGTGGGAGAGCCAGCACGGGAATCTGCAGGTCAGCCCACTTTGGCTCCATGCCCACCGGGACAGGTGAACCGGCTACATCTGACCACACCTGCGTTTACGTCTGCTCACTGGGGCTTTCGGTCAACACAACCTTCCGCGGTGCCTCCCGTGGCCACAAGTCACTAAAATCAGGGCTGTTCCTGCCAGCCAAAGGTGTGCAGAGGGGTGCATGTCAAAGAACTTGGGTGGGAGGTAAGAGCCTACGAGTCCCAGAAATGCCAGATATGGATGAAACCAGCCCTATACTGGTCAGTCCTCCATGGCTTATCTTTGGTTCCTTCCAGAAGTTCACTCACAAGCTCCACATACTTCCTCCTTCTGCTTTTCCAGCAGTAACATTAAGTATTAGGTGTCCACGTCTAGAAGGTACGACGACTCTCCCCCAGCCCGAGTTTTAGAGAGCACACTGCCTGCTAAACCATCTTAGAGGTCCTCTATTTCCAGAAGAATCTGGTAGCTGATCACGTCTTTCTTGTTGGGTCCACGTCTTTCTTGTTGGGTCTCTGGGACATTTTTAAGAATCAAGATCCCCCCTCCCCCACCGCCCCAGGCAAGGCTGGCAAGAGGCACCCGGCCAGCACCTGGCCTGCGTATCTGAAACATTATTTCTAGAGTTCGTGTCTTGACAAGCCATGGCTTTTAATACCCCGGTCTTAAGAAGTGAAGATGCAACTCAACGTCCTCTTCGGAACTGGAACACGCCTCTCATCCGATCTCTGTGCACAGCCTCCCAGATGGCTCTTCTGGGCTCTGTGGGCACAGGGCCCACCCGTGAGAGCATGACCAAATGGCTGCCCCAGAACCTCGCTGACGGTGACAATGCAGGTGTCCCTCCTGACAATAGCTGGTGGAATGCTCCGGAGTGCTTCCACACAGAGAGGGGCAAGACAGGCATGAAATGGGCCCCGTTATGGCTGCCAGTATCACCCGAGGGCCCTTTAGAAGAGCTCGTGGGCTGGACGCGTTCGGCTCCCCCTTCCCCCGGCCTGGTGCGCAGGTGTCTCAGACCCTTTCCAGCCCAAGAGGAAGTACTCCAATTGCAGGTCTGTTGGAAACTACAGAAATCAAAGGAAATCGAGTATCTGAACATGTGTAAATATTATCCTGAAACCGTTGGTTTATATGCCAACTGCGCTTGACTTGGACAACCCAGGTTATTGTGCTCACTGGGGGAGACAAGATGGATCTGGAGGCAGGAGACATAATGGGAAGTGACCAGGAGAACAGAGGGCAGGGGCTCACAGGGACGAGCCCTCCTTTTTCCCAGGCTGTGCTGCTCTGGGGGGGCAGGCAGGCTCAGGAGGAAGCGTCTGTGTCCTGCAGGATAGACATCGAGTCTGCTCAGGCTTTGCCAGGGGGCGAGGAACAAACAGGCCCGTCGGAGCCACCAGCCTCCCGCAGAGCCCAGGCCAGCTCTGGAGGCCACGCCAACAAGCCTGGCTCTCACCCTCCGCACAGCCAGGCTGACCTGATGTGTTTGCTTTGCCAGAAGGGGCCCCACCACAAGGCCAGATTAAGCCCTCCAGGAGCTGACCTTTTAGGGAACGAAACAATGTGTGTCCTGGACCACAAGCCGCTGACGAGAAAGACCGCGGTAATGAGCCAGCAACCTGGAAACAGAGCCTGGGGACCCTGTGTCGGAATGGCGTGCGTGCCAACCAGCGGGGCCCGCGAAGGGGGTGCTGGGGAGGGGGAGGTACTCAGGGGCAACGGGAGCCAGGAGGAAAGCTCAGAAAGCCACAGGGGATAATACCGCTGGAAGGCTGAGGGCGCCTGAGAACAGAGCATATCCTGAGTCCCTGGTGCTTCCCTGTCCCCCCGCCACCGCCCACCCCCCAGGTCCCGGGACCGCCTCCTGACCCCGTGTGTCTCCGTCGCCCACACTGGGCGTCTGCAAAGGGGCAGCAGGGGTCTGCACCAACTGAGTGTATCTAACGGAGGGACAAGCCCCGCCTGGGCTTGAGGCTGCACCGCAGACGCAGAAGTAACAGGTCTCTCTCAGGAGGCGGGAAGGGTCGGGGCTATACGCCCCCCAACCCCACACACAACAGTCTACTTCCATGACAATGTCGAGCTCCCTGAAGAACCCCTGGATTTTGTACAGGTTCCCTGGTTCCTCAGTCACCTTGTCTACTAAAGATTTGTCTGGGGATGTGCTCTCTCACCCGCAACATCCAAAGCTGGCCCCACACGCTCATTGGGAAATCCATTTTGCCCCACTCCTCCCCACTGTCCCCCCCACCCCCAGTGCCTACAGTTATGAGTCAAGATGCCCAGACACGACTTCAGCAGGAGAGGAGATTCAGTTTGCAAAAGCAGATAGGGATGCTCTTGCTGGGCGAGTCCTCGGCTTACATTCGGCTGTGTTCACTGTCCTAGAACGGGTCTGCCCGGCTTCCTGGGAGCGATGGCAGGGAACTGAACGGCAAGCTCTGGTCATGCCATCGGGCATTTTCATCACGTTCTGCCGGTAGTCTCGGTTTCACGAGCGCAAACCCATCTCTACAACCAAACCGTAAGCATCTCAACCAAAGGCACGGCCTTACTTACGGAGGTAGTAAGAACCTGAGGATGCCCATGGCCATAGCGGCATCCCTGACAAGAGCCAAAAGGTGGAGGCAACCAAAGTGCCTAAGAGTAGCCAACTGCAGAGAGACAGAAAGAAGGACGGTGGCTGTCAGGGCCTGGGGGAGGGGAGTGGAAGGGAGGAGGAGTTCGTGTTTCACGGGTATGGGCAGGGTTTCCGTTCTGGAAGCCAAGAAGGTTGGCAGATGGATCGTGGTGATGGCTGCAGGGCAATATGAATGCCATATGCAAACGCCATAGAGCGGTTTTTAAAGAACGGTGGAAGCGTTAAATGTTATGTATATCTTACCACAATAAAAAGATGAAAATCTGTAAACACAGTACAAAAATACATCCCTCATCACGCGGATCCACTTTAGCTCTGCTTGCCCATTTCTGTCCCTCTCCCACGTGCACGTGAAACATGCCACCCTCTTCCATTCTTCCGGTTGCTATTTCCTGTGCCTGGGATGCGCTCCCCCCACCATCTGCTTGGTGAGCTCCTGCTTCTGGAATTATCCTGGGAGCCGTCTGCACAGCAAAGCCTCACAGGTCCGCTTTCTGCTTCCTCCCATGGGGCTGGGCCATCAGCGTGGACATGACAGCCATCCGCAAGCCTCTAGAATCATTCACCACCAACTGGTTGTTTACTTTCCCACTAGGCCAGGCCCACCCCCTCAAGAACAAGAAATACAACCTATCTGTATCCAAGAAAATAGCACCAGGACACAAGAGGGTGATAAATGAGTGTCAAATAAATTCATGCAGTTGACAGTGGTTATTCACAGACCCTGAAAGAAACATGACACTGTACACAAGGGTAAAATAAATATTCCAGAAGTTAATTAATGAAGGAACAACTGAAGTTATTAAAACCTAGATTCCATCCTATGGGCATAAGAACTTTGAGAAGATCTGACTTCCTGAATTCTTCCTTATTCCATAGCACACTGCTAAGCATCTTAATTTTTGCTTGATCCATACCTCATTTAATAAAATAATTTAGCCTCCATTATTGGTCAAGGCTGTTCCCAATCATCTGATGGCACCGTCAGAGGTAAGGCATGGGGGAATGATCCTGCAGAGGAACCTCTGTTCTCTGGGCTGCCCCGCTTCCCTAAGTTCTGGCTCCTGTGCCTGCAGAGCCAAAATCTGAGGGACAGGGTGCTCAGGAACCATGGCAGCCCCTGACCCTGCTGGGTAGCTCAGTGACTTGCATTGCTCATTCATATGAAGCTATAGAAATGTGAGCAAGACACAACATCACTTGGCATCAGGGAAATACACAAGTCAAAACCACAATGAGATACCACCTCACACCAGTCAGAATGGCTAAAATTAACGACAGACGTTGGTGAAGATGCAGAGAAAGCGGAACCCTCCTACACTGTTGGTGGGAATGCAAGCTGGTGCAGCTACTCTGGAAAACAGTATGGAGGTTCCTCAAGACGTTAAAAATAGAGCTACCCTACAGCCCAGCAATTGCGCTACTAGGTATCTACCCCAAAGATACAAATGTAGTGATCCAAAGGGGCACCTGCACCCCAATGTTTATAGCAGCAATGTCCATAGTAGCCAAACTATGGAAAGAGCCTAGATATCCATCGACAGATGAATGGATAAAGAAGATGTGGTGCATGTATATATATATATACCCACACACACACAATGGAATACTACTCAGACATCAAAAACATTGAAATCTTGCATTAGCAATGACGTGGATGGAACTAGAGGGGATTATGCTGAGCGAAATAAGTCAATCAGAGAAAGATAATTATCAGATGATCTCACTCATAAGCGGAATTTAAGAAACAAAACAGGATCATAATGGAAGGGAGGGAAAAATAAAACGAAGAAATCAGAGAGGGAGACAAACCTTAAGAGACTCTTAATCATAGGAAACAAACTGAGGGTTGCTGGAGGCGGGGTGGAGGAGGGATGGGGTAACTGGGTGATGGGCATTAAGGAGGGCACATGATGTAATGAGCACTGGGTTATTAAATAAGACTGATGAATCACTGAACTCTACATCTGAAACTAATAATCCACCATGTTAATTAACTGAATTTACATTTTAAAAAGTGTACAAATCATAAAAAAAAAAATGTGAGCAAGACAAAGACCACAGTCGGTACTAAATCCAAATTTTGGAATATCTATGAGGTTTCCTGTGAACACTAGGTGGAGACATTTAGTTCCTAGCTATCAACCTCAAGCCCAGCATAACTCATTTTAGCAACAGACCTGTAAGTGAAAGTTGAGTGTAAATAAAATCTCTATAAGCGGCAAAATACTTAAAAGGAACCAGAGGAGCTTTTTTTTAAAGAAAGGAATATTCATTGCCACTGTATCATAAATGTAGAGTTTTAAGTATTTACCCAGCTCTGTAGACCAGGAGATCTAAAACTCAAGTTTTAAATTCCGCTTGGCATACCTGATTTTTTAAAAAAGCAAAAGTCCAGACCCAGCCCTCAGAGATGCTCATTCAGCAGATCTGGGGTTGGGCCAGAAGTTGGCATTTTTGGGGGGATACTGGCGGTAATACAGATCGCACCGTTGAGAAACACCACTCTAGGTCCCAGAAGCGTATTTAAGAACTCGTTCATATTTTCATTGGCATCTAGAGTCGCCTTAGACGAAATCAGTGTGTCTTGTTCATACAGGTACTATATTTTAAAGTATGGATACTACTCTTAATAATTAAAATACAGATTCTTATAAAGGCACCACTGCTCTTTGCTGTCATCCATTTCCTAAATCAAAGGCAGCTAAAATTACAACTATTATATAGGGAGAGAATTCTGCTGTGTGGTTCCTACATTGCATTTTATGCATTTTTGTAGCTCTGAAATATTTCAATAACAAAGTTTCAGGGGAATGCTTGTGCTTGAAATGTTTGGGACCACAACCATTGACCAAACATCGCATCTTAGGAACGAAGAAAGCCACTGCCCAAAGACGGCCCCCAGAAAAGTTCCTCAGCTTCATGAGCAGAAAACCTGAGTCTGGAAGCCGCTTCTTCTGACCCCTGCCCTGTCCTCTTGGTATTGCCCAACATCTGTTCTTTTCACAGGCTCTAGCAAATGAAGTGATTCATCCATTCCTCCATGCATTCAATATACATGTAATGAGCTCTCTGGTGTGCAGGCAACCCATCTTACAACAGAAAGAAAAGGAGGAAGAATTAGAAATTGACTTCACAGAATCTGGAACATTCTCAGGCTGCTCAGTGGGAAGCCTGCAATGCCTCCCTCCCCCACCCACCACCCAATTCTTTCCCACACCACTCGCGCTGGCTGCTCTCATTTCCTCTGTTGCTTCCTACCCTGTTCCACACCCAGGGACACAGGTCAGCGACCCGGGAAGGGCGCAGAATGCCAACGAGGTCACGAACACATGGCAAAGGGGCTCTCTGAACGTAGGCGGGCCTTTGCGGCAGGAAATACCCAAGTTCTTGCTGTCTGGAACATCGAGGAAGGGGTGAGAGAGGTCGATCCTGACACAGGCGTTCCGGGGGAGGGAGGCATCTGCAGCATCAGGAGACCGGCAAGCTGGCTGAGAGCGAAGCCTACAGGCACCCGGACGGCAGGCAGCAGCAGAGCCTCGAGTGTGGGCCATCTGGGGGCTGCGTGCTCAGGGGAGCCTGTGAGGGCGACTGGTCCCCGGGGAGAGAGGAGGAGACAGGCCCTGGACCACAGCCATCACCGTTTCTGGCCGGGAGCATGTGGACAGGTCACGGGGGGCTGGACAACAACCCAAATGATTAAGGGGCCCGAGGGGGTGACTTATGGAGCAGGGTAAGTACCAACACTAAGAGTAAGCCAGTGCTCTCAGGTTGCTTTCCCCTCTGCCGGCTCTAACGGCCCGTTAAAAGTACCTGTTAGAACCTTTGTAGCACAGATCGAGGCAGAGGTGGGTGAAGAGCCAGAAATAAAGCAGCAGCCCTGACTATGACCCCTAGGACCCGTTCTGTCTTCCCCTGCGGTATCCAACCCAGGCGCTCCTCTGGACGGCTGTGGCTCGGAATCAGGAAGACAGGAACATTAAAGCAGCCCTTCAGAGGAAGAAAGAAAAATGCTTCAACAGTGTAACTCGTACACACACACACACGCGCGCGCACAACCAGGAGTAGAAGTCTGCTAGTATTTAGGAGAGCCGTGAATCGAGGATTTAGGGTTTTCTTCCTCAGACCAAAATGGGGTTATGAGACAATAATGAATCCTTCTATCTCTCTAAGGATAGTATCTTTAAAAGAAGGCCATCGATCATGCATTGTGACCACCCCAGGCAACCTCATCATGCGCCGTGTGCATCCCACACCCACCTTGCAAAGTTAAATGAAACCTTTCACGTCAAGGGTTCTGAGGTCCCCTGAAGAAGGCACACTTGTACTCTTAGCTCTGTGACCTGGGGCAGAACACTTAACCTCTCTGGGAACCATCCTTCCCTGCTGTGAAATGAGGGTACTGGGCTGGATTACGTCTGAGACCTGCCCCAGTTCTCAGCGTGACTCCATACAATCCAGCCTTCAGAGCCCTTGCAGCAAGCGTTAGGGGGATGGACCCACACGCAACCCAGAAGCAAGGGAAGAGGATGGAAGGGAGAAAGCATGCAACGGACAGGGGAGGGTTCTCAACGGGAGAACAAATTATTAGGGTTTTGCCCAGAAAGCTGGGGGAGGGGGTTGTTACATTCTTTAGGGTTTTGACAAAAGTGAAAAGCAGAGGGGGCAGAGGCTGAACCTCATCCTGGCCACCAGCACTGAAGGTTCCAAAAAACCAAGAGTAGAAATGGGAACCCCAAGAAAGACCAGGAGCATAGATCTAGCACTGGGCTGTAAGAATGAAGAAAATGCGCAGATAAAATTCCTGTAGAGACTGAGAAGCAGAATAAATAAGTGGTCTCTCAATCCCCTGCTTTCAACGAGGACAGTGCAGGTGAGCACACAGGATGCTGCAGTTGGAGAAGCCTACCTCGTACCAGAGAGCCAGGCAGAACCAGGGCACAGGAGCTAGAAGGGAATTTGGAGGTCAGGTAGCCATTCATGGGGCTCCCCCCTTCCCCGCCTCTCCTAAGTCTCTGTTCCAGGACTCTCCCTCCTAAGCTTGGACCCATCAGCACAGTGCAGAGGTGAGGAGAGATTTGAGAAAACTGTTTGCACTTGCCCACGAGGGTCGGACGTTTTCAGGTTTTAGGGGGGAAACAGTGGGCAGAACAGGTGACTGCGATGAATGTTCGGGGTATAATGAAAGACAGGAAGAAGGGTCACTCTTGGGAGACCTGAAGATACTACTTGAGAAGGAGAACTGGGAGGGTACTTGGAGTAATGGTGTTGTCTCTGTCAAGTGATCATTCAGCCTTTAAGAGGATAGTGGCGGTTGTGTTTGAAAAGCAGTTTCTCACAATGAGTCTGAAATCTACTCTCAGAAGCTTCCACTTACGATTCTTTAAAGTGGTGCTTCTCAAACCTAAAGGTCCATGTGACTCACCCGGGGATCTTACTAAGTCACAGCCTGGGGAGGCGGGGGTGGGGCACGGATGCATTTCTAACAAGGTTCCAGGTGGTGCTGACGCTACGGGTCCACGGACCACACTTTGAGTAGCAAGGCTCTAGAACCAGAGTGCATACATCCAAAAGGTATTCGGAAACCTTAACTGTCTGAATTAATGATCTCTAAAGGTTTTTTGGGTTTTTTTAATGCTAATATTCTATGATTCCTACCGATTGTAACGTCAATATCCTGATTACATAAAAACTGAGACAGGGTGTTCCTCATGAACAGCCACTTTGATGGCCAAAAATCAAACTCTAATATGATAAAAATGATTACAAAAAACAGTATCCAGAGCACAAGTTCCCAGAAAGGAGGGCAATCTGAAGAGTTACTGACTTGTTTCCAAGCATAATAATTTCCTACTGTCAGCAGGTGGCAATATTTCCTCCAGGTCCAAGGGATTGCAAAGTGCAGCAAAGGTTCTCCACCTTGGCTGTGCAACAGGACCACTTGGGATGCTGACAAAATACTAGTATCTGGCTCCCACCCCCAGAAATTCTGATTTCATTGGTTTGGTGTGCAGCCTGGACACTGTGATTTTCAAAAGCTCCCTAGGTGATTCTAAGGTACTAGAGTAAGATGTCGCAAACCCAGAGGAACCAAGAGGCAAAGAGGGGTTAAGAGGTAAATGCTGGCCATCCCATCATCAGACGCATCACATAATCTCCATCCCATTTCATCGATCCTTCCAGCCCATTACCAACAGGTTACAGGTTGTTATACAGAATTCCTAGGCATGACACCAAAAATATCCAGCAAAGAAAACATTTTGATAAATTGGACTTCATCAAAATTTTTTTTAAAAACTTACTCTGTGGAAGCCAGTTTGAAGTGAATAAAAGGACAAGCTACGGACCAGGAGATGTATTCGCAAGTTACACATCTGACAAAAGACACATCCAGAATATCTAAGGAATACTCAAAACTCATTAAAAAAAATTCCAAGTAAAAACTGGGTGAGAGACAAACAGAACTTCATCAGAGGACATAGGAAGGCAGAGAAGCACATGAAAAGAAGCCAACAAGGTTTGGAGGTTGGGTCAGAGTTGCTGTGTGACAGGAGGAACCATAACCATAGTGACTCTTGCTTAGGAAAGGAGGGTACAAAATTATTTTTGTCCATTGGAACTTCTGAAGTCTACATCTTGAGTGTCAGGGTCTACTGAGACGCGTCCAGACCTCATCACAGCTCCCTAAGAAATAGCATAGTCCCCCAAGGCAGGAATAACGGCTTCCCATGATAAGATGCTCAATGTCATTAGCCATCAGGGAAATGCAAATGAGACCACAATGAGATCCCACTCCGTACTAATTAGAACAGCTAAAGTAAAAAAAAAAAAAAAAAGAAAATGCTACCACCACCAAGCACTAGCGAGGATGGAACACAACTGGGCCTCTTGTATGCTGCTCTTGGAAAATGTCAAGTAACACACCCATTCTGGAACACTGTTGTGCAGTTTCTTGTAAAGTTAAACATACACTTACCATATGGCCAGCAATACCTCAGCTAGGTGTTTACCCTCGAGAAATAAAAACTTAGGTTCCCACAAAAACTCGTACATGAAACACTAGCAGCTCTATTTCTGATCACCAAAATTAGAAACAACCCAGATATCCTTCCAACAGGTAAATAAACTGTGGTACATCTACATAATGGAATACTACTCAAGAGTCGTAAGGAAAATATGTAGTTCAAGTGTGATGTGTATCGTTGTTATTAAAAAAAAAAAATCACAGGTGGGAATGCAAACTGGTGCAGCCACTCCGGAAAACAATATGGAGGTTCCTCAAAAAGTTAAAAATAGAGCTACCCTACGACTCAGCAATTGCACTACTAGGCACTTACCCAAAGAATACAAAAATACTAATTCAAAGGGATACATGCACCCCTGATACTTAGAGTGGCAGCATCTACAGTAGCCAAATCATGGTAACAGCCCAAGTGTCCATCGACTGATGAACAGATAAAGAAAATGTGGCGTATATATACAATGGAATATTACACACAGCCATCCGAAAGAATGAAATCTTGCCATTTGCAATGACATGGATGGAGCTAAAGGGTAGCATGCTAACTGAAATAAATCAGTGAGAGAGACAAACACCATATGATTTCACTCATATGTGGAATTCAAGAAACAAAGCAAATGAGCAAAAGAGACACAAACCAAGAAACAGGCTCTTAACTCTAGAGAACACACTGCTGGTCACCAGAGGGGAGGTGGGTGGGGGGATGGGGAGAACAGGTGATGGGGATTAAGGAGGGCTCTTGTGATGAGCACCTGGTGATGCACGCGAGTGTTGAAGCACTGTATGGTGCACCGGAACCTAAGACTACACTATGTGTTTACTAACTGGAATTTAAAAACTTAAAAAAAAAAAAAAATCACAGGTAAATTGGTTGGAGGGTTAAAAAAAACCTAACATATGAAAATGAACTACTGATTCCCACAAAATCTGGAAGCACCTCAAAGACATTATGCTTTTGCAATGTCCACAATAGCAAACTATGGAAAGAGCCTAGAAGTCCATCAACAGATGAATGGATAAAGATTGGGGTGGGGTGGGGTGGGGTGGGGGTGTGTGTGTGTACCCATACATACAATGGAATATTATGCAGCCATCAAAAATTTGAAATCTTGCCATTTGCAACGACGTGGATGGAACTAGACGGTCTTATGCTGAGCGAAATAAGTCAATCAGAGAAAGATAAGTATCATATGATCTCACTGATATGAGGAATTTGAGAAACAAGACCGAGGATCATCGGGGAAGGGAGGGGAAAATGAAACAAGACAAACCAGAGAGGGAGACAAACCATAAGAGACTTAATCTCAGGAAACAAACTGAGGATTGCTGGAGTGGAGGGGGGGGTGGGAGGGATGGGGTGGCTGGGTGATGAACACTGGGGAGGGTATGTGCTATGGTGAGCGCTGTGAATTGTATAAGACTGATGAATCACAGACCTGTACCCCTGAAACAAATAATACATTATATGTTAATTAAAAAAAAGACATTATGCTTTGAATGAAAAAGGCAGTCTCAAAGGTTATATCGTGTACAAGTCCAGTTATAGGACAGTCTCAAAAAAGGTAAAACTGGTGACAGAGAACAAATGGATAGTTGCCAGCAGTTAGGGCTGGGGAGAGGGTACAGCCTTGAAGGGACAGCACCACGGAGAGGAGGGGGTGACGGAGACAGTTCTGCACCCTGACTGTGGTCATGGCTATAAGAGTCTATAGGCTAAAATTCATAAAACTATACCATAAAATCTATTTTACCCTGTTAATTTTAAAAACTAATGAAATTTAAAATTTTTTAAAATAGTTCAAATTTTAAATTTTAAGTTAATTTAAAAAAATAAAATGAAAACCAAAATGCTGGATGAAACATCAGGATGGGGGGATACCTCCGACGAACTCCTCTTCAGGAGACCTCCACACGCACCTCCAGGGCGGGAACAGACTGTGAGGAGCACTGTTCCCACCGCAGAGCAAACGAGAGAGAGTTCCAGACCCTCGCCCTTGACCTGGGAGTACAGGCCGGGAGAACCTCACACCAGCCTGAGGAGATGGGGAAGACCTCCCAGCCACAGGACTCCCCCTACCCCCGGCTCACGCATAGCCCGCCCAGACACCTGCTGGATCGCTGGGCTGGGGCGACGGACACCCTCAAGGTCACCCCACTGCTTGCATCCAGGGTCAACTCTGGTAACCTGGCACCTTCGGGAGGCCATTTCTGCGGCCCTGGGGGCGGACACCCCTTCCCTCTGGGAACTGTCATCAAGACTGGACATGTCTCTACAAACCCTGGTGCTCAGGGCCCAACTCCAACACTGCAACTGCACTCCACCACAATCCAAATCTTCTTGAAACACTACATATAACAGGTTCTGACCAATAACTTTATGTAAAAATGCACTGCCTAAACAAGAAACTCAAAACCCAATATTCAACATTTTCTGCCAACTGACCGGAAGTGGCCAATTTCCCTTCTACCAAACTACTCCCTGACACAAACCTGTCTAAGCTTGATTCTTCAGAGCCCTGGGCTTGGGAGAGAGCCTCAAAGACCCCTCCTCAGGGCTGAGAAACCACACAGGCAGAAATGTGCAGCCCCCCACAACCTGCAGCCTACAGCTCTCATGTTTAATATGTTGGGGTTCCACATAATATTGTTTGACAAATGAGTTCTTAACTTTTTAAAGATTTTATTTATTATAGAGCGAGCGAGAGCACATTAGCCGGGGGGGGAGGGGGAGGAGGGAGAGGGAGAAGCAGACTTCCCACTGAGCAGGGAGCCCAATGAGGGGCTCCATCCCAGAACCCTGAGATCATGACACCTCAAATTTTTCTTTTAGAAAGTTATGACCTTGGGGCACCTGGGTGGCTTAATCAGTTAAGCATCTGTCTTCAGTTCAGGTCATGATCTTGGGGTCCTGGGATCGAGCCCCACATCGGGCTCCCTGCTAAGCAAGGAGTCTGCTTCTCTCTCCCCCTTTGCCCCTCCCTCCCACTCGTGCGCTCTCTCGAATTAAAAAAAATAAAAATTTGAAAGTCACTGACCTACATGAAGTACTATGTTGCAACCATTCAAATGCACTGTGGTTTATTCACTGTCTATTCTGAAGATACCCAGGATTTTTTGGGGGGAGGGGGGGTCTGCACCATTACTTACGTAATTACTACCTTAAAACTCCCTCAGTCCCTTTATGGATCCAAAGTATTCTCTTAAGTTCTCCTTCAAATAGCACTTCCTAAACACCCGCCCTGACTACCATAACCTGAAGGAATTTCTTCCATACTGCTATGGCAATTAGCACTTGGGGGACTGGTTTTGTAACAATGCTATATATAAAATGCATCTAACACTCTTAACTTGGAACATGTCCTTTCTCATCTTCTCAACCGGACTAAGTTCTCTGAAGGCAGGTGCTATGTAGGTTCAGCTTTATATCCAATGTAGCATCTATTATAGGATTTTCAGCCAAATAGAAGGACTTGATCTGACAATGTAGAAATCGCACTCTGGCCGCAGCATTGAGAGGCCGGGGAGGAAGCAAGGAACGCTCCAAGGAGACCAGCTGTCCCACACTACCCACACCTACAGGCAGACAGATCCCACGCAGGAGGAATACCGCCAGGGGGACAGGCTCTTGGCTAGCCGCCATTTAATTCTGGAGAAAGACAGTCTTCTCAATACAGCCAAGTTCTCCCTCCATTTATTTTTCCTTTTTAAATATTTGGTTATTCTAATGGCTATCAAAAGGATAGTCACAGACCATCAAATCTGAGAACATAGGTTCATGCCCCTGACTCCCGAGCCTGACACTTTGAGAAGTTACTTGAGTTCAGGAAACACACACAGACTCTGCCTGTTTGACCTATTTCTCTGTTCCTAAGAGCTTAACAACTTTTAGGAAATCAGGCTACTGACTGGACCACAGGTAAATTGCATACTTTCCTACTTTTTCAAAGGAAAATTGAAAAAGGAGAAAGAACAGTAGCTATGGAGCCCCTTAGAAAATTATCTCGGTCACCCTGTTCGTAGCAATCACCACATTGTGAATCAAATCAAAGGCTCTTCTATGACTAAGTTCCAAAATAATATGTCATCTTAACAATTTATTGGCTTGGAATCATTGTGCCAAAAAAGAGAACTATTTTTCTCCAGGCTAAAATGAGCTGAGTTCCTTTTATTTCTTCCCATCCCTTTCCTGATCAGGATGATACTCAGTTGTGACCAATTACATTCAGACCACCGCTCAAAAATGAACACTGATTTTTTTTTTCAAACTTGAATGTGTTTATCCATTCCAGTTCCCAAAATATCAGCCATGATCTCTTTCTTAAAATGTTTCAAATTATTCTCAAAAAGGTGTACAAAAGTCCCTCGTTTCATATCTCTGTATATTTCCACTCCCCCTCCAGCCACTGCGAAGATAAAAGGAGATCCAATTTTAAAACAGGGACATTATATTTGATACTGAATAATTAAGATAACCAAGGGTCTGGTAAAGGGGTATTTTACCATGAGAAACTGGCTGCAAGATGACTGGCTGTTCCCGAATTCAACGGACTTAAATGACAGAGGAGTCCTCCCTGGTGACAGATGGTGGCCGCTTCTAAGGGGGAGAGGGGCAGCCCTATGGGCGGCTGCATTTGGACTCGGACTTGATCCCAGAGGTGCCTTGGTTCGCCTGGGTCGGCCTGGGGTACTCAGTGGGTCCTTTCAATGTGGAAACTTAAATCAATTTGGAAATTTTTCTTGTATTGCTTCTTTGACAATTTCCAATTTATTGTTTCTGCTTCAGAACTCATCAGATGTTGACCTTCCTAGAGTAGGAAGGTCAAATCCAAGAATCAGTCTTTTCTCTCTATCTGTTCTAACTTCTGGCTGCCTTTTTTCCTGAAATTTTTCAACCTTTCTACTTTTAGTTTGATTGTCATTTTTAATTTTGGAGCGTTCTCTGATTATTTCTTTTTCATAGCATCCTGTTCTTATTTTAGGACGTAGTGTCTTAATTTTCTAGGGGTTTTTGGGGTTGTTTTTTCAGGTTCCTTTCTCATCTCTGCTGTGTCTGTTTTCCTCAGCTTCCTCCTTCCCTTTATTTTGGTCTGTATTATATTGGACAGTTTCCTCAAAGGTCTCATGATTTGGGGCAGCCTGCCCCTATTTCAGAAGGAGGAAGTCAAAAGCTGACTGGAAGTGCTCTGTGCGGGGGTGGGGCTGGTCACCAGGAAGGCCTCACTGACCAGGGAGCTTCGCTGCAGACTGATGAGGACGCAGAGTGACCTTCTAGTTGCAGAAACCAAGTGTCAAGGCCTAAAGATCTTTTCTCTGGGACCATTCAGTTTCTCCAGAGAAAAAGCTTACCATCAATATTCCAGAAACAGGAGGGGGAGCTCTAGAGTTCCACCAGTTAAATAAGGCGACTTCTACTTATGAACTTTTTTTAATTTTTATTTTTTGAGAGAGAGCACGTGCGTGCACGTGATAGAGGGGGAGAGGCAGAGGGAGAGGAAGAGAGAGAATCTCAAGCAGACTCCCTGCTAAGCTCAGAGTCTGACGGGGGGTGGGGGGCCCGCTCTCGATCTCAGGACCCTGAGATCATGACCTGAGCCAAAAATCAAGAGTCAGACACTCTACCCCCTGAGCTACCCGGGCACCCCTACTTACGAACTTTTTAAAACTGTGGTACCTTACCCTGCTTTTGCAACAACTGGTACCCCTATGTCTTGAGTCTGTCCAGAGTTTTCCCACATCAGTCAACTGACCTGTCACCTGAAGTTGCCTCTGTTCGATTAAAGCCATCAACACACCCACGAATTCCATCTTTTAAAAAGTCATTGAAATCTTTTTGTTGACTCTTTCCTCTCCCGTTCTCTGTTATTTCAGTGAGGCTTCAGAAGAGAGGGGAGATGAATACATACAGCTAATCCACCAGGTTTCATGACCATTCCCTAAGTCTGAGAAAATTCTACAGGATTCTCTGAACCAATTTGAGTGATGTTAAAACTAACAGAAGCAGCCTCTTCCCTCTTGAAATATTAGTCTGGAAGTACCGTTATATTAATGGCACCGACAGAAGCTCTTTGACCCATCTGCTAGTGTTTCCACTTACTGCAGGCTTACCACACACAGTTCTCTTTATTTGGCTGTGTCGAAAGTCCCTGTAATTACTCACTGCGTGTCATTATGATCTGTCTATATCTGTCTGATCCCGGTCACAAGAGGCAGACAAGAACAGGACGGACCACCCCACCACACTGTGCTACAGGAGAAAGCAGCTCTCATGCACAGGACCTGGTATCCCAATGTAAGGACACCATCCCCTTCAGAAACTGTAAGAAGGGTGTCAGTCTTCTACATGCCTTCCTAAGAAGCCACGTCACCACCAACTTGACTACGGAAGAGCCGTCGGGACATTGTGGCCTAACATTCCATGGCCCACTGCTGAAATGTGTGTCCTTGAGGAAGAAAGGGACAAAAGACCAGAACTCCAAGCATCCTGGTGAAATGTTTCAACAATTAATACATTCTTCTATCAGGACTAGTTAGAAACCCAGCACTCAACAGAAGGCAATGCAGATTATTCCAGAATATGAAGACAGACAGCCCTCCGGTCAAGGAGTTCAACAACAAAAGGAACCGTATGTTTGAGACTCAGGAGTGAGGAAAGGCCAAGAACCAGAAGACAGACAAAGAGATTAAAACGTCATCTTCCTATAGCCATGTGAGAAGCGCTGGTAAAGGTCAATTACCATCAGGTGTCAGTATCAGCAGACTGGAAGAGAATTTAAAAGGGAGTAATTTTCTTAGCAGGCAATTCATGGTTATGGTACCTTCCTGGGAAGCACCAGAACTCGTCTGGCATTTCCGTACCCATCCCACCGTCTTGCTGACATTCTATTACTGGCGTTTCTCTTTCATGGTGAACTCTTTACTTGTTTGATATTTTGCTTCCTGAATAGAAGTGGAGAAGTAGTTGGACTCAAGACCTAGTTTAGCAATAAAAGCGACAAGGCCTACCAGCTGGGCTGGATATCGACCAGGAGAATGAGCTGGGAACCGAGAGGGAGGTTTCTCTAATATTTGCACAACTGTATACACAGTGTGCCTGGCACTGGATCAGGATAACTGCAGTAGAAAAAGACCTATGGAGGAAGGGCTGGATTCTGGGCAGGACAATTCCAAGGGGTCTTTGAGAAATACAAGAGGACAGGTCAAGTAGGCAGTGGGGAAAAGAGGTCTAAGCCTGAAATATAAATTCTGGATTGCCTGTGTATAGCTGTGAATGTAAGGAGATTACCCAAGGAGAAAGTAAAGAGTGAAATAACTCCAGTCTTTACGGACTAGAATAGGAGGGTCCACTTCTCTACGAAACCGTAGGAAAACGCCATTTTGTAGACCAAAATGGTGGACTACCAGCAATTTCTATATGGTCCAATCCAATAGAAAGAATGGCCAGAGAGGGTAAGATCAGGAGAGTATATGATGTATTGTGTAAACCAAAAAATTTAAGAGACAATGATGGTCAGTGGCGACAATGTTCCTGAGAAATTTGGGAGGATGACTGAAAACATCCAACACACTTGGAGAGAGTGATCACTAGTTTCTTCAACAAGACTTACTCTGGCAGAAACACTGGGGCTGGAAGTCAGTTCAAGATGAGAGCGTGCTGAGAACTGTGGGGTATGGGCAGCAAGTGAGCCATTCTTCTCAATATCAAACAAGATAATATATCTAAAGAGATTAGAAGGGTGCCCGGCTCATTTAAAGGATTTGATAAATGGGTTAAGTGATTAAGTGTTGTTTTTTTAATGCAACTAGTAAGATTACTGGTCGCTCTAAGCCTCCCACGGCACTTTAAACAAAGCTTTGTACTTAGCTGGTACTCAATAAATATTTTGGATGTGATCACTGTTAAGCAGGAACAAAGGGATGCTAAATCATTCTATTCTACATAATTTGCAATTAAAAGTAGCTATAAATTCTTGGTGAACCAGATGCCCTATTTTCCCTTGTAAAAATATAAGCTAATCTAAATAGGATTCTGTATTCTTCATTCCTTCATGCTACAAATTAACAAAATCTTCTATTAGAATATCACTAGATTACTACCATGATGAAACTACTTGCCTACACACACACACACACACACACACACACACACAGGAAATGTGGCCTAAAAGGGAAACTGGTTATATTTTGTGACACAATTCACTGTTGTGAGATTTAATGAGGATACCACTGAGCGCCTCCGGCATCTGAAAACAAAGCTGATCTTGGAATCAGGAGCTGCTCTTTGCTGTGGTCAATGAAAGAAAGAGAGCTTCTGGAATATTCCAGAAAATACACCGGCCACAGGTTGGTATTCCTTTGGTTTATATTCATAGAAATCAATGCTTCTCCTATCCACAGGTACAATTTTGCAGCTTGAAGGACCCCATATCTAGCCACCATGCAGAGTGAAAGGTAAAGTGAACCTCAGAAAACCAAAGCAGGTGTGGGCTCCTGAAGGGGTCTTTATATACTTCCCTCTAGGGCAACCCCAGGGTGATTTACACTTTCTGCATTACCTGGAATGGTCTTTGCCCAGCTACAGCTTTCTCTATCAGGCAGGCCTCCTCTTCCACACACCCTCTCTCTGCCAAACACACATACATTCATTCTATAAGGCCCAACCATTCTGGGTCCCCCCAAATAAGAGTTGCCCCTTCCTCTGAATTCCTAGCACTCTTTGTCCGTAATTCAATTTCAGCATCTAATACATTAGGTTGCAGTTATGTGTTTAGTGGTCTTTCCCCAGCTCTATCTTCAAACGGGACAATGTGCCTAACAAAGCTGAGATCTGGGACACACTTGTCTTACTTCATTCTGAACACCTGACACATAACTGATAACAAATGGTTGTTGGATGGATGCTATTTTTCTAACCAATTCAGTAACCTGATTTAATGCATCAAATTAGAAGGGAAACAAGCCAGGGGTGGTAGCTTTTTTTTTTTCCTCCTATGGCTGCTGGAACAAATTACCACAAATTTAGCGGTTTAAAAATGCCACAAATTGGGGCACCTGGTGGCTCAGTCGTTAAGCATCTGCCTTCAGCTCAGGTCATGATCCCAGGGTCCTGGGATTAAGCCCCACATCAGGCTCCCCGCTCTGCAGGAAGCCTGCTTCTCCCTCTCCCACTCCCCCTGCTTGTGTTCCCTTCTCTCGCTGTGTCTCTGTCAAATAAATAAATAAAATCTTAAAAAGAAAAAATAAATAAAATAAAAATGCCACAAATTTAACGTCTTACAATTCTGGATACCAGAAGTCTAAAATGAGTCTGCAGAGTTGCATTCCTTCTGGCAAAATCGGGTTTCTCCACTTTTTCAGCTTCTGGAGGCTACCTGCATTCCTTGGCTGGTGGCCTCTTCCTCATAAGCCAACACTTTGAAACCTCTGACCCTCCTGCCCCTCTCTCATACAGACCCCTCTGATGATCGTGGGCCCACCTGACAATGCAGGAGAAGCTCCCATCTGGAGATGCCTAACTAATCCCATCTGCAAAACTCCTTTTGCTGTATGAGGTGGCACCTGGACAGGGGATGTCTGAGGGGCTGTTATTCAGCGGAGCATAGTAGCATACAGACAGCTGCAAAAAGCAGGTGCCAGCAACCTAAAAACAAGGGACAAAACAGAAAAAGGTGGAAAGTCAAGGGAAACTCAACAACAAAAAATGGAGCAACCTCTGTCCTCTAAAGCGGGAATAAATTAGCACTGCGCCACCTCGAGGACCTCTGACGGGGGGTTGGGGGGGCACTTCTTTGTCTTGGGATCCAATATTACCAACAATTCAAAACAATGACTTTGAGTCATGGGGAAAAAAAAAGTTCATTTCATTCTGTAAAGTTTAAGAGAAAGCATGAGGGATCATGAAATTATTTCAATTAAATGATCATCAATATTTTGAAAGGTAAGACTCCGAGGGGGAAGCTTGAGTTTCCTGAAAATTTTACTTATATGGAAAATCTTATTCTCTGATGCCAAATGGGATTTATGTTATGTTACAGACCTTATATTTGGGTCCCTCCAAAATTCCTATGTTGAAATCTTACCTGTTCTTGGGATGGTATCAGCATGTGAGGCTTTGGGGAGATGATTAGGACATAAGGGTGGTATCCTCAAGAACAGAATGAGTGCCCTTATTTTTTTTAAAAAGACCCCAGAGAGCGCCCCCGCCCTCCCTGCCAGGAAAGGAAACAATGAGAAAATGGCTCTTTGCAAGCTGGGCAAGGGCTTTCATCAAACCTGGCCACGTAGCACCCTGATCGTAGACTCCCAGCACCCACAACTGTGGGAAGGAGATTTCTGATGGCATTACAGCAGCTGTACTTCTGTCCAGCACAACTGAACTTACATATCCAAATAAATGTTAACTCTCCAAGTGGTCGCCCTGGGAACACAATAAATTTTAATAAATAATTCCTGCCTGAAACTTTGAGGAAATCTCCCTTTAAGAAGTTACTTTAGGGGCGCCTGGGTGGCTCAGTTGGTTGAGCGACTGCCTTCGGCTCAGGTCATGATCCTGGAGTCCCTGGATCGAGTCCCTGGATCAAGTCCCGCATCGGGCTCCCTGCTCGGCGGGGAGTCTGCTTCTCCCTCTGACCCTCCCCCCTCTCATGTACTCGCTCTCTCTCATTCTCTCTCTCTCAAATAAATAAATAAAATCTTAAAAAAAAAAAACTTAGGGGCGCCTGGGTGGCTCAGTTGGTTAAGTGACTGCCTTCGGCTCAGGTCATGATCCTGGAGTCCCTGGATCGAGTCCCGCATCAGGCTCCCT
>NC_138374.1:133016657-133048182 GCF_054177405.1 Leptonychotes weddellii
AAAAAAAAAAAAAAAGAAGTTACTTTAGAACCAATATATAAACCGGGTGGGTGGGTGGCTCAGTCGGTTAAGCATCTGCCTCTGGCTCAGGTCATGATCCCAGGGTCCTGGGATCGATCCCCACGTCGGGCTCCCTGCTCAGTGGGGAGTCTGCTTCTCCCTCTCCCTCTGCCACTTCCCCTCCTTGTGCTCTCTCTCTCTCAAATAAATAAATAAAATCTTAAAAAAAAAAAGAACCAATATATAAACCACATCATTATCAACCTCATCATTTTGCTACCACACCTCACTTTTTAACTGGAATTAGCAATAAGGTGAGTTATCAAGATAGGCGACCATGAGACTTGCCTCCACATGACTTCTGGACATTAAAAAAATCAAATATCATATATCCCAATAACAGTCAAAAGAATGAGCCACAAGATCTGGATACAGCTCTAAAATAGGAAAGCCAAAATAAATAAGTAAATAAAAGTGGGGGTTATCACTAAATTAAGAGTTTAACCTTTCCAGACCACCTCTTTGAACAGGACCACACTCTTTGCATGTGTAAGTTATGGTATGGCTAGCTGCTTAATAGGACTCTGGCTCTGATCAATTAGTCACAACTTGTCTCTATTACTCACCGCCTGTCACACTGAAAGAACACTTAAATGCATGCAAGTGAAACTGTATGCGTACTCCATATTAATGCCTATATATTACATGCATTACAAACTCCTATTTATATTAATGCTGACATTGCAAGTCTTTTGTATCTAGATACCAAACCCTGGAGACATATATTTTTCCCCTCTTTCCTTCCATGGACGGTGGGGACTTGATTTCACAGGTTTCAAGTTCCCACCCTACAGACCTGGGAATCCAGATGATCTACAGTCCAACTGTGAAGGATTTATTTCACAATCAAATACACATGGCTTCACAAACACACACTCACTCCATATGGGCTGTCCAGAATGCCTACACAAACGTACTTTCCTCCCAGCCATATATTTTTCAAGTTGCTGACAACAGAGCCCCATTAGCAACTTCATAGGTAAAGCTGGGCTCTATCACTGGCCGTGATATATGGCACTCTTGGTGGTCACTCGGCCCCATTCATACTCATGACATCATTGTTTCCATAGAAACAACATCACTACATTTTCAAAGAGGGAAAACTACATGGGATTCTGAGATTCTGAAAGACGACAAAACCCAAACAATGCAATTGGAACATGCGAGCTATTAGCTAGCATGCTTTTTAAAGGGTGTCTTAATTTCTCTGAAGGAAAAACACACACACACACACACAAAGTACAGATTTTAAAAGTTACAAATAAATGGAGAAGAAATGCAACTAGAATATACAACTGCTAAATTTCTTTTGGAAATATAACCCACTTTACTTTGTCCAAGTTAGACTTAAGAAATTTAACTTTTCTTAAAATAAGCCCTGCAGCCCTATAATGCAGGCATGTTAATGCTTGAATGCTTTTAAAAACATTTTAAAGTTTTTTCGTGCTTTTTGACTTAATGTGGTATCCTGAGTAAATATAATTGAAAGTAAATTTTAATGATTTTTTTTTGGCAGTTAACTAAGAAAAATAATTCACCTGCAGTCAAATTCCACAAAATATATATCAAATATATATATATAAAAGAACCAAGCCACAATCATGTGAACACTGAACAATGGAACTGTATGAAATTGGACACAAAGAAAGGCAAAGTCAAACCACCACATAAAATTTGAACAGAACCTTTTCAAAAGCAATCACAAAAATGAAAAATTCATGGAGAAGAAAATCAGGCATGAGTACCATCCTCTGATTCTTTATATAAACATAAGAGACTTCCTCGGTATTGCTAGAAACGGCCCACTGTGCTCAGGGAGAGAAACCAGCATTCTTTCAAGGGTCTATAATTAATAGTCTGATTTACAACTCCAGAAACATCTTAGGAATGCCTTTCTGGATGTGGGACAGTCTTTTCAAAGACTGAAAATGTTGCCCAAATCAGTCACCCAAAAGCAATCTAACTCAGAAGAGATGAAAAGTGCACAGGGCATATTCTCGGAGAGAGACCACTTGTGTGCAAATACGGGCACTCTCTACCCCAGATAATAAATGACAAGCATAACCAAACAACCCTACCAGAGGTCACAGGTTGTCTCTCATCTCCCTGAACAGTGAAGGATGGTGATGGCTGAGCAGTGGCAAGTACGTAAACCAGTTTCCAAGCTGAGGGGAAGGGTCTAAATAGACTCAACCGAGCATCATCCTTTGCACGCTGCCATGAACCCCACCACAACCCCTGCCAACCCGTGGCCATTCCTTCATTACTGACCTACGTCAAACCCGCTAGGTTTATTAAGCATGTAAACCGCACTCTTTAATGGTGATAAACCCTACACAGATGCATTTACTTATCCTAGCCGTGGGCTCGTTTGGGGCAACCCTCTCCCTCCCTGAAACTCACATGCAGGAAGTGGCATAAAAAAATACCAACGGCACAGAGCGACCAGCACCACCTGTCAGAACGTCACCCAACCCTGCGGTGGTCAGACAGGCATAATTGCCAAGATTTTCATTGTAGACCTTAAGGGCTTGGCCTAGGTGGACACACAAACATCCAGAGCCAAGGGCTGAGCTCCAGCTCTTGGGGGATGTAAGACACAAGGAACTGCAGAAGACCACTCGGGGTCAAGCTGGGAAATAAACCCAGGTAGGAGAGAAGTGAGGGACACAGGGGTAGATTCAGTGGGAGAAAAAGCTCATGGGTAAGATGGGGGTGGGAGGGGCACCGATGCTCCTACCCAGGTAGGCTGTTCTTGTATCAGGTGCCCCCACCCACCTCACCCCCATCACCATCTCCCCCTGAGAGTCCGGTAGCAGATATGGGGGTAAGGAGTGACTGTTCCACAAGCAAGACAGATAAAACCTTACTAAGACCTGGCTCTGCTTTCACAGGCTCACAGATGAGAAAAGCTAGGTGTCTGGTAATTCTAATTCTGGGT
This sequence comes from Leptonychotes weddellii, assembly GCF_054177405.1. Classification (NCBI taxonomy): domain Eukaryota; kingdom Metazoa; phylum Chordata; class Mammalia; order Carnivora; family Phocidae; genus Leptonychotes; species Leptonychotes weddellii. Next base: position 133,019,659 of record NC_138374.1, read on the forward strand.
TACAAATGTTGTGGGATCAAGTGGAACGGTGACAAGGGGTTTACCAGGGAGACAAGGTACGAGGGGAAGAGGAGGGCTCGGGAAGACTGGGCGGCTATCAATTCTCAGCGTTCAGGAAACGCAAATGGCCCCGTGCATTTGGAGGAAGCGAGCCCAGGGGCATGGTTAGAAATGAGGCTCACCACTGAGCCACGGGACAGCTCATGGTCCATTTTGTAAATAACCAAAACAAAGCCGGGCGCCAGTAGAGCATGCGATTCTTAACCTTGGGGCCGTGAGTTCAAGCCCCACGCTGGGGTGTGGAGCTTACTAAAAAAATAAATAACCCAAACAAAGCAATAAATCTGGTACATTTGATTAATGGAGGTGCTTCAAGGGAGAAATGTCCTCTCTGAAATCTGGATTAAAAGAAGAAACATCTGCGGCCAGTAGAGAAAATCGGAAGAGATGAATGAGGCCCAGCAGCCATGGGGCTACCATCACCATGATCCACGGCACTAAGATGGCCATCTAAGGCCTCAGATCCTTCACAAGCCGATGGCCACCTCCCCTCTGCTGCTGCCCCCACCCCACTTTCACTGCAGGCGACGCTGCCTTTGAGTTTACGTGCGTGCCAGATTTGAACCTGGTGCTCGCTCTGGTGGCACTTACTCGAACAATCCCATACCCATGTGAACAGAGACCCACTGGCCTCCCCTGGCCTCCCAATGGGTCATCGCCCTGGCTTTTGGCAAGTTCCACCCAGACCTCCCTTTTTAAATACTCCTCCAACCAGAAGGGTCTGTGGCATCTGTCATAGGTTCAAGGCCTGAATGTGGGAAGCTACGCAACAAGCTAAGTGTTTATCATCTTTGATGCCCCACCCTACCCCCTTCTGTGCCTCCACCTCCCGCCCAGGGTGGCCCGTTCCCCTCTAACACCCAAGCTTTCTGACCAACCCCTGGGAAAGGCCTGAACGAAAGTCAATTTCGCCTAGAATAATCTGAAGCAAGAGGAGAACACCCTAGAAGTAGAAGGTGCTGGGGAAGTGTTAAATCATGACAGGCCTGGAATCATTAAGAGATCATCTAAAACAAGTGGTTTCCTGAATTCATGAGGAGCTGTAAGTATCTGGCCCCAGCTGTTGTGGTCAAATAGCCGAAATCCCCAACTCAGACCCAATGCATGCAGGACCCTAAGACTCCATGAGAAATGACTTTTGCATCATCAGTCACTCTGTTCTTTAAGATTTTATTTATTTATTTGACAGAAAGAGATAGCAAGACAGAGAGCACATGCAGGGGGAGCGGCAGGCTCCCCACTGAGCAAGGAGCCTGATACGGGGCTCGAGCCCAGGACCTTGGGATCATGACCTGAGCCGAAGGCAGACACTTAACAACTGAGCCACCCAGGCACCCCGATCACTCTATTTTTAAGAGACAAGAGACACTGTTACTCCATATGACAAGTCACACGTGTGTGTGTGTGTGTGTGTGTGTGTGTGTGTGTAAGAGGAGGAAAGAAAGCCGAGAGGCGAAGGAGAAAGTGTGGCACAGTAAGATGAGCAAAACTTGCACAAAGACGGTTACTTACACAGTCACGTCAGAAAGGAAACAGGACATTCAACAGTGTTCACGTTAGTGTAGCTGTTTGGCCAACAACCAAAAATCCCAAGGACTCACAGGAGTTAGAATATAATAAGGACTGGGGCGCCTCGGTGGCGCAGTCAGTAAATTGCCCAACTCTTGATTTTGGCTCAGGTCAAGATCTCAAGGTTGTGAGATCGAGCCCCATTTCGGGCTCCACGCTGGGTGTGGAGCCTGCTTGAGGTTCTCTCTCTCCCTCTGTCCCCTTCCCATCTCCCTCCCTCTCTCTAAATAAACAAATACATACATACATACACACATACCTTTTGGAAGGGGAGCAAAATCCATTGGAAGATTAAGTTCAGCCCAGAAGCCAAAGTCAGGAGAAAAGCTGCAGGGCTATTTGCCGACACATCAGAAGACAGAGGAACCACACCCGCACCCCGACGCTCTGCCAGGATCCAGACGCAGTCTCAGGGCGGGACTACCTGTACGGTGGATGCCGCTTCCCCAGTCTCCTCTCTCTTCCAACTTACTCAGTTCTTACTTACTTCGTTCCTACAGTGAGAGTAAAGGCTAGCTTGCTCACACAGAAAACAATCAACCCGCACAGGTTGTATTTCAATGTTTCTCTTGCACGTGACACAATAGTCATGCATCGAGTTTACCATGCTGCAAGAGTTCATCCTACAGCCATGATTACAGCTCTCACCTTGGCTAAACGGCTATCCTGATCAGCCCCTTCCACACAACAATGGAAGGTCATGGAAAGAGGAAATTGGAAAATGTGGATAGCTCAGAGCAACTCATTATCTATCCTGTAAAAAAAAAAAAAAAAACCTTCATCAGTGAATGACTCACACCTAAAATCCCTCTCCTAGGCCAGCCACCAGGGTTTCTCACACGAAACAGGAAAAGGAGCTGAGGGGGAAGAGAGAACAGTTTGGGGGAAGGGACTGGGGTGCTGACTTCAGTCTGGGCCAAGGCCAGCTGGAACAGGCAAGCACAGAAAAGATGGCAGATCGCAGCTTCCCAAGGACGAGCCACCGTAATTAAAAGCTCCCGGAGAGGCGGAGGGGAAAAGTGACCAATCTATAATGCAAACTCTGGAAGCCACCTCAAAAACTAAAATGCTCTTCAAAGGTCATCTTGAGCCCTTCCCAGTTACTTAAGAACAGCCTGACAGATGCTAATTAACCCTGCTGATTCCACAGCCCCAAGGGAGATGTAAATGTGTTTAACTAAAGAGCACATTCAAGCTGTACTATTCCTGGAGCTCAAACAGCTTTTTAAAGGGCCTTCTGAAGAAAAGCATCCTGACAGCATCAGGGACTGTCCTAACTTAAATGGACCACAAAAGAACCTCTTTGGAGACGAAGCAGCAATAGTGGAAAGAATATGGGCTTGGAGAAAGATCTGGATCCAAATCCCAGATCGAGCATCGACCAGCTATGTGAGTGAGCTGGAGATCTACCTCAGTTTCTCTACCTAGACAAGGAGATTACCACCACCCGCACCACAGATCATGCTGGCAAAATGCCCTATCCTATTCCCAGTCGACAGTGGGCTCTCGTTATAATTTGTAGTGCGCTGTGCACTGTGGTATGCTAGAAAGTACTGTAGTGGTTTGTAATTTAGAACCTTCTATCTTTTGTAACCACCCACCAATCCTAGCCTCTCAGGACATGCCAACCACTGCAGAAAACACATTTATATAGGTTCTCTGGGCCTCGCATTCCAGACTATAAAATGACCAACATGGTTGCCTCATCCTAGCCAGCAAGGTGGGGATGGAGCCTCCCAGGTGGAAGCTTCTTGTGCTCTAAGTCACCTACCAGGCTCCCTGCTTGGCCCTTGCTCGTGTCCGCTCACTTCCCCAGCGCCTACTTCAAAGCCATCAGCCTCTGTCGGGGTTCTGAGCACCTTCAACTGTATTCTCATCTGTGAATCTCAGTAACAAGCTGCATACTTCCTCTTTCAAGGTCCAAAAAACAGCAAGGAGGCCCAGGGTGGTGTCTCTACACTATGAAATGTTAATGAGAGGACTCCATCAGCTTAAACAGTCAGATGATTTTCAAAATTATAAACCCTTATTAGGATCGGCGTGGTGTGTGGTGGTGAGGGGCGTGGTACCTTTCATGTTTCATTTTAGAAGAAAATGGTTCTTAATATACACTTTATAGATGGGAGAGCCAAGTTGCCCCAAATCACACAGCTCCAATCTTACCTTCCCCTTTCCCTCCTCAACCTCGAAGGAGCCTCGGTAGGATTGGACCTGGTCTCCCTAAGATAGGAATGGTCTCGTTGGTACAGGAAATGCCTGCTTATTTTCCGGATTCATGCATTTAGAAAGGATAAAACTTTAACTACTTATCTGTGTCAGCATTTATTAAAAACTTGGCTTGGAAAATAAAAATCAACATATTTCTTAAGGAAGTAAGATCAGTTTGTTCGTGGTAGAAAAACGGAACTTTCTCAAAGATGTCATCCACAAAGATGGCGATATTTGCTCAGATCTCAGCATCAAAAAAGAGAAGGATAACACTGTTTTAGCTAGGGAATCCAGGATTAAGGGACATGCCTAAACTGTCGCTTATTTTTAAATTGTTCTGAAAAAGCGCTAGTACCCAAAATCTATAAAGAATTTATCAAACTCAATACCCTAACAAATAATCCAGTCAAGAAATGGGCAGAAGACATGAACAGACATTTCTCCAAAGAAGACATCCAAATGGCCAACAGACACATGAAAAACTGCTCAACATCACTCAACATCGGGGAAATACAAATCAAAACCACAATGAGATACCACCTCACACCAGTCAGAATGGCTAAAATTAACAAGCCAGGAAAAAACAGATGTTGGTGAGAATGTGGAGAAAGGGGAACCCTCCTACACTGGTGGTGGGAATGCAAGCTGGTGCAGCCACTCTGGAAAACAGTATGGAGGTTCCTCAAGACATTAAAAATAGAGCTACCCTACAGCCCAGCAATTGCACTACTAGGTATCTACCCCAAAGATACAAATGTAGTGATCCGAAGGGGCACCTGCACCCCAATGTTTATAGCAGCAATGTCCACAACAGCCAAACTATGGAAAGAACCAAGATGTCCATCGACAGAGGAATGGGGCTGCCCAACACAGCTGCTTTGCTCCTAAATGTTGGCAGAAACTCTGTCCTAAGGCCCACACTCCACCAGTGGATATTCTATCTCAAACTACCTCTAACCTTTTTCTGGGGGGGTTCTGGGAGGAGACTAACTTTTAGCCTAAGTCCTGTGTTTAAGGGTCAACAGAACTAGGCAAGCTGCCTGCATCAGTTAATACCTTGGAGGACTACGTCCGTGGAAAGAGAAAATTCCTAGAATTGTTCACCTGGGCAAATAGGCAACAGGCTCAGGCCTGGAAGCGGGGCAGAACCTGAGCGAAAATGGGAGAACACTTCCTTGGCTATCTGGCCTAAGACTGACCCTCTGCTTTGAGAGTCAGCAGGAAGGGACAGACAGAGCCTGGGATCAGAACCCTGGACTGCCAGTCAGCAGAGGGTGTGACCATGGGGAAGTCACTTCACCCTGCAAGTCTTCACTTCTTCATCTGCAAAGGGCCCTGCTGATCAGGTGTCAGCATGACCATCGCTTCTTCAAGGAAGAGGTCTCCAAAGTGTCAAATCCCTCAATTCTGCACACTAATCATAGCATGGACCTGCTCCTTTAGTGGAGCTTGGCTGAATGTTCACACATGTGTGATTATCTGATTAGCCCTTGATTCTCTTATCTGTAAACTTCATTAGGGCAGGGACTGTGCATTTTTTTTTCTCACGGTTCTGCCCTAAACTCCCAACACAATATGCAACACGTAGTAAGTTTCAAATTAACATGTGCCGATGACTGAATAAATGATTAATTGAGCTCCTGAATGTGAAAATGATCTATAAAATAAGCAGCACAATGGAAGCGTTTGTGATTGTTACTTGGTGTGGATGATGACAAGAGAATTAATCCTCTTAGCTGCTGGAAACCATTCTGCTTTCATTTAAGGAACAAAATTGCTGCATTTGAAGGACACCATAAGGAGAGGGGCTCTTACAAGCTATCCCATGGTGCCCCATTTCAGGATTCTCTTCATGACCATGCCAAAATACCCAGCTCATCTGCGTTCAGAAGCAGTACTGCTTTATTCTGATCCATTGCTGGTCACTGTGGGAGACTTGGTTGAGTCATCTGGGCATTTTAAAAAGCAAGAGGTCTACTGGCTAAATCTGCTGGGCATCTGGTATTGGACCAAAGACAATGGATTCTAGACATGGGCTAGGCTGAGAAAAGCACCCCAGGGCCCACCAACCCCCACGTTTGGTTGAATCCAACTCTATACCCAAACTGCCATGGGCATCAGGAGCCAAAGGAAACTGCAGTGGCCAGAGCCCGGGAGAGCTTGCTGCCCCATGCTGATACATTCATGGAAACAAAGGCCTTCCAAGTTGCACTGAACTGGTCTGGAGATGGAAGGCCTTTATGCAGGTTTCCAAGGAGATGACTCAGATGCTGTTACCATAGAAACTGTTGCTACCATCTATTGTCCATCACCCCTTGACCGAAAGGCAAGGGGGGTGTGGTTTGATGGAGAAGGAAACAAGAAGAGTTGGATTTAAGTCAAGATGAAAATACATATTGAGATGGGTCCCCGTAAAGACTTCTATGGTATAAGTAACAAAACCTCCAGTGTCCCAAGGAAATGAATTTGGGACATGAGTGTTTATGGTGTGATGTTATTTGTGCTGGGGTCGGAGTGAGTACCGTGGCACATGAAAATGACTTCCACCCATCTGTTGGGTCCTGTCATCAAGGCTCTCCACAGAAAACACTTGGGTATAAGGGTCATCAGCACGGTCCAGGCCATGACCCATGAAGATGTAGGACCGTGAGGAAACGGATGTAAGCGGTCTATCCTTTCCCCTCTTTCCTGCTGAAATGTTTTTTTCAGGTAAAAGGGGGACATATTATAAGTCCCTCAGAGTTTCGCTACTATGTCATAATCTTACCACCAATAAAGTGTTAATTTCTTTTTAATCTAATGAGAGCAGCTCATGGGTAAATTAGACAAGTTCCATTAACAATAAACACATAGAAATGCATAAGGGTCATGTAAGACATATTGGATTTGGCATCGAGTCTGAAAGATCAGAATTTGAAGGTCTCATCCCTTATTATACGCATGACCTTGGGCACTTTACCTGCTGCGTCTCAATTACCTATTTTACCCCACGGGGATAGTAACTGCCAGTCTACTTCATACAGTATAAAGCCTCATCAAGGAATTGTCCTCTTGTGTGTCAAGTACCATGGTGTTGGTCACACCCATACTAGCAAAAGGCTTTTAACTTCAATTACTCCAGACAGAACTGTTATAACTCTTTTTGTGTTATCCAACTTTTTGTTTAGAAAATAACTGGTATCTAGCCAATTACTCTGACATTAACATTACAGGTGACAAAATGGAATAAGTCCCCACACCGCTTTCTGATGATTTTCTTATCTAGCCTTCTGATTATTTTCTAGTCAGACCATATGTAGGCATCAAGTCTGACAATTAGGCCTCTCTTTTCCCCCGAAGTAGTCTTGGGAAGTCAAATTTCAACTGGGAATAAGCTGTTGAAGTTAGAGGAGGAACTCTCTGGAAGAGCAGGGATGACCACTAGATCCTGTTTTGGGTGAAAATAAGGAATCAGTCTGGCAGGTACATTGTCGAACACCATACATTGAATTTAGGGTAGTGAATGGGAGTTGGGAAAGATCCACAGTCCAGAAATAGAATGAGAGTAGTAACAATTCAGTGCTGTTACCCCCATCTAGAAAGTCTTCATGTCTTCCACACCCTTTAGAAAGCCAACGCCAAGTGTAAAATCCATCCAACAAGCACTCGCCAAGCTGCCAGGTGGACCTGCAGTCCTCCAAGTCTGCTCCAGGAAGCGAGCGCCACAAGTCAAAGGAGGCATTCAGGTGCACCGGATAAGGCAGAGAAAAAATATGCAATTCAGTTCCTCCAATTCTGTACAAGTTCCTTATGTTTTTCTTTCAAATAACACTGCTGTGCATTGTTGGGATACTCTTGGATCAGGAACACATGTCTTGATATATCATCGGACAGGAGGGATTAAGAAAGAAAGAAGCAAGAGGAGCAAATGCCCTTCCAATCATGGATGGGTGGCATTGGCTAACCCTACATGCCGGGAGGGAAGGCACCGCAAGAGAGAACATGCTAGGTGTTCTAGATCTTGGGTGTAGGTCCCTCTTGATAGCGATCAGGAACACAGCACCAAGTCAAGACCACATAACCAAAAAGGGGTCACTGAAGGACAGAGGCCAAAGGGACTAATGCCCTTGGTTCCAGCAGGTGAGACTCACCCTTTTCTTTAGCTTTAAATAGGACTCCCACAAAATGGCTTCTGGAGCTTTAAAAATCCCTGATGCCCACAGTTCGCCCAACCTAATAATGGATGGCATTTCTCCTCAACAACAGCTTCACCAAGGCAGATCTCTCCAACAAGAACAAACTGGTCAAGCTCTCCCCAGATCTCCCTTGGACACACTACACAGCATGGAGAGAGCTGGAATGTACCTGACATATCATACACTGTTATCCTGGCTTCTGCTTTTAGAGTTAAAAGACTGAGGCCAAGAGAGCCAGTGAGTGACTTATCCTGAGGTCAAGAGCCACATAGGAGCAGATCCCGGGCCAGAATTAAATTCTCTTGCCATTCATTGCAGGACTGCTTCCAACACATTATACCGTTATCAACACACGGCCATCTTAATCCTAAGCATACTAACTTTATCTCAGCTAGACTAAAATCTCTGACAGTAAGAACTGTATCTTTTCCTAGTGGTTTTTGGCCTTCATGCTGGAACACCCAGAACCGAGCTAAGGTATCTAGGAGGAATGCTGAAGCATCTCCTGATCAACTCCCACTTCACTCTTTTGTTAATGATCTGGGTGTGCTCTGCTAGCGGCACCAAATGCCCATCTCCACCATGACCTTCATCATTCCGGACTGACCTTATGCATTGATTTATCTTTCTCTTGACTGGACTGTACCATCTTTAAAGACAAGGCTGGACCATGTCTTACTTCCTGTGTGGATCTCAATGCCCAACACCTATCAGGAACTCAAAAAATTAAAAAAAAAAAAAAATGGATTCTAAAGCAAGGCTCAACCCACCCATACACATCACAGAAGTCTTGGCTATTTCTGGGGCACAGGAATTATCACTCTACCCTCCCCTAAAATAATCTCTTTTCTTGGCTCCCAACTCTTGACCCTTTGGGAAGAATTCTAGCCACAGGGGCATCTGGCCTGACATCTTTAAGACATCACAGTGACCAAGAACATCTTTACCCCCAAAATGTTTTAATGTTGTATAAATAAATGCTTTAATGAGCTAGTTTGTGAAGCTAGATGTGATCTTTTAAACCTTGATAGTTAAAGAACCCATCATCACCTAGCAGCCCATTAAAATAGCCCATCTGGGACCTACAGAAGAAAGATCGCCGATTCTATTGCCAAACTCCACTGCCAGAAAGAACAGAAGTGTCACTTGACTTACTCTAATGACACTCTGACACACTCGAAAAGCAAGTCAGTATCTGGACCCAAACAGATGCTCTCAGTCTGACCCATTTCTCTTGATTTGTTGGCAGGATGTGAAAATGCCTCACTCACAAAGCAAGGTCTAAAAAGCAATGGCTGATGGACATCTGGGTTGTTTCCAGTTTGGGCCACTACAGTTAAAGCTGCCATGAACATGCGTGAACATGCACTTGCATTTCTCCTGGGGAAATATCTAAAGGTAGAAAGGCTGGTCCACATGGTAGGTGTATGCTTAACATTTTAAGGAACTGCCCAACCATTTTCCAAAGCGGCTGTACCTTTTTCCATTCCCGCCAGCAGCGGGTGATGGTTCCAGAACTTCCACATCCTCATCAACACTTGACAGCATCACTCTTTCCGATTTTAGCTGCCCTTACAGTGAAGTGGTAGCATCTCATTTTGTTTTAACCTGCATTTTCTGAAGTACTAACGATGCTGAGCATCTTCTCATGGTCTTGTCATCTGTAGATCTTCTTTGGCTTAGTGTCTGTTCATATTTTTTGCCCGCCTTTTAAAATGGGTCGTTTGTTTGGTTACTAGCAAATTTTAAGTCCTTTACGTGTTTTGGATAGAAGATCCTTATACAAGAATATCTATAGCAAATGCTTCCCTTATAGACCAAATATCCTATTGATTTCCTCTAACCGTTCCCTCATCCCACCAGACTCTCCTCCCCTGCTCTGGTAACATCACAGTCTGAACATTTAAGCTAGGGAACAGGCAGTACTATCTTTTAAGCCCCCAGGATCCTGTCTAATCACAGTTAATCGGGAAGTAGCATGTCTTCTCTAATCCCGGACTGTTGCTCCAGTCTGCTTTGTACTCACACACTCCTAGGAAGAGCGAACCCAAGTATGTTTCTTTAAAGATACGCTAACCATGAGGCGCCTGGGTGGCTCAGTTGGTTAAGTGTCTGCCTCTGGATTTCGGCTCAGGTCATGATCTCAGGGTCATGGGATCAGGCCCCGCATCAGGCTCTGCGATGAGCATGGAGCCTGCTTGGGATTCTCGCTCTCCCTCTCCCCACCCACACTAACTTTAAGCCCTTCTCAGCGGGGAACATCTCAGCCCCCCACAGAACTTTTGGCAAAGTCTAGAGACATTTTTGCTTCGCCCAACTGGGTGGGGAACGAGTTGTTCCTGAGCCCTGGTAGGTAGAGGCCAGAGATGCTGCTAAACATCCACAAAGCACAGGTCAGCCCCCACAACAAAGAATTATGTGGAAACCCTGCTTCAAAACCACTTGCAGATACTGTTTTTAGATCAAGCAATATAGGGCGAACGAAATACTGATTTAAGAGCAGGAAACCTGAGGGCACATTCTGCATGGAGCACTGGGTGTTATGCACAAACAATGAATCATGGAACACTTCATCTAAAACTAATGATGTAATGTATGGGGATTAACATAAGAATAAAACAAAACAAAACACAAAACAAAAAAAAAAGAGCAGGAAACCTGAGGGGACTCTCTTAGCTCTGTCACTAACTAGTTGTATATCCTCAGGCAAAGCAACGAACCTCTCAAAGTCCCAGATTCCTCATCTGTAAAATGCAAGGGCTAACCTAAATTACCTTTAAGTTCTCCTCCAGTTGCAAAGAAATACAATCCCAAGACTCTTTATTCAGAACCACACAGCACTTGGAGCTGCCATGAAATGGTCCTTAGGTTTTTAATACTTCCAGGTCAACAAGATGGGGACGAAGGTTGGTTCGAGGGAACAGTCTCTGAGAATGTGTCTGACAGAGGAGGCTGGGGACCAACGGGTGGTTGCCATGGGCAACATGGGGGAAGGGGAGAGGGAGGTACAGGTTTCCAGTCATGGGATGAAGAGGTCAAAGGCACAGCAGTGGGACCACAGCCAGCTGTCCTGCAATATCGCCATATAGTGACAGACGGCGGCCACACGTGTGAGCACAGCGTGACTTACAGCTGTCAAATCACACTGTACACCCGAAACTCACATAACATTGCGTGTCAACTATACTTAAAAAAAAAAAAAGATGGGGCTCGACTACTGACCTCAGCAGGGACCTTGCCTCAACAGAGAGGGGGGCAGATGACCTGGGCGGCGGGGACCTTCCCTACAGATGCTCCCTGAAGAGAACCTGCCCCACAGAGCTGGGCCCTCGTCTGCCCTCCATTCCACCCACCGGCTCCGCTTCAATGAGAAACATGAGTTCCACTAAGCAAGCGCAAGTGTGAACTCTCACAGCAGAGCAGGTGAGAACCTTCCAGGGCCCACGTGCTGAGCAGAGCCAGTCCCCAGCTCAGAAGGGAGATGGTGTCAATGACACAGTGTCTTTGAAAATCCAGACAGGGCTCTGACAGGAGGAAAAGTCAGCTCCTGAAGGACCTCCGGGACTCACCTCAGGAAAACAAGAGGCTTCCCTGTGGGGCCGGGCAGTTCAAACACTGAATCTGGATCAAGTTTCTGTCACTCATGCCCTGTGGGGTGAAGAAGATCCTGCACCAATTCTTACAACAGCTGTTGCGCAGGTTAAATGAGATTGAAAATTGCTCCTATGGGTCTCGGCAAGAATGCACAGACAGCGAACATCTCAGACAGCCCAGGGGTAAAGTTCTTTCATTTCTAACCGACTAAAAATTAGAAACATTAATTAAGAGAGGAGACTCACCAGGAGCAGCCTCTCTCTCAGAAGTAATCCTCAGAGCGGCCCGTAGATATTTCTGGTGAAAGCATCATGACTTCCGCCATAATGGATGGAGAAAGAGGAGAAGCAAGGCCAGCCCCGGTGGGGAGGAGAATTTTGCTCTTCCTGCAACAATAAGGAAACTGTGCACTCCTTGCTCCTTTCCAACAGGATGAGGGCAACATTATTCAGGGTGAGGGACGCATTATTCACCGCCGCCACCTCTCCACCTGTGTCTTCTGTGGAGAGAAAGGAAGGTGTCCCACAGGCCTAACCACGGGAAAGCAGGGAGCAAAAGTGACACCCAGAATGTAGGAAGTGAATGCCTTGGCCTCTGACAGGAACAGTCTCAGGCTGTAGTCCGTACCCATCGCCCCCCACCTTCACCCACCTCGTGTGCTTCCAACTACCCCAGCGTGTGGGGGACTCTGAGCAGCACGCTTTTACTCCTCTTAGCCCCCTGTCGGCGGCCACTTCTCCACAGCCGAGCCCAGGGCAAAGCCCCCGCAGATGCTTCTGCGAACAGTTTAAGCAGGGTGTCAGACCTAAATAAAGCCGAGAGCACCATTCATTACCAGCTTGAAGAGGGAGAACAGTAGGCTCCATTAGTGACACCTGTAACTTGTAGTTAATCAGGCCCCAGCACCGCCTGCTGGGTGCGTGGGTGCGTGGGTCCGTGGGTGCGTGGGTCCGTGGGTGCGTGGAGTGGCGGATGTCAGCTCAAACCCAGAGCGGCGTGTAAAATCAAGTCCTCTTCATTACATTGCTCATTTCACTTTTTCTCCTCTACTTCTGCCTGCCCCCTCCTTCCCCAAGACCAATTAGCAATAAAAGTAGGAATTTTGACATTCACTGTCGAACCAGGGTTCTCCCACAGGATTTGAGCCCTACATCCACTGGGTGCCCTGGAGTGCTGCGCCTCTCGGCTCCCGGAGCCTAACTCTTCCAGCGACTTTTCTTTTTTAAAGATTTTATTTATTTGACAGAGAGAGACACAGCGAGAGAGGGAACACAAGCAGGGGGAGTGGGAGAGGGAGAAGTAGGCTTCCCGCTGAGCAGGGAGCCCGATGTGGGGCTCAATCCCAGAACTCTGGGATCCTGACCTGAGCCGAAGGCAGACGCGTAACGACTGAGCCACCCAGGCGCCCATTCCAGCAACTTTCTAAACGATGACTCACAACATATCTAATATCGTAATCACCTTTTTATTTGGCCCACGGCTTCGTGGGTTGGGAATGTGGGAGAGGCTGGGCTGACAGTTCTTGCCTGGGGTTCTCGTGCTGTTGCCGTAGGATGTTGGCTCAAGCTGCAGTCATCTAAAGGTCAACCTGGCCGGGCGTGCAAGATGGCTCGCTCACAAGGCTGGCGGATGACACTGGTTACTGACCGGGAGCTCGGCTGGAGCTGTCGACCAGAGTGCCACACGTGACCTCGCCAGCCTGGCTGGAGCAGGCTAGCCGGACTCCTTGGCAGCTGGGTCCCCTCAGAGTGAGGGACAGCTGTCTGGTCTTGTTTTGGAGCTAGCCTCAGAAGTCTAGTACTTCCACAACGTTCTATGGGCAACCAGGGAGTCCCTAAGGTCAGCCCAGAATCCAGGAGCGGGTAGTCACAGAACCCATCTCTCTCCATGACAGGCATGTCAAAGATTTTGCAGACAGGTTTTTAAATCCCCGCACTGACCTGTTTAACTTTTAAAGTCCCTGACCACTTGGGGTCAGGGACTAGGCCTCGTGTATCATCCATCATGCCTCGCAGGGCATCTGGCTTTTAGGAGATGCTCCGTAACTAGATGCTGAGTGAATGAACAAAAAGAGCAAATGAGCTTCCAGAGTAAGGATCTGTTGTTTTTTGTGTTTTTTTTTTAAGTCACGTTACTTCCCTGGAGACTCCTCTTCCTCCTCCACACGGCCAGAGTGTGGGTCCTATATCCAACTTTCATGGGACAGTGGTTAGGAATAAACGCAATCATTCATGAGGACGGGTTTCCATTTTCCCTTAGTTGTTGGGAAAGACTCGAGATGGCACCACGTGGCCGGCCCTGTCCACAGAGCTGCACGGCTTGCCCTCCTGCCCACGCTGAGATAGGGCTGGCTGTCTCTCCTTCCTCCCTGCTGCCTGGTCAGCCCTTGGCAGCCTGTCTCCATCTCGCGCTCCTCCTGCATGAGCAGCGTGGGGATCAGAAGCTGGTGCCTTACTGCAAATCTGTCTCTCCCTCTCTGCAGGCTGGCCTGGGGCAGGTTGCTCCATCCTCCTTGGTCTCGTCTGCATCTGCGCGAGGAGGATAAGACAATACCCGCCCCACGTAGTCGTGTTGAGGGGAAACGCGCCGCCGTGCGCTGCGTGTTCCGGTGACCTAGTGTACAGTAAGTGTGGCGTGAGTGTAATTGGCTACAGGCATTGGCCCTGCCTCCCGGGTCCCCTTTCCCTCTGAACTCCGTGCTCTACCCGTAATGAACACCCTTCAGAGTCCAAAACATGCCATGTTTTCTTTCACTTCTGTGCTGTTCCACGTGCAACTTCCTCCTACGAGGATTAACTTAAAGCCCTCAGACCAGCGCCGGGCTCATGCTAAGTACTACCCCAGTGTTGGCAATTAGGACTCTGCCTGGAATGTTCTTTCCCACCTCTCCTCTGCTCCCCTCTTTGGCTAATGCCTAGTCATCTTTCCAGTCTTAGTTCAGATGTTTCCTTCCAAGCTTACCTTCTCCCCCCAAACCCAGATCAGGTGTCTTTCCAATCAAGGTCCCTGCTGGTTCCTGTGCGTCCTTCTGTAGCGTACAAAAAGGCTCCCCTTCCCCAAGGCAGCATGTGTCTTGAGAGGGGGATGGACTGGATTTCAGCCTCTACTCACCCCTTCAGCCAAGAGCCAGTGAGCAGCCCCACCCTACAAAACCACGCACAGCTGCCCTGCTTCCGGTGAGCACCCACTACATTTATCACACCCCAGTGCAATCAGCCCTTGTCCCTCCAGACGGAGGACTCCACAAGGCCATGCCTACAGCTGCTCCAAATGAAATCTCCAATACCTAATATACCACTCCGCACTTAATAGCTGCTCAGGAAATCTTTGTTGAATGAATGAATGGACAATGAAGGACAGACCACGGCCTTGTATTCTTCCCCTGTGTTTGTTTACATCTTCCAGGGCCCTGGTATAAACACGAAGCCCTCAATAACACATGCTGACTTATCACCCCCATGTTTGTGGGGTCTGTTCTGGGTATGAGGAACAGGGAGGGAAGCTTCCAGATCCTTCGATCACACAGTGGAGTTCAGGCTCCAGCTGGAAAGGGCACTCTGCTGTAAGAAGGGGCTTCCATCCAGGTGGCTTATGGACCTCTGCAAATGCTACCCTATTAAACAGCAAAGAGCTATCAAGGGTCCAGCTGCGTCTGCCCAAGAATGGACAGAATGTGCTACCTGAGATTTCCTTGAACGGTTCAGAAAGCGCCGGGTAAGGGTACCGCCCCAGCCGCTGCCCACAGAGCCAGAAGACGAGAATCCCGAGCCACGTGCCAGGTGAGCAGGCGGCGCACGCGCGTGTGCACACGCACACACACACACACACACCCCATTCAGTCCCAGAAGTCAGTGGGGCCCTGCCTTTAGTAAGTTGGCGATAGCTGTAGCTTCTTAAAAAGGAGACAGTAAGGCAATAAGACAGACCAACCTGGACAGTTAAGGTGCTCGTTTCAGTGTGTCTCTAAGGGGGCAGGGAGGGGAGGGAGTGTGGTGGAAGATGTGAAGCCTGGGGGTGGGAGCAGAACCAATGTACACACCAGCACGCCTGGTCGGAGCTCTAGCTCCACGTTCCTGAGACAAGGTGCCTTCCCTCTGTATCTGTGTCCCCAAGTGTCAGTGAGCAGTAGAGGGGTCTTTCTACTCCCTGCAATTATCCTGAGAATAACGTCAGATAAGCATAAAAGCAATTTTTTAAATCTTTTTTTTTTAAAGATTTTATTTATTTATTTGACAGAGAGAGAAAGACACAGCGAGAGAAGGAACACAAGCAGGGCGAGTGGGAGAGGAGAAGCAGGCTTCCCGCGGAGCAGGGAGCCCGATGTGGGGCTCAATCCCAGGACCCTGGGATCATGACCTGAGCCAAAGGCAGACGCTTAACAACTGAGCCACCCACGCAGCCCTATATGAGGGTTTTATTTTATTTTTTATTTTTTTAAAGACTTTATTTATTTGACAGAGAGAGAGACAGCGAGAGAGAGGGAACACAAGCAGGGGATAGTGCGAGAGGGAGAAGCAGGCTCTCCACTGAGCAGGGAGCCCAATGCGGGGCTCGATCCCAGGACCCTGGGATCATGACCTGAGCCGAAGGCAGCCACTTCACCGACTGAGCCACCCAGGTGCCCCGCATAAAAGCAATTTGAAAGTGGATAATTCCATAAGCTTTTGTCGTTGGGTTGTCTCATTCCTCTGTATCGTCACCCTGCTGCTATGGTGCTCTCCCTCCTGGGACCCCCTCCTTCTGTCTTCGTCCTTCACAACGGCTCCTAATAGTCCATCTGTCTCAGCCTGTCATGTGTGACTCCTCTAGATACATATCCTGGCTTCTTGGGGGCAATGGTCACATCAGGTATTTTCTTGAGTCCTTAAAGCTCAGAGCCCAGCACCTGGCACGTGGGCTCACTGAATCCAAGCCTGTGTGTACACACATGCAGATGCACACATGTTTATCCTTCTCATCCGCAGAGGAGCTGACCACTGGAACAGCAAATCAACCCCTTCAGCGAAAAGAACCAAAGGACAGTGTTCTCTTATGTCAAATTTCATTATCCTCAAAACAGAGCTCCAAAACCTTGGCTGACGCAGTCCACCAAGTTGTAGAATTGGTTGACAGGTTAAAATCCAACCCAACCCACTAACTGAGGGGGGAAAAGGAACTTGCAGTAAAAGAACATGATCCGTAGACCACAACGGTTACTTCGTTCCAAAGAGGAACCTTAGCAGCCCACCTGCAGGCACCTGCAAATGGGCCGGAGCCGTCTGGGGCTCATATCTGATTTGACCTCAGTTACTTTCATAGCAAAAGACTTCTTATCAAGACTATTATGGTCCATTAGTTAAAACAGATGTTAAAGCAATGACTCACCAAGAAAACCCAAAATGGGCATACCTTGAGCATTTTAACATAAGTATATAAATGTAGGTTTACGGTCATTTTTGATGCATACTGGTGATCTGTCCTCTAGGTATGGGTCCACAGATTAATTGCCCAAAGTCCTCCTTGGATAAATAACACACTGACCCTGATTTCTGGTTTGCTTTCTTCCAAGTGGATGAAGAACTTGAAGACACTGCACTATAGACACAAAGACTCCTGGAGGCAGACCCCTTCCAAAGGGGCTTCTTTCCCTTCGACCTTTTAACTGTTATCGTCTTCGTACCTAGTTCACTGGCAATTTCTTTTGTAGCAACTCACTTTTACCAATTTTGTTGGAAACGCTCAACTTAGTTTTATAAACAGACAATTACAGGAGATTTGATGTTAAGCTCTTGCAAGATTGCCTAGCACACAGTGGTGCTCGATGCACGTTAGCTATCTATCCTCCCACTCATTCCATTTATGATCAAGTTATTCAGTTACAATAGCAAATTTAACCGGTGCAGACAGGTACAGGAACTTGCACAATGGGCTCTTGCTACGCACTCAGCCTTAGTGGAGGGAGAATTACTGTGCACCCAAAAGTAACGTGGGCATAGAGTAATGGTAGCCATTAACGTGTTTTGCAAAAGGAATGGGGACTAGCAAGTAAGTTCAGTGGAGATCACGTAAGAGAGTGGCTTCTCTGATGAAGTCCTTCCAATCCCTACCCTCCTCCCACCGTGGACGCCATTGCCAACCAGAGCCCATGTGTAAAGCCACACCCAGCTGGAGGGGTGACATGAAGGTTACACCCATCCATGCTCCCTTCTCCAAGCCAGACATTCCCCGCATGGGGCTGCGTGCACCAGAAAGGAAGAGGCGCTTCCCCTAACTCACACATCCATTCTCCCTCCTCCTCCCCCAGTCTCGCCTTATGCCCTGTGCTCTCCTCATTCATGCCCAGTAAACAGGCGGGACTATTAATGTAGGGCAACATACTGCACATGATGCCTTCATTAAAAACAGCACAGTCCAATAAAGAAATGCTTGCACAGGAAATGGGATTAATTCTCTCAGGCCTGGCTCACTCCAACCGGAGGGCTGCACTGAGCCTAGCCGCGTGCCTGGCCATGCACCAAATGCTTCACGGGCCTCTCTTTTTGCCCTCCGAGGCCAACTGATGGCACAAGTAAGAGCAACAGTCAGTTTTTATTTGCAGAGTCCACTTACATCGTGCAAAATACAAAGCTAAACCTTTCCCTGCAAAGTCTCCCCTTTAAGTGGGCTGGCCAATGGCGTGTTAGAACAGGTGGTCTGTGTCCACTTGCGTTGAGCATTCTTTTAATAAAGGATTTGGTTATGCTTTAATTCTTTGGACCTCATTTTCATTCTTATGAGTCAACTGTCGATTGCCTGCTGAATTTCAGGCAGAGGTAATCCAAAATCCTATGTGCCTTAAAATCGAAACTGACCAGCATCTTCACCAAACCAGGCACCACACTGAAAAAGGGATTGCTCCCCAGTGGGCCTCAATGCTCATGTAAATCCCGATGTAAATAGGGGAACAGGCACAGAAAGTGGCTGGTCGAAGGCCTTGAAGGCCTTGGGTGAGGGCAGGATTAGCAGGATGCTGGAAATCAAATCCCAATCTCCTGACCTCCTGTCCCAGCAGCTGCACTGCTTTCCCGGGCTCCAGTGTTAGAGTTAAATAGCTTAACAAGAGCTTTACTAGGCTGAAGCCAACGTTAGAAAACGGATTCCACCAGCATGATCTGCAGCCCTCTGTCTCGAATAAGAATTTACCCAAAAAAGGACATAGGTCTTACCCCTGAGGGACTGCGTGCAGCTTTCAGGCTGAAGTTCCTGAAAAGACCGACTCAGGACTTCCTACCACAAAGGAAGAGTCAAGAATCCTCTCTAGCAAAGGTGAGCTGGCCTCAGTGCTAAGTGAGAAATAAACTGGTTTAAATCACCACCCTCTCACCAGACACCAGATGAACCCAACAGCCCATACACAGATTACTGTGCTTCCTTGAGGGTCAGGGGTAAGCCAAGGCCCCGATTAACACGTTACCATCCAGACGACACCAATTCGTTCCCAAATAAGTAGCGATTTAGCTACAGGAGGCTGCCCCCATGGCTGTGGGGAGGGGGAGGGGGACAGGTCAGGGAGCCACAGGATCTGCATCAGAGCAAGCTGGTGAAAGGCAGCCTTCAACCTGCCAGCCTCGCTACAGCCGGTGGGCCAGCCTGGGGGCTGTGGGTTTCCACTGAGAGACTCCATCTCTAAACAACAAGAACAGGAAGGAAAGAATAGAGAAACAAGACTCCTACGCACCCCACACCCCACCAAAAAAAAGGTTGGATACTCTTTTCTAGAAGAAGAAGGAGGGAGAGAGGAGGCAGAGGACCAGAAGGACAGACTCGCCCCACCTCCTCAGAGCTTAGCAGGGCCACATGTGGGAGAGGGAAGCATGTGCTTTAATGCCAGGGAGGTGGAAAGAGTAAAGTTAAGGAGGTCCAGTAGCTTCTGCTGGGGTATCCTTGGGCACACTACTGGAGCTTGCAGCTGCACGATAGGAATGGCCTGTTGTGAGGGATGAGTCACCTAAAAATACTTCCCTGAGGATTAAGTGAGATATCCCTGCGAAGCATCGGACACAGATTCGGGCATTTACCAGGGCGCAATATAATGGTCGCCTCTGGGCTTAGTAACCAAGGAAACGTTAGCACAGTGCTAACGGGGTAGGCATTCAAACCTGCTGGTTGGCATTAAAGTTGGAGAGCTACCCACAGAGGGATCAGGAGGTTGAACGGTCCTGGAGCACTTCAGATGGAAAGGAGCCAGATGAGGAGGTCAGGAATGAAATCCAAAATAAAAAAAGACCTTGGCCCACAGCAGGTGATGGATAAACATCTTTGGAATGAGAACTTACACAACACGGCATTTGCCTCATGACATTACGCCGGGACCAGGAGAAGGGACATGAACTATATAGGCTCTATTCCCAACCCACCCTGAGGATCCTTCCTGCCTCGGTTTCTCCTCTCTACCGGATGGGCCCAAATGACTTGCTGTCCCTTCCAGCGCTCAGATTATTCCTAGGATTCGTTCAACTGATGAGAGAGAGGTATTGGCCAAGGACGAGCCCACACGTATGCCTTTGTGTCAGCGTGGGGTGTCTTGGGAATGGGTGGGGCAGCCTAGCCTTCCTCCGCCAGCCCCACATGGGCCAAGAGACGGAATGCCAGGGATTAACCGCTGTCACCTTTGTGTGACTGCCCCACGGCCTTCAGTGGTATTGCCATGCACGCAGGCCTGGTTTTAATTAAGCAGTGTCTGCGTCCGTCCAGCCACCAAAGCTTTGATCTCCGCATGGGGCACGCTTCTGCACTGTTGCCCATGCTCCAAGAGTCTGAAACACAAGCCAGCGAAAGCCTTTGACAGTTCAGCCTTGACGAGGCTCCCGGAGGCCCCCTCACAGGTGTGCCCAAGGGTGAGGGCCACCAAGGGGCAGGGGTGGAGCAGAGTGGGGCAGGGAAAGGCGGCGAGAGGTGTGCTGGGAAAGCGCAAGCACCGGGGCAGGCTTCTCTGGTTTAGGGAAGCTCCTGAGCAAATGCACAGTAAGGCCCAGGCTGGTTACTACATATGCAATCCAACCAAGATGGGGAGAAAAATGCTCTGTTGCAGGGAGACAACTAAGAGTCAGAGCAAATTCAGGTGAGCTGCGGGAACCTCTCCACGAAGGGAAAGATCTCGGAATCAAGTCTAACCTCACGACAGTTGACAGGTTTAAAAAGAGTTTTAAGATGTATGAAAGGAAAACTTTCCCCTGTATTGTATCTCTTTCCCCACGTATTAAGGACTCGCTGAAGGAATTCTCAGATTTAAACTAAAAAGTCGCAGGCCCAGATCTACAGGAACAGGTAGGCTGAGTCTGTTACAAGCAGACTACCAGAACAGCACATGGAAGCAGCAAAAGGGGCTAGAGTCGGGGTACAGTTGGGAGACCCCAGAAGGAATGGCCTCTTCTGCACGAATCCAGATGCACCATTCCATCTGGCCAAGAACAAAGGGCGGTGTGTGTTGCGGGGTGGGGGTCAGGGCTCCTCTTACAGAACGCGGTGAACACATGCACCTTCTGGAATGGGCTCGAGAGTTCTAGCAGTAGCCACTCCTCCCGTGATGCAGATCTTCCCAGTCAGACTAGGATCGCGGAGAGTGGGGCAGCATCATCTCACAGGAGGGCATAAGCTGGGAAGGACGGGGACATAACATGGTACAGGGAACAGAGAGAGGGGCAGACAGACAGACGCTGCTTGGGACAGGTTTAGAAGCTGGGGTCCCTGGAAGCTTGGGGAGGACAGATGCCAAAATGATCCAGCCAACTTCATAAGAGAAAAAGGTATGCTAGAAGACAATCTTAGAGTATAGCTCCAACTGTCCAAAAACCACGGACCTTCCACCATCTATGGAATAAGATAGCAGCACTCAATGCCTCCTGCAATATAAGCCCAATGGAGCATCCCATCCTCGCTTCATGAAACCCACCCTGTTCCAGGGACACACTCATCTCACTCAAGCAGACTCCAAAGCACAAGTTGGAGAACCACTACACTGGCTTAATTCGTCAGTGCCCAGACTCTGAAGCTAGACTGTGTAAATATGAATTCTGCTGCCTCTTCTTACTACTTATGTGACCTAGAGCAGGTTCCCTAACCTCTAAGCATTTATTTCCCTCGCAGAAAATGGGAGAAGCAGCCGTACCTACACATCATAGGGTTATCACAAGGATTAGAGGAGTGTATTCATGACGAATATTTAACAACTGTATCTGGGGGGCACCTGGGTGGCTCAGTCATTAAGCGTCTGCCTGCAGCTCAAGTCATGATCCCAGGGTCCTGGGATCGAGCCCCACATCGGGCTCCCTGCCCGGCGGGAAGCCTGCTTCTCCCTCTCCCACTCCCCCTGCTTGTGTTCCCTTTCCCGCTGTGTCTCTGTCAAATAAATAAATAAAATCTTAAAAAAACACGTATCTGGTTCACAATAAAGCCAAAAAGCATTTGCTTCTTTAAAACTTACACAGTCAGATTTCGAGTTGGTCTCGTGGACCTTCGGCCTTTCTAGGCCAGACCAGCACAAAGCCGAGGCAGGCTAACAGAAGGACACAAGAGAGCCCCACAAAATGAGCAAGTCCCAAAAACGGTCTTGCAGCTGTGTCCGTAGACCCCCCACACACAGCACAAAAGATCACAACATTCCTCATCTTCAGCTTCCCTGAGGAGACGAAAAAAGAACCTCTACTTTTTATGACAGAGCAGAGGGGATAAAATGGTTTATACAGAAGAGGCAAAATAAATCAGTTCCAATAACGGCCTTTTAATTCCCTGATCCCCTAGAGGAAGAAAAGAAATGAACAATGACTAGCATTCCAATGACGGCCATTACCAAGCAGCTTTAAACAGAAACAGCATAAACCACCTTCTCTTATCCAGAAATTTGGAAACCGGGGTTTCTGCCATCTTCGGGACTCCTGGTCATGACTTTTCAAACTCAGAAGAGCGTAAGTGTTGCACCTTACAAAGCTGTGTTCACACACTCGTTGGAGTCAACCCCATTTCAACTGTGACCAACTGAGGCCCAAGGGCCTGGGCCCCTATAGGTCTCTGGGCCACAAGGATTTTAAGTGAACTGTGTGCTCATTAAAGAGAATCTGATCTGAAACTAATGATGTACTGTATGATGGCAAACTGAATTTAAAATAAATAAAATAAAGAAAACCTGAAAATACAAAAATGTAGGAAGAAGAAACCAAACAGCCCGGTACCACTTCCCAAAGATAACCATTGTTAATATTTGAGTGCATTTCCCTATCTTTTTTTAATACATAGGTTTCTGTTTGGAGTTTTGTTGTTACAAAATTGACATTTTATTTATACACAATTCTACATGCTATTTGACTTAGCATAATAAAAGCATCCCCCCAAATTCTTGTAACTTTTTAGAACATCAATATTCCATTATGTGGCCATATAATTATTATAATTATGAGCCAGTTTTCAATTTACGCCATCTCAGCTGCACATCCATGAGGCTAGGACCAGCTTTCTGAGCCAACTGTGTTATCCAGCATGATAGTTAAGCATTTGAAATACGGCCAGTGTGAACAGAGATCTGCTCTGGGCATAACACAATACACCAGACTTCGAAGACTTAGCACAACAGGCATAAAATATCTCAATGATTTGTTTACATACCGAAATAACATTTTAGATACATCAAGTTAAATAGAACACATTCTCAAACTTAACGTAACCTGGTTCTTTCTGCTTCTCTCATGTGGCTACTAGAAAGTTTTAAAGCACATGTGTGACTTGCATTCTGTCTCTGTTGGACTGAGCTGTTGTAAACATTTCTCCTTTGCGAGATGCCACAACATGAGGTCTTGTCAGTAGAGGGTGCTGGAAGGACACTGCGGTTAGAAGGGTTTCTCTTCTTCCAGGTTCCAGTGCTTTTGTTCTTGCTTCCATAGCTCAGCAGGAGACTTCCTGGCCCCTGGAATGTGGGAGACTCCGTGGCATACATCCTCCCCTCATTAAGTTTTGCTGGGGCCCCAGTGACTTCTCCCCCCTCCAGTGAGCCCCAGACACTCTCTCTCTCCCAAGAGATCGAAATCTCAAAGTTGGGAGACTCTCTTTCCTACTTTATCCTCCCTCAGTCCTAGAGCTAGAAGTTGCACTTGTATTCTCTAAAATTCTCTTTGCCCCTCTTGCAGTTAGTTCTCATTTACTAGTTAATAATTCTTCATATTCCATTTTTCCTGGTCAAATGACTGGTCTGGTTTCTGTCTCCTGCCCGGACCCTACGGATACGCAAGTCACGGATGGAGTGTCAGCCAGGCTTTGAGCACCTGCCCCACATCCTCCATTCCCCTCTGGTCGTTTTCTCCAATACAGTCTTCCCTCCTCCTCACGGTCCATTCCCGAAAGGCAGAATGTTTTCACTACACGACTGCCACCCTGCCATCATCACGTGGGGAGCACCTTACGAGCGCAAATTAGTAAGTCAATCGAGAGCTATGCTTTCTATTCATTCAACAAATATTGACTTAGCTGCTGTTATAGGACGGTAACATGCTGCTGTTGGGTGGAGGGTGACGGCGGGACGGAGGGAGCGGGGACACGCAGAGAAGAGAAACAGGCAGACGAAACAAACACTGGCTTCCAGCACCTACCAGACTAGCCAATAAAAATAACGGATGCTACAAATTATTCTAAAACAAGAGAAAAGTAGGGGCGCCTGGGTGGCTCAGTTGGTTAAGCGACTGCCTTAGGCTCAGGTCGTGATCCCAGGGTCCTGGGATCGAGTCCCACATCGCGCTCCCGGCTCAGCAGGGAGCCCGCTTCTCCCTCTGACCCTCTCCTCTCTCATGCTGTTTCTCTCTTGCTCGCTCTCTAATAAATAAATAAAATCTTTAAAAAAAAAATTTAAAAAATAAAACAAGAGAAAAGTAAAAATTACAAAAATAAAAGCAGCCACTAATCCATTTTGAGTGCCCTAACTGTCCACAGGAAAATATATAAAGAAAACCAAAAGAACTTTTTGGACCCGTCTCTCTCCTCACCCCAGGCACCCAGACAGCCAGCCTCTTATTAACCAAAGGTTCTGCTCTCCATCAGCTGTCTGCACAGGCCTGGCTCCTACTCTCACACTGACCTCTGCCTCCCCTCCCCACAAAGCCACAGGCAAGCTACACATCCCAGGAACACTCCTGGGCACATTCGGAGCCGTCAGCATCAGCCCCACACCCCAACTTCACCCCAGCTCCTATCTTTAATAAAAGATTAAGAGAGGGACGCCTGGGTGGCACAGTCAGTTAAGCGTCTGACTCTTGATTTCGGCTCAGGTCATGATCTCAGGGGCGACAGATCGAGCCCCGCATCAGGCTCTATGCTCTGCGCAGAGTCAGCTTGGGATTCTCTCTCTCTCTTCCTCTCCCCCTCGCTCTCCAAAATAAATCTTTTGAATAAAGGATTAAGATATTACTTGCTCCCATGGAAATCTTAGTTCTTGAATTCCTAGGATTCATTTTAATAGATTCCAGTTCTCTGCAAAGTTCTCCATCTTCTCTCATCCCTTAAACTTACTAATCACTGCTGTTTTAAAGCCCCCGTGTGGTAACTACATGCACGGAGCTCCTGTGCAGGTCTATTCCTTTTGTTTTTCATCTTGTGTTTCATTTGATTTGACTCTCAAACATCCTGGTCATGTGTCACTGACTGTAATACATTGTATATGAAAAATCATCTTCCTCCAGAGAGGAATTCTGTGCCTTTCACAGGCAAGTGGATAGAGAAGTGGCACCGCCTTGATTCAGCCCAGCTGATCAGAAGCTAAGTGTCGGCCTTGGGAGGGCTGGTCTATTCCCCCTTTGCCCTCTCTCCCAACATAGAACCGGTCAGGACTCTGAGCTGATAGCGGCGGGGGGGGAGGGGTGTTTACCAGGACCCCTCCCCTTTTGGGTGAGCCCTAGAACCGCAATTTGTCTCCCCAGTTCTGCAAGATCACTGAAAGCTCTTTGCACCTGTTTAGCCTCTTTGCTGCCACTTACAAGTCCACAAAAAAAAGTGAGGGGAACGTGACACCTAATGTCAGGCTCACCTCTCCATCCCTCCCTTCTCCCCAGGACTCACCCCCTTAGCAGCCTCCAGACAGACCTTATATCATTTATATTCACACACAGGATAGGCATGTATATGCTTTTCTAGTCCCCCCGGTGGAAGGATGGGTAGGATACAAACTGCTCTGACAAAACCAGAAGCCTGAGAAAGAAACAGCTCGCCGTATGTCAGCTTCCCAGCCCAACCTCTATGCTTTGCTCCTTTCAGATGTTCCAACCCTTCAGATCTCTCTGCTGCCTCGCTTCCAGTTGCAAAAGCATGCTTCTCAGCTACACCCAGTCTGCAGTGGACACCGTGTCTTAGTCCCCCACCCCGACCATAAACCCTGTGTTTTCATTGCAGAGATTTCCGCTTGAATCTTAATATTCTTGTGCAATAAACTACTTTCATCTTACTGGTACTCCTCTTGTATCTCTCTGCAGTTCTATATACAAACATTCTTTAAGACCTTTCCAGAGTGCTCCTCTCCTCAGGTCTGCTCACATGAGGGGGGTTGCTCATCTGCTTCCTGCCTCTCGTGGACACGGCTTTCCTAGCAGGCTCTGAGATTTTGTTTGCAAACTCATCTTGCATAGGAGTGTTTCCTCCTTTTTTACCCCTCCCCGACAGCTGACACCATGGTTGGGCCATGCCCTGTAGGATACGCAACTCTGAACAAGGCTGCAAGGCAGGCTTTTAGGATCTTCTCCTTTATGGACAAGGAAGCACAGGATATCAATCAGATCTGTGGCGCTGTCCAGCCGTGGGTCCCATCACTGAGGGCCGCCATGAATGACCGCCTCCAGCACACTGGTGACGGAGTCTGGTCCTGCTCTCCCGCCATGTGCAAGGTGCATGGACACCATTTGCTGGGGTAGGTTTTGAAGTCTGAGACAGCACTCCCCGCACCTTCCATTCCTGGTCCAAAAACTGTTCCTTTTGGTCTTAAATTTTTTTTTTTAAGATTTTATTTGTTTGAGAGAGAGAATGCATGAGCAGAAGAGAGAGGGGCAGAGAGGGAGAGGGAGAAGCAGGCTCCCCACTGAGCAGGGAGCCCGACGTAGGGCTAGATCCCAGGACCCTGAGATCACGACCTGATCTGAAGGCAGACACCTAACTGACTGAGCCACTCAAGTGCCCCCAATTTTGTTTAAAGACATTCCTAGAGGAGAGAACAGAGGAGTTTGTGTTTGGAACAGAGGAGAGACGATTTTGAATGTGTTTACTATAGTCACAAAAAGTCCACAAAGAAATGTTAATATGGCCCTCTTAACTATTAAAAAGCTTGCATTCTTTTAAAAAATGTTATAAATTCTTTAATATATAGAAATAGATAATTCAATGACAAATGCATGGGTGGGGGGAGACCACGAGCATACAGTCGATAAATGTTAAATGATAACTCAAGGTTATAATTCAGGGTGAGAATTTTATTTTTAGCTTATTTTAAACACATTTTCTGCGATCATTAATATATTGTCCAGGATGCTTTTCTTTTTTTTTTAAAGATTTTATTTATTTATTTGAGAGACAGAGACTGAGAGAGAGAGCACATGAGAGGGGGGGAGGGTCAGGAGGGTCAGAGGGAGAAGCAGACTCCCCGCTGAGCAGGGAGCCCGATGCGGGACTCGATCCAGGGACTCCAGGATCATGACCTGAGCCGAAGGCAGTTGCCCAACCAACTGAGCCACCCAGGTGCCCCCAGGATGCTTTTCTTAAGCTCACAACCCAAAGGGAAATGAATGATACAATGAGACCTATTTGTTCTCCCTCACCCACACCTCCCAGACAAATTGGCCCTTTGGGGAGGAAAAGCTAGGGGTCTCCTGGAGAAAGAGTAAAGAGCAGAGTCCAGGCCTGCCGTGGAAGGCTACTAAAGAGGGGAGGATTTAAGAGCTTTCCGAGCACAGCACCAGCTCAAAAAGACACAGAGTGCTAATGGGCATATTTATCACTCGCTCCCTAACTAGCACAGAGCCCAGGAAGACATACAGCCTGAAAGAGGGAAAGGAAGCTGAATCAGCCTACAGGAAAAAGTAAATATCTACGAAAGCTAACAATTCAAAGTCAGGAATGGCTTCCACCGAACTTCCACAGAAAAGCCTTCCCGATGCCCCCAAACTAACATCAGGGTGCTCTGCTGTTACTATTTCTTCAGCACACCTGTCGCCGTTCACCCCACTGCAACAATGCTGCGTGTGTGTTTAGATCCCGGCCCAGGAGCCCAAGGACTGGGTCTGCTCCCTTCCCTGCTGAAGCCCCAGGGCCCAGTAAACTTCTCTTAAATGAATGTAGCACACAAGCAAAAATATTCTTATAACATTCCTGGTTTCTAAACAAATCAACTTTATTTGCTTAATTTCATTTTATTTTTTTTTAAAGATTTTATTTATTTGACACAGGAGAGAGACACAGCGAGAGAGGGAACACAAGCAAGGGGAGTGGGAGAGGGAGAAGCAGGCTTCCCGCGGAGCAGGGAGCCCGATGCAGGGCTCGATCCCAGGACCCTGAGATCATGACCTGAGCCAAAGGCAGATGCTTAACCAACTGAGCCACCCAGGCGCCCCGCTTAGTTTCATTTTATGGGGGAAAAAAATGACTTGAGCTGTTAGTCGTCTCTGGCTCAAGTAGGGGTGACTCCTGGGCTTCTGTCCCTAGGAGCACCCCGAGTGATCTCAGGATTGTGCTGGTGGAAGGCAGAGAACACGAGGAAGTCACAATCCTCGCCCCTTTCAGGCAGACAAGACAGCTCAGGTCGGCAAAGTGATGACCTTAACCTGGATTAGTTAGAGAATGAAAACTTTAAGGAAATGGAATGTGGGACCACCTATCTGAGGCACCTCTAATCCTCTTTAGAAGAGGGCAGGCATATCATAATATATACAAAGCGCTCCCCCCC